>NC_050466.1:8253084-8560527 GCF_903995425.1 Onychomys torridus | reverse complement strand
GGGAACAGAACTCATGTTCTCAAGAGGAGTAAGTACTCTTAACCACTGAACCAACTCCTCAGCCCACATCATTTTGGAAGTAGCCTCTTGCTATATAGCTCATGCTGGCCTCAAATTCACAGTCCTCCTTCATTATCCTCCTGAGTGTTATAGTTACATCATTATTATCATATTGATGATCATTTGGATGGTTTCTAATTTTTATGATTATTATGAAATAAATGCTGTGCATAACCTTTATTTAGAAGCCTCTTTGTGCATTTATATGGTGTTTCATTTCTCTCGGGTAAACACTGTTACAGAATTAGTTAGCCTGCCCAAAGAGAAATCACTCCAAGCATTTAGAGATTTTAAAGGAAACTCCTTTTGTAATTTTTGAGATTACAATTTAATCACAACATTTTTCCCTTCCCTTCCTCCCTCCAAACATTCCCATATACACCTTCTTGCTTTTCTTAAAATTCATGGCCTCTTTTCTCACAAATTGTTTATATATATATATATCCCCAAATATAACCTGTTCAGTTCATGTAATGCTACCTGTATGTAGGTTTTCAGGGCTGACCTTTTGGTATTGGATAACCAATTAAGGTGATCTTCCTTAGTGAAAGCAACCTCTCCTGTTCCCTATAAGGTTGAGTTGTCTATAGGGTTGAGGCCTCATATTCTTTCCTCCATTCAGTTTGGTGTGTATATTGGTATCATCCTTGTGCAGAAAAAGCTCTTTAATAATAGTGAATGACTGGTTCTGGTTAATGAACAATGGGGAGTCAGTCTAGAACAGAAAACCTGACCACCTTATAGAGGTCTCAGGTTTATCCATTCTGAATAATCTGTTCCCCTTCAATATTCATGGGTCCCCACCCCAAGTTACATTTCAAACTATTTAAACAGAGGCATGAGACTTAAAGTTTGACTAGTTGGACAGATGGGAGTTACACAAAAAAGATGACAGAATTATTTCCTTTTTTGAGTATCATAAAAGTTATTTAGCAAAAAGTTTCACAAGAAAATGTGCATGGCCCAATTCTGCACCAGACTGAAATAGGCCCTTTGGGGAAGGATGTGGACTCTAATGCTTAACAGCCTTTTTTATACTCTTTCCAAGGCTTCTAACATGATGATGCTGTTTCCTCATGTGACCACCATTCCAATGTTATTCTGCTGCCCACTAGTTGCCATCTCCATATACTCATTAATTATATGATTAATAAAGGAATCAAAGCCCCATAGGATTCCTTGTATATGTCTGCCACCATTTAACTTCAATGGTAACTTCTTAGCTATAAGTTTCTTCAATTTAGGAGGGTTGGCTTTGCTCATTAGTGGGCTCAGCATGATGAGACAGAATCTTTTTTTTAATATTTTTTTCTTTATTATTATGTGTTTTAAATTTATACATCAGCCATGGGTTCCCCTGTCCTCCCCCCTCCCACTCCCACCCCCACCTTCCCCCCAGCCCCTCCCCTCCATTCCCATGTCCTCCAGGATCAAGGCACCCCTGGGGATTCATTTAAACCTAGTGGATTCAGTACAGGCAGGTCCTGTCACCTCCTTCCAGACTGAGCAAAGTGTCCCTGTGTAAGCCCAAGGTTTCAAACAGCCAGCTCATGCACTAAGGACAGATCCTGGTCCCACAGACTGGGTGCCTCCCAAGAAGATCAAGCTATTCAATGGTCTCACTTATCCAGAGGGCCTGATCCAGCTGGGGGCTCCACAGCCTTTGGTTCATAATTCATGTGCTTCCATTCGATTGGCTATTTGTCCCTGTGATTTTTGCCATCTTGGATTCAACAATTCACGGTCTTGCAGACCTTCCTCTTTCTGGACACCTGGAGCTCCACCTGGGGCCTGGCTGAGGATCTCTGCATCCACTTCCATCAGTTATTGGATGAGAGTTCCAAGACGACTGTTAGGGTGTTTGGCCATCTGATCACCAGACTAGGTCAGATCAGGCTTTCTCTCGACCATTGCCAGCAGTCTACAGAGGATGTATCATTGTGGATTTCTGGGGACCTCTCTGCCTATTCCTGTTGATGAGACAGAATCTTAAGCATACAAGTGTTGTTCTTTTTAAATAGTTGTTACTCAGAGTCATCTTGCCCACCTGGCAGGATTATGCTTTACCTGATAAGAGCCCAGGGACTTGATATTAGACGTTGGAGGAGGACTTAATGATGGCTGTGACCCTGCAGTGCCACCTTCCTTGAGCTGATATAGTCTTTAATATGCAGATGGACCTAATGGCCACTTGAAAATCAGGGTTGCCTTTTGTTATGGAATAAAATTTAATCTTGGTGAACAAACATTAGCACAAACTTTGAATAGGGCCAAATGAGTACACTCCTTCCCTTCCAGTCAAATTGGAGGCAGTGCTCCTTTAGCTAAATTCTTCTTAATATTGCCTGGGCAAGTTCATTTGCAAGTACTTTATAATACAAATTTTACTACTTCAACTTTCTCCTGAATCAATATCAGAAAGCATGTAAGCATGGTTAGACACTGCTAAATTGTCCTAAAACATGATTTGGTCAGTTTATACAACTGCCATTAGTATATGAGAAAGCTAACTCTTCAAAAATGTGCCAACTCTTGACATTATTGATTATGAGTTCTTACTTGCTGGGCACATTAACAGTATCTTGTTCTTCTGTTCCTTCATAGTATCTTGTTAACCATGTGTTAGCATAATATCTGCATGTATTTTTATCATATGTTACAGGTAGCATGATACATCTTCCAAATTTTCTGTTTTCTTATAAGAAAACCAGTCCTGTTTTTCATTTTTAAATGTCTTTTTCTCCTGAGAAGTAAAAAACATATACTTTAACTTTTATGTAATTTCTGAGAATTAGCTTATTTTTATTCCACCTTGAATTTTTTTGACACATGTAAATATGAAGAATTAATTGGCACAGTTAGCATAATTATAGAATTATGTTACACAGTAGTAAGCATTCAAGAAGCAAGAGCTCAATTGCCAAAAGATTAAAATCATGGAAAAACGTAGGAAATAAAACCTTTTCATTTCTCTAATTCAGAAGGTTTCTATTCATTTATTAAGAAAATAAATATGCCACATTGTTTGAGGATTTACATGTTTGCACGGTTCTCTAATCTTCATATTCTTCATTGTCAGAGTTTAATGTTAATTGGTATTTTAGCATATTTAAAAATTTAATGTCTTATCTGATTTGTACTGGGTTGTCAATTTCCCTTTGTTCCTTATTTCCTCAGACAAAACCTTTTTATTTCAGTTTAAACTTTAATACATGTAAACACATATTTATTTTCTATTGCATACATGTTACTTCTGTTTTATTAATAAATATATAAGTAAAAAATAAATTGTTTCTGATGACAATTATTTATAACAATATTTTAGCATGCTTTTATCATTCTCTACTTCATATCTGTGTCTCAGAACACACAGAGAGATAGAGAGAGAAAGGAGAGAGATAGACAGACAGACAGAGTTGAGCTTCTCTCCAGTTTTTGATGCAGACTATGATTAAATTCCATGGTATGATACACCAGCAAATATTTAAACAGAAACAATATTTTTTGCTACTGTGCTTGGGAAAATGAAAAATAAATCTCAATAAAGAAAGATATTGACCTTAAAGAATAGTAAAGATAGATCACATGTACGCAAAAGTGATTTTGGTGGACTGTGTATTTTGTTTTGTTTTTGTTTTTGTTTTTGTTTTTGTTTTTGTTTTTTTGGTTTTTCGAGACAGGGTTTCTCTATATAGCTTTGCGCCTTTTCCTGGAACTCACTCTGTAGCCCAGGCTGGCCTCGAACTAGCAGAGATCTGCCTGCCTCTGCCTCCCAAGTGCTGGGATTAAAGGCATGTGCCACCACCGCCTAGTGGACTGTGTATTTTTATAACTGCAAAACTCTTTTCTCCCACCTGAAAAATATCCAAAATAAGCACACATGATGGATGTAACATATATTACAAAGTCTGTCACATAGCGCATGCTCTGTGTGTGTATAAAAAAGCCCTAAGTGTTAGCCAGGCTATGCCATTTTATAAACTCTTTCATTTTTGTTGAACTGTAACATTGATCAAAACCACAGTAAGTTGGTCCCCAGAATTGAATAACATATTTTTCTGGATTAATGCCCTCCCTGTCTTCACAGTGGATTCAGAGACAGCTTGACTATGAACATGTACTATGGACCATTCATCAACCATTTTGCATATAACATCTACCTTCCTCTTAAATTTGGAAGAATGGACCCTCCAACTCTGCCACATGGCCCTGAACTCTCCTCAATGTCCTTGCCATGCTTCTGTGTCTGACTATGGTTTTACTACAATAACTCTTATCATAATCCTCTTACCCCAAAGGAATTCTGTTTCAGTGTCCCCCTTGAACCTTAAGCCTGAAAACTCTCAGTAAGTTGGATCCTTAGCATCAATCATAATCATATTAAGAATATGTTTCCAGAAAGTAATTATTATAAAAGGTAATGTGATAAAAACTAGAAACGGTTTTAAAAGTAACCAAAAATATGAAATAGTACCAGGGAAATAAGGAAAGATGAAAAGAATCCCCAGATTTAAAAAAGTCTTCTAGAGAGATGAGGGTATTTTGGATTGAAAATAGCACTTAATGTTTTTGCATATCACAGTCATGAGTGTGAGAGTGAGAAAAAAGTTTCTGATACATGCTAAAAACAATTTAATCCTAACTATCTGACAGAAACTCTTTATGCTTATCCAAAGAATTACAAATAAGAATGTTTATATAATGTTTATATATTAGGGGAAATCAGATATCACAAACATATCAATGAGAGATAAAGAAAATTATATATATTCAACAGGATCCTGTGAAGCAAAAAGGATACAGAGACAGAAAACATCCCAATATATAATTTATATAACCAAGTTTCTTACATATAAGCCAAATATTAAAAATAGTTATATCTGTAGTTTAAGATTAAAATTTCTCACATTCTAATCATATATATTAAATTTGCATTCCCACCAGAAATGTGCACCATTTTATTTATTAAAATTGTCTCCAGAAGACTGATACAGTAAAAACAGTAGAGGCAGCAAGGCACTCTAAAAGTCTGACTCTCCAAACAACCACAATAACCTTTTTAGCTCAGTAAAACTGTCAGAAGTTTTTCAGAATATTGGAAACTAAGAGAGAGTTCACAACAACCTAGAAACTATAAGGAAAAAAATGTCTGACTTTTGGTGAACACTGATCTTTGTGTGTTTTAATTTATTTTATCCTTGGTCTTCCCACCAGTGACAGCCTTACAAACACTAGTCTACATTCACTGTGTCAGTAAAGAAGATGTAGAGTGAATCTATTTGCAAACTGCCCTTAGTCCAGCAAAGAGTTCATTGGAAGATCCTCTTAAAAGCTGTGGTAGTATGAATGTAAGTGGTCCCCATAATCTCACAGGTAATGGCACTATTAGGAGGTGTAGCTTTGTTGGAGTGGCTATGGCTTTATTTGAGGAAGTGTGTCACTATGGGGTCTGGCTTTTGATGTTTTGTATGCTCAGGATACTAATCAGTGTTTTGCTGGGGATGTCTTTCTGTATGCTGTGAATGTGTTCCTCTGATTGGTTAATAATAAAGTGCTGCTTGGCCAGTAGCCAGGCAGGAAGTATAGGCAGGACAAAAAGAAAAGGAGAATTCTGGGAACAGGAGGACTGAGGTAGGAGACACTGCCTGTCACTGCCATGAGATGCAAGATGTGAAGGCAGAACTGGGAAAAGGTACCAAGTCATGTGGCTAAACCTAAATAAGAATTATAGATTAATTTAAGTGGTAAGAGCTAGTCAGTAGCAAGCTTGAGTAAATGGCCATACAGTTCATAAATAATAACGCCTCTGTGTGTTTACTTGGGTCCGAGTGGCTACAAGACTGGAGGGTGAGAGAGATTTGTCCTGACCACCAGCAGGCTGGGACACAGGAAAACTCCAGCTACAATATTTCAATCAACTTCCTGTTTCCTGCAAGCCAAGATGTAGCCAGCACCACATCTGCCTGCATGCCACCATATCCTACCATGATGATAATGGACTGTACCTCCTCTGAAACTGTAAGCAATAGAAACCCAAACTAAGTCAAAAGACTTGTTTTAATTTTGCCTTACTGCAACTAGGAGATAATTTGTGAAAAATATTTACAGATATATACACCTCACCATTCTCTGGTAAAGGATAATAGCTTGATCAAACAACAAAGCAAAAACCATGGAAATAAAGTTGGGGAGTGATATGTCTTTGGAAATATGCAAAAATCTCCAATGTTTTCTTGGAATTTTAGAAAGTCCCATGTGTGTCAGGATTTTGCACAAGATCAGGAAAAAAATGGAGAAATTTGTTTGACCTTGAACTATTTTGCAAGCAAATGTGAAGTGAAGGTTAAGGACAGGATTTTAATTTCCTGGCTTTTTAAGATAAGCATTCCTGGCCTCCTTAGATCCTATGTGGGAATGGTGGGATCCTTTTTGGTTCTAGATGTTGGCAAAATATCTCTTCAATAACAAACTGCCGACTGTGCTAATAAAACAAATTTCAATAGTCACACATTATACAACAATACAGATGCTAGAAAATTACTTCATATAATACCTCAATAAATAACTACAAAGAAAACCTTGGAGAAGGGGGGAAATACCATTTCCAGATTCTGTATTAAGCAATTAATATATTCAGCATTTTTGAATTGATTTCTTTGATTTTATGCATATAAGTGTTTGCCTACATGAGTGTATGTGAACCACATTTGTTCCTGGACATACCAGAGCCCCTGGAAATGGAGTTACAGATGGTGGTAAGACACCGTGTAGGTGCTGGGAACTGAAGCTCTGCTCTCTGAAGAGTGACACATGCTCCTAACTGCTGAGTGATCTCTCCAGTCCCTAAAATGTCAAGTTTTCATCAATCAAAAAGAACTATGAAAATAAGAGCAAGGAAAGCCCCAAGGAAAAAGAAAGTACAATAACAAGAAAGAAAAGAGTAGGGAAAACTGACTGATAAAATTTAGTTCTTTGGAAAGATGGACAAAATTAATAATCCTTAGCTAGACTGATTAAGAAAAAAGACACAAATTATGAACGTTTAGAATAAAAGTGGCTACATTATGACTGGTATTACAGAAATGAAAAGGGTTATAATAGATATTAATAAATCAGATACCTTGGATAAAATGAATAGATATCTAGAAATACACAAAGTATTATAAGGGTGAAAAGATGTTATCTGTTCATAGTTAAGATCCTTGTAGCAAAAGAAAGATTAATAAGAGAAATGCATGAAAAGTTATTTGATACAAATTGTAAGTGACACAAGGGGTCTTTAGAAAAAAATTCTCAAACAAAGCATGGTGAAAGAAACCTGGAGTCCGAGAACTTGAGGTTCCAGGGTGGTAGGAACAAAAGTTTGAGGGCAAATTTAGCTCCATAGCAAGACTGCCTCAACAAAATAAAACAAGCAACAACCAAACCAAAATATTTTAGATTAGCAGTAAAGACCCAAAGAAACAGGGAAATCTGGTTTTTATGATGAGAGGATGGTGCAGAAGTCTGGTTGGAAGACAAAAGGTATATTCTAATTATAACAAATATGGGAATTGAGTAAGGTTTCTTTTCTATTCCCTCTTGTCTTCAAAGATAAGGCCATTTCTTTCTCTTTAGTTCTGGGGGAGCACTTTTGCAATGATGGTTTTATAACTGATTCTGGAGAAGTATGCTTCAAGAGAATAGTATCAAACTATATCCAGCATCATATCATAAGCATTACATACAGTTATGAGGAATTTATCCCAGGAATGCAAAATTGTGTATAAAAAAGCATGAGGAATCTCAGTGGATGAAGAACGAAGTCTAACATATATAAATAGTTTAAAGAAAGACACTTCACAAAGAATATAAGGAAAATTAATAAATGGTGTCTGTAAAAATACCCTCACAATTAACATAATACTATAAAAGCCCAATACAAACAAAACCAACAACAAAACTGCTACTAGAGCTAATAGATAAATTCAATAGTATTTCAGGATGCAAGACCAATACAGAGAAGCCAGTTGTATTTCTACAAACTAACAGTGAGCAACCAGAAAGTGAAAACAGACAACAATCCAATTCCTAACAGCAACAAGAAATATAAACTACTTAAAAAAATTTGAGCTTGGGGAGATGGCTCAGCAGGTGCTGTTCTCAAGTATTCAACAGTACTTGCTGTTCTTACAGGGGACATGGGTTCAGTTTTCAGCACCAACGTGGCAGATCACAATCATCCAAAACTCCAGGAGTTCCAATGTCTTCTTTTTTCTTCTTCAGGCACGAGGTAGACACATGGTGCACATACACTGATGCAAGCAAAACACTCACACACACATAAAATAATAATAATAATAATGGCAATGTAAAAATTATTCAAGGAATAATTTTACCTAGGATATTTAAGACTTGGGTGCTGACAACTTTGAAGCATTGTCAAAAGATCCTCAGAGTGGCCTGAATTAAGGAAAAGCCATCTTGTTGATCATGGACTAAAAGATAAGATCATTAAGATGGCATTAGTCTTCAAAATGATGTGAAGAAAACATACCATCCCACTCAAAATATTCCAATTGCATTCTTTTAGTGCAGAAAAATAGACAAATCATTCAAAAATTTATATTGAAATATAAGATACCCAGCCAAAATAGTATTTTTAAAACTATGCACAAAAAGGCTCATACTTCCCAATTTTAAAATTTACTACACAGCTCGGTAATCAAAACAATGGCACACTGAAATAAGGACAGAAAAGTGGCACAAAAACTGATGATGGAACCAAATTGAGAATAGAATTATCTGAAATAAACCCATGAATTCTGGACAATTATTTTTTGTCAATGTGTCACTGTTATTTAATAAGGAAATAACAATGGCATCAATAAATGAAAGTGAGACAACTGAGTATTCACATGCCAAGGAATGAGCTCAGATCCCCAGGCCACATAATACATAAATGTTAACTCAAAATGGATGGAAGTTGAGCAGTTCATTCAGTGGTAGGTCGCTTATCTAGAGAGGATGTAAGCAGTCCCTGATTCAAACCCCAGGACCCAGAAACCTACACACATGACAGGAATAGCAAATGTCCAACTATAAGAGCTAAAAACCCCACAGCAACTAAAATAAAACAACTGCAAATCTTCTGAAGTTGGATTAGTCAATGGTTTCTTAAATATTACATCAAAAGGACAGAAATCAAAGGAAATAGAAAAACTGAACTTCATCAAAATAAAAATAAAGTTTGTGCATCAAAAGATACTATTAAGAAACTAAAAAAAAAAAATTACTCACAAAATGAGGGGAAATACCTACAAGCTGTACATCTGGCATGGATTAGAATTCAAATAAAGAGCTCTCATAACTCAACAATAGAAAAACCAGCCCAACATTGAAAGGCAACAAAGGATTTGAATAACTGTTCTCCTAAGAAGTTATAAAAATACCCAATACATATATGAAAAATTTGTGCAATGTTACTTGCTATTTAGAAATGGTCAGTTACAACTACTGGGTTTACTAAGGCCTTACCACCCTACACATTTAGTGGGGTCAGACCTGGTTAGTACTTGGATGGAAAACAGCCTGTGAAATCAAATGCTGTAACCTTAAAAAAACATTGCAACCCAACATAAGATAATACATACAGCCCTAAGATGTCTGTAACAACAACAGAGTTAAAACAAATGTAAGGAATTGGAGAAGAGGCTCCATTGGATTGGTGATGGTATATAAAGTTATGTATTCACTGGGAACAGTTTGGCAGCTCTGTAAAAATGTGGACATAGACTCACCATATGACTCAATGATTATATTCTTGTACTGTATTAGTTTTCTTAGGCTGTTATATCAAGTTATAGTACCACCCATGTGGCTTAAACAATAGAAATACATTTTTGCATTTTTGAAGGTTGGAATTTTGACATCCATATGGCCAATGTGATTGACTTTCCCTGATTCTTTTCTTCCTGACTTGGAGGTGGCCACTTCCTCATATTTCCTCTTCTGCAGTTTTCATTGTGCATCCAGGTCTTGTGTTTCACCTCTCTGTAGAAGAACAACACTCAAGTTGGATAGAACCCTGTCCCTAAGACCTTTAATTTCTTCATTAAAACAAGGCAAGGATGTCTCTTCTCCCCATACTTATTCAATATAGTGCTTGAAGTTCTAGCCAGAGCTATGAGACAACATAAAGAGATTAAGGGGATACAAATTGGAAAGGAAGAAGTCAAGATCTCCCTATTTGCAGATGACATGTTAGTATACATGAATGACCCCAAAAATTCAACCAAGGAACTGATACAGCTAATTAAAACCTTCAGCAACATAGCAGGGTAAAACATAAACTCAAACAAATCAGTAGCCCTTCTATATACAGTAGACAAACAGGCTGAGAAGGAAATCAGAGATACATCACCTTTTACAATAGCCACAAATGATATAAAATACCTCGGGGTTACTCTAACTAAGCATGTGAAGGACCAATATGACAAGAACTTTAAGTCCCTGAAAAAAGAAATTGAAGAAGATGTCAGAAAATGGAAAAATCTCCCATGCTCATGGATAGGCAGAATTAACATAGTAAAAATAGCGATCTTACCAAAAGCAATCTACAGATTCAACCCAATTCCCATCAAATTACCAACACAATTCTTCACAGATCTGGAAAGAATAATACTCAACTTCATATGGAAAAACAAAAAAACACAGGATAGCCAAAAGAATCCTGTACAGTAAAATAGCCTCTGGAGGCATCACAATCCCCCACCTCGAGCTCTACTATAGAGCTACTGTAATAAAAACAGCTTGGTACTGGCATAAAAACTGACATGTGGACCAATGGAATCGAATTGAAGACCCTGACATTAACCCGCACACCTATGAACATATAATTTTTGACAAAGAAGCCAAAATTGTACAATGGAAAAAAGAAAGCATCTTCAACAAATGGTGCTGGCATAATTGGATGTCAATGTGTAGAAGGCTGCAAATGGATCCATATCTGTCACCATGCACAAAACTTAAGTCCAAGTGGATCAAAGACCTCAACATAAATCCAGTTACTCTGAACCTGACAGAAGAGAAAGTAGGAAGTACTCTTGAACGCATTGGCATAGGAGATCACTTTCTAAATATAACACCAGTAGCACAGACACTGAGAGAAACAATCAATCAATGGGACCTATTGAAACTGAGAAGCTTTTTTAGAGCAAAGGACATGGTCAACAAGACAAAGCAATAGCCTACAGAATGGGAAAAGGTCTTCATCAACCCACATCTGACAGGGGGCTGATATCCAGAATATATAAAGAACTCAAGAAATTAGACATGAAAATGCCCAACAGTCCAATTAAGAAATGGGCTATAGAACTAAACAGAGAATTCTCCACAGAGGAAGTTCAAATGGCTGAAAGACATTTAAGGAATTGCTCAACATCCCTAATTATCTGGGAAATGCAAATCAAAATGACTCTGAGATACCACCTTACACCTGTCAGAGTGGCTAAGATCAAAAACACAGAAGACAGCTTATGCTGGAAAGGATGTGGAGTAAGGGGAACTCTCCTCCACTGCTGGTGGGAATGCCAGCTTGTACAGCCACTTTGGAAATCAATATGGCGCTTCCTTAGAAAATTGGGAATCCATCTCCCCCAAGACCCAGCTATAGCACTCTTGGGCATATACCCAAGGAATGCTCAATTACACCACAAGGGCATTTGCTCAGCTATGTTCATATCAGCTTTGTTTGTAATAGCCAGAACCTGGAAACAACCTAGATGCCCTTCAACTGAAGAATGGATAAAGAAAATATGGTACATATACACAATGGAGTACTACTCAGCAGAGAAAAACAATGACATCATGAGGTTTACAGGCAAATGGATGGATCTAGAAAAAATCATCCTGAGTGAGGTAACCCAGACTCAGAAGGACAAACATGGTATGAACTCACTCATAGGAGGATACTAGATGTAAAACAAAGATGACTAGACTGCTACACAACTCCAGGGAGGCTACCTAGAAAACAAGACCCTAGGAAAGACCCAGGGATCACCCAATGACAGAGAAATGGATGAGATCTACAGGAACAACCTGGATGACAGTGGGAGTAATGAAGGGCAAGATTTGAGGGAATGAAAGCTTAGGGGAGCAGGAGATCCCAGCTGGATCAAGAACAGAAAGGGATAACAAGGAATAACAGACCATGATAAATGAAGACCACATGAGAACAGGAATAGGCAGAGTGATCCAGAGGTCCCCAGAAATCCACAATGATATATCCTCTGTAGACTGCAGGCAATGGTCGAGAGAAAGCCTGATCTGACCTAGTCTGGTGATCAGATGACTAAACACCCTAACATTCGTTTTAGAACTCTCATCCAATAACTGATGGAAGTGGATGCAGAGATCCTCAGCCTGGCCCCAGGTGGAGCTCCAGATGTCCAACTGTCGAGAAAGAGGAGGGAGTACAAGAGCGAGAATTGTGGAATCCAAGATTGCAAAAATCACAGGGACAAATAGCCAATTGAATGGAAGCACATGAATTATGAACCAAAGGCTGTGGAGCCCCCAGCTGGATCAGGCCCTCTGGATAAGTGAGACCATTGAATGTTTGGGAGGCACCCAAGCTGTGGGACCTGGACCTGTCCTTGGTGCATGAGCTGGCTTTTGTAACCTTGGGCTTACACAGGGACACATGCTCAGCCTGGAAGAAGGGGACTGGACCTGCCCGTACTGAATCCACCAGGTTTAAATGAATCCCCAGGGGTGTCTTGGTCCTGCAGGACATGGGAATGGAGGGGAGGGGCTGGGGGGGACAGTGGTGGTGGTGGTGGGATGGGGGAGGACAGGGGAACCTATGGTAGATGTATAAAATTAAAACACATAATAATAATAATAATAATAATAATAATAATAATAATAATAAAGAAAACCTTAAAAAAACTCCTACTTTCACATCCAGAAACATTCTGGGTATACTGGTATTTAGGACCTTAAGTTTTGGATTTGTTGAGACAGTTTCACTTCCTAATATATGCTACAATGTCTCCTTTATTCTTTCACTTTCATGTGTCCAGAGAATAGTCATAGTGAAATTCTTCAAAAAAATCCCCCCACAGCAATGAACTGGAACTTTGAAGATCACATAACTGAAGGACTAAATCTTATTTTATTCTGTATATGAATAATTGTGGCAAGTCTATCAAGAAAACATCCCCCTGTGAGTATAGTATTCAGTTTTTGATCAAAGCAAAACATGTAATAATTATTGGTGGCAAACAGGACAGATGCCACATGCCTGTCAGGGTCCAGTTATTATTTGCACTTGGAATTTGCTGCAAACATAATTCATTTTGAATTTGACCAAGGAAGTATTCAGAATGAAAAGGACAACAATCTTTACCTCCCACTGTCAAGGTGTTAATGATGGATCACTATTTTTAGGGTATTATCATTATTCTTGGCTGTTGGGTTTTTTCCCAAATGCATTTTCTAGCCTAACTGACTGCCACCAGCTAGAAGGCAGTTCTTTGACTTGAAATTCTTAGTCTTTCCTCTTTCAGCATCGTAAGCCAACTTGAGTATATCTTCTTTTCACTAATCACAAATATTCTGAAGCCCCTCCCAAGAGTTGCCATTAGTTTTAGGAATGCCACATGTCAAAATTCTAATATCTTGTGGCTATTTCAAAGAAGTTAACTGCATAGAAACTTAAGCAGAGCCTAGCAGAAACATCTATAAGCAAGTTCATCTCTATTCCATATACAGAACCTAAAGAAATGACTTAGAGAGTGTATGAAGATATTAAATAGGATTTCCCAGGGTGGCATCATCTGGGTGGAATCTCTTAGGCTGATGTCTGTTGTAATTCATGACTAGAAAATTAATCTGTCAGTCCATTGTGTTCTGATCAAGGTTTCAGGGACAGACTATGTTTAACCAAACTTGTAACAGAATAGCACAAAGAATGTGCAAACAGATTTGTTGCTATAAAGCTCCTCCCAAATTAGAGTGGCTATGTGATTTACTGTCTGAACTGACACTTATAAGATTGAAAATGGGAAGTTCTGATAATTAATCTATGACAAGAGATGCAAACCGTGACTGTCTAGGACAAAACAGGACATGTGGTCACTTTACCTATAACTCAGATAACTCATCTCCACGGTACAGTGCATCTTCTACCCTATATCAAGGTCCCAGAGAAACAAAACTAGTAATTTATAGTCTTTATGGTGTGCATGAACTTCACACCAAAGAAGAAAGATAGTTTTGACCATAGGTGAGTCTACTCTAGTGAAGCAAGCAAGAGTAGCACAGCGTAATAGATTTATTATAACAACAGCAGTATGTACCTCAAGCCTCTTTGGATGGGAGTTCTAGCTCTTCCACTTAAAGGCCATCTTTTTCTACCTACTCAGATTGGACACAAAGCAACTGATCAGACCTCAAATTCCATTCTCATTTTCCTGAAGTGATACCCTAGTTATTTGGACTGCAGTATTTTCTATTTCTTCTCAGCCATATCTGGGTATGTAGCTACAGGCCTTAATTTCCATTTATTAAGTAATAAAAATGAAATTACCTTTTGACAATAAAACAGATGCAAATCTGTGAGCTTCCCAACTTTGTTACATACAGAAAACAATCTCACATTGTATTGATTTATACATGATTATATTAAAGCTAGATATAATTTATAGCTAAAATACACTATTAAATGAGATCAAAGTGTTTGTGTGGCAATTCAGGACAGAGTAATTATTGAGAGATTCACTGCAAGTTTGGCTGGTCTTCAGTAAAGCATATAAATGGTAGATGGATAAAGCACTGAAGCTGTGATTGGAGGAAGTCAAGTGTCAGGTCCTGTGACATGCAGACAAGAATGACACTCCTCATCAGAACTTAGTTTAGATGCAGTAAGCAACCTGTAAGCACACGCTTGCTTATAAGCACACCAACTAAGTAGTAAATGCCAAGCCAAATTCAATTTAGCAAACAGCACGTGTAAGCCTTTCTGAGAGCACATCATAAGGATAGAAGAGGGCATCTTGCCCAAGTAACACCAAGAATATTAAGAACACAAAAGAATGTGCTGATACAGAAAGATATTCTGCAAATGTGCTCAGAAGCAAGAAAAATGGAAATCATTGGCTTGGTCAAAAACACTAAAGCTAGAAAAGAAAATACAGGAAGTTTGAACAAACACGACTGTCTGTTTTATCCAAGTAAATTATTTTATGAAGCCAGTTTTGAAAGTCAGTGCTTTTATTCCTCTGGTGCCTGACTTTAAAATGAATATTGGAGGCATGCTTATAACCCTAAAGACTGAAAAGAAAATAAAACTAAATTTTATAAGGATATCAATAAAAAATTTACAAGGGTTGAATAAAGCAAATTTATTGAATGATGAAATTAAACAGACACCATGAGAAATAAAACCAACAAAGTCCCTTTAGAAGACTCTAAATACCTATGATCCTCTCACCGCCACTGAGAGATGCTAAACCAAAAGTCGTCACCCATGTTTGCTATCTTAGCCTATCTGACTGAATTCTTACTATAAGAATTCTCCAGGTAACTTACAACCAACAGAAAGCTAGAAGGTTGAAATTTAGGCAGCAGTATTTGCTCTCTGCTTCATATAGGATACTTTCTCAGTGCACTCATACATGGTGGAAGGTGGTGAAGAGGCTCCCTCAAGCCCCTTTGAAAGGGCATTAGCCCCAGTCATGAGGAGCCTAATTACTTTCCAAAGGCTATACCTGTAACTAGAGATTGTATAGGAGATCAGGTTTTAACACATATTCTTGGGGGACACAGACATTCAGACCACAACACCAGCCTTTTAGGATTTTTCCTTCATCTAATGTTATCTCTATTCTGGAATGGGCTCAGCCTGTTTCTAATAAAATACAGCAGTAAAAATCATGCCCCAGTTCTCACACAACAGAAAGGCTATGTTCCCAACCTCATGGAAAAAGCCAATGATCTCAAGTGATTTCAGTCAAACTGGGATTGAATTATGTGGTAATAATAAATATCCCCCAAATCTTGGATGATTCACACATGGAGTTTGTTTCTTTAACACCTAAAGCCTTTTGTGAGTCAAATGCAACCATATTCCATGAGATGATGAGCCATCAGGAAGCTTCAGTCCTACAGCTCTGCCATGCATGCAGCGCTCTGGGCTCACCACCGAAAGGAAGGGTTGAATAGGAAAATTTCACTGATGGTCAAGTCCAGATGCTCATTACTTCTTATGGTCTGTCACCAGCAGAACAGTACATGGCCTCACTATTGTCAAGTAGCTCAGTAGCATATTGGTAGACACTAGAAATATTAACTAAAAGGTATCTGTGCTGAGCAAGCCATGAAGAATAAGCCAGTAAACAGCGTTCCTCCATGGCATCTGCTTCAGTTCCTGCCTCCAGGTTATTGCCTTGAGTTTCTGCCCTGATTTGCCTCAGTAATAGACTACAAGCTGTAAGACAAAATAAACTCTTTTCCCTCCACGTTGTTTTTGATCATGCTTTTTATCACAGCAACAGAAAGGAAAACCTAGGATCATTTCTATACTTGATCTTTGATAGTAAATGAATTTATTACAAATTCTTTGTTTCTATGAAGCCTAGTTTTCTAGCTTTTTCTTTTCCTAAGTGTGTAAGTCACAGAGACTGTTGGAAACATGCATAAGGCCTGCACAAAATCAAGCCAGATGGGGTCCCAGCACTGAGAGTAGGATGTGGATCGAGCTCACTCCCCTCACTAAGAAGCTCCCTGCAATTGATACCTTCTGCAAAGGAAAACAACTGGAGGCTGCATCTTCTCTTCCTCTGAAATGCAGAAACATAGAGTCAAGCTGGAGAATATACAAAAACCCACAGAAGGGTTTCAAATGTCATCTTGCTTTGTGGAGATATTGTAATATCACATTAGGTCTGGTTTGTAAATTTGTTGCCACCCTAAGCATTTCTTTCAAAATTATTAGGCTCTTAAAACACCTGGGAAATAATGTTCATGTGTGAACATCAAAACCAGCTGTTTGAGGTTTGTTGTTGCTGCTTTCTTTTAAGAAAGAAACCTTGATGTTCTTTAGACCTTTTGGCTAACTTGCTTACTGAAAGTAGAGGAAACAGTGTCACGTGTGTGGATGCAGCATCAAGCCCCATCACTCCATGGCAGATCTGGAGAGGCTGAAGCAGGCAGATTGCAACTGTGAGGCCGACTTGATTTGCATTGCAAAACCCTATCTCAAACCAAAGCAAAAGGTTGGGGAAGTGGAGAACTTAAAAAGAAATCTAGAAAGCGAACTCCTTTTGGGTCCCATATTGCAAAACTCCACTCAGTGAGTAACTATGGATCAGAAATTAAAGCAAATTGCTTTCTGAATATAAGGCATTTTGGGTTAGTTGTATCTAAATTTGTGACATTCTTTGAGAAACTCTCCTGCCAAATGCATTAGGTAGAAACAATCAAGCAGTAAAGTTCTAAAAAGCTGCTTGGAGGGCTTAATATAAGGAATAATATTTATTTGATGAAGCCTCAGGGAAGCATTTTGAATGCTGGTAACATGAAAAGCGATTTGTACACAATGAATTCAGTAAGAAGTGATGTTCACAGATTTACCTGTGAAACCACACACCTTACCCTCTCAAATATTTAACCTGCCAAATTTAATTGGACTGAAGCAGTTCAAACCATTCAAGCATGGGAGCCAGTAATTGCTTGTAATTCATAAAGAGGATTATGCACATGCTACATTTCCAAAGAAACTACCTGTCTGTGAAGAGCACAGTTATAATGAAATGTTCCACAAATATGCACTTTTGAATAGTCTACTTCCCTGCAGGGATAATGCAAACACCAAAGCCCTGAGGGAAGTGGCCATGAGAACTGTTGCCCATGCTCATCCTAGGAAATAAAACATTGAGAATCCCAGTCCAGCTCATAATTCATGCAGCAAATCTCAAACCTCACTTTTGGAAGCTTTTTCTACCTGTCAGACAATTGAAACCAACAAGGACCATCTGTGCCCTGGTAAAGATGGAACAAAATCTATTTTTTGATCTTCCAGGGTGACAAGTTCTCAAAAGACTTCCAGTTATTGACATTTTCATTTGTGATATTGTAATTTGATAATAAGAGCTATATAATTTTCTCTTTGTTCCTGCATCCTGACACAGAGTTATGAATCCTCTGGAAATTCATGAGTGATGGGAACGCCTTTTGCATTAAATGAGATGACTTTTGAAAAAGTATGGGAGTCATCAAAAGGTCAAGCCCTAGATGGAACATGGAACTCTAAGCACTATGCCCATCTTTCAGGAAGAGAAGAAAAGCTGGAGGGGAGTGAATAATCACTCATATCTCTATGATAGAGCCTGCATAGAAGTACTACACCTGGATCAGAGATGATGCTGTATGGTAGGTTTAGCATATGTGTGGCCCTGGGTTCCATATGTACACACACACACACACACAGAGAGACAGAGAGAGACAGAGAGAGACAGAGACAGAGACAGAGAGAGACAGACAGAGACAGAGAGACAGAGACAGAGACAGAGAGACAGAGACAGAGATACAACTAACACACATGCTTCTCTGAGTTCTTTCTCAACCTCTCTAGAAAACTGTCAAATCCAAGAAGGGGATCACAGAACCACTGGTGCACAAGCAAATTAGACAGATTGAGAATAACCAGGGAACATTGTTACTTTTAGCACTGGAAACAATGGGTTAGTTTGGTAAGACTCGATCTGTGGGGTCTGAACTAATTCTGGTAAGAATTAGAAATATAGGCTACCAAGTTGGTGTCAGAGAATTGGTGTATGGGAAAAATCTTATACATTTTGTTGACCTGAAGTGTTTTGAGAGTATTGAGGTAAAATTGTGGGTTTCTTTTCCTATAAACACATCCATTTTGCATAGCAGAATATTCCCAAGATCCAAGTAATAAGGCAAGTGGGGTGCATATGAGGTTCATCCATTCCAGAGTTGTTCTAGTAAATGTTTTAATGTTATTTATTTCTCTCTGTGTGTGTCGCTCTGTCTCTGTCTGTCTCTCTCTTTCTCTGTCTCTCTCTCCCTCTCTGTGTGTTTATTGAGTGCACTTTGCATGTATGTGAATATGCATACCATAGTACCTGTATGGAGATCAGAAAACAACCCACAGAAATTGGTTCTTTCCTTAACCATGTTGATTCCAAGGATTTAAGTCAGTTCATCAGACTTGGTGGCCAACATGCCTTTACTTCTTGAGGTACCTTACTGGCCTTCATCTACTAGAGTTTAATTGGTCTTCTACTATGCACTAGGTACTATTTATAGGGACCTGATGGACTCAAACCTAAAGATCAACATAGTACAAGCCACAAAACAATAAACCCTTACATGATAAGCAAATAACAGTAAATCAATTATTGTTCAATGACAGCTCATTGTGTAGCTGGTACTCTTCTCTGTAATGAGAAGACTACAAATAGTATAAAATAGAAAAAATAAATTCTACATTCCACAGAGATGGACAATGGAATATTTTGCATGTGGCGGACATAAAGCCATCTGAGAGCCTTCATTTATGCTGAGAAACTAATGATGTCACTGAAACACCATGCCAAGACATTTTTTCACAAATGTACAATGAAGCTTTAAGGAAATAAGCCATGGAAAGAGCATGCTTAAGAATAACAGAAAATGCCAAAGATTTGAAGTGCTGTGTAAGACATTGTGAATTTAGGAGGAAGCCTTAGGAAAATTCACAATGGCAGTGAACATTGAAGCATTCACTACCCATCTGTAGCAGCATCATTCTTCTGGAGAGAAAAATATGCTTCCCACAAGTTGTGACTCTATTATTTCACCATTAACTCCAGAATTTATGGGAGTGCAGGATCATTGCCCAGATTCAACACACAGTTGGCACCATTCCAAACCTGAAAGCAATTCTCAGGCCACGGAGGGGACCTTCACTATGAAAGCCTGAAAATTATGTTCAATTAGTTTCCCTTTGTCATCAGTGGACAATGGATGATAAAAGGTAACAATTATACCTGTCAAGGACAACCCACCTGGGGAACAGCCTTCCTTAGGAGTCCACACTCTTAAAACACCAGACTTCTGTGGTGTTGCATGCTGAAATTCACCTGGAAGAAGGATATACATACATATTGCAGTCTGCATGCTTTGTGGATTCATTAACTAACTTGGTGCACAAATATATAGCTCTCTCCAGCCCCCATCATCAGAGGTGAGCTTCACCAATTCTGGCTAGGGACTAAGTTTCTCATGACATCTTTTGTCTATGGCGCATTGCTCCAAGGCTGCATTATTACTTTCTGGCATAATAGCTTAAAGTCTTCCAATATACACTCCAGAAAGAAATAAGCCTAAATTGCTGTTTGTTCTTTTGAGTTTGACTATGAACACCTATTAAATAAAGAACATGCCAAAAGGTAGGCATGTATCCCTGTCTGATGGCCTAGTCTAGTAAAGAACAAAAGTGATGAACAAATATCCAGTTGTTGCAGCACTACTGAAAAAACATCCATCTTTAATGTGACTATCATGTGAGGTCTGCAGTGACTGTGTTTTCTATTCTCATTCTATTTCATCCTCAAGAGAATAATCCCTGCAAATCCAAAGAAACTTGTTTACTGATTTAAAGACTGCTTTATGAGCTGTTCAAATCTTTCTTCTCTAAATTCAAGGCATCTGCAGGCTAATCTGATGGAAGCATTTTCTCAACTGCGGTTCCCTCTTCCCAAATGACTTGCGCTTGTTTCAAGATGATTAAAAGTCATTTGCTCTCAGTGTCTGTGCTATTGGTGTTATATTTAGGAAGTGATCTCCCATGCCAATGGATTCAAGGCTACTTCCTACTTTCTCTTCTATCAGGTTCAGTATAACTGGACGTATGTTGAGGTCTTTGATCCATTTGGACCTGAGTTTTGTGCATGACAATACATATGGATCTATTTGCAGTCTTCTACATGTCCACATCCAGTTAGATCAGCACCATTTCTTGAAGATGCTTTCTTTTATCCATTGTTCAATTTTGGCTTGTCAAAAATCAGGTGTGGATTAATGTCAGGGTCTTCAATTTGATTCCACTGCCCCACCTGTCTGTTTTTATGCCCAAACCAAGCTGATTTATTATTATAGCTCTATAGTAGACCTTGAAACCAGGGATGTTGATACCTCCAGAGGTTTTTTTTTTTATTGTACAGAATTGTTTTGGCTATCCTGGGTTTTGTTTTTTTGTTTTTTTGTTTTTTTTCATATGAAGTTAAGTATTGTTCTTTCAAGGTCTGTGAAGAATTGTGTTAGGATTTTGGTGGGAATTGCATTGAATCTGTAGATTGCTTTTGGTAAGATTGCCATTTTTGCTGTGTTGAGCCTACCTATCCAAGGACATGGAAGATCTTTCCATTTTCTAATATCTTCCTCAGTTTCTTTCTTCAAAGACTTAAAGTTCTTGTCAGACAGGTCTTTCACTTGTTTGGTTAGAGTTACTCCAAGATATTTTATGTTATCTGTGGCTATGTAAAGGGTGATGTTTCCCTGATTTCTTTTTTTCTGTTTATTATTTATATATAGGGGAGGCTACTGTTTTGTTTTGGGTTTTTTTTGTTGTTGTTGTTAATCATGTATCCTACCACATTATAATCAGATTGATGACTACCCTAGTTGTCATCATAGAACCTGCATCTAGTAACTGATGGCAGCAGATGCAGAGATCCACAGCTAAGCAGTGCTGTGGTATAATGCTTTTGTATACTGGTTTAATAAAATGCTGATTGACCAGTAGCCAGGCAGAAAGTATAGGCAGGATAAGTAGAGGAGAATTCTGGGAAGAGGAAGGCTGAGTTAGGAGTTGCCAGCCAGACATAGAGGAAGCAAGATGTGAAGGCAGAACTGAGAAAAGGTACTAAGTCACATGACTAAAAATAGATAAGATTATGGGTTAATTTAAGTGTAAGAGCTAGTCAGTAATAAATCTGAGCTAATTGCCAGGCAGTTATAATTAATAAAATCCTATGAATGATTATTTTTTAAGCATCTGAGGGACCAAGTGACTGGGTGGGACACAGGAAAACTTCTAACTACAAAGAACTGGGCCGAGCTCCTGGCATCCAGTCAAAGAGAGGAAGGAAGGATTGTATGAGCAAGGTGGGGGGGGGGTCAAGATCATGATGGGGAAACTTAGAGATAGCTGACCATAGCAGGTGGAAGCTCTGGGTAATCTGTGTTCCCCAAAATAAACATATCTGGGGTCAAAGAACAGACAGCCACTAGAACAAGGCCAAAAATGGTGGCTAGAAAATGGGAAGAGTAAGCCATAGCAGAAGTTGGTGGTAGTGGTATACGCCTTTAATCCCAGCATTTGGGAGGCAGAGCTAGCCAGATCTCTGAGTTCAAGGCCACTTTAGAAACAGCTAAGCTTGGTGACACAGTCTTTAATCCCAGAAATACAGCCTTTAAACCCAGGGAGTGACAGCAGAAAGTAGAAAGATATATAAGGCGTGAGGACCAGGAACTAAGTTAAGTTAAGCATTTGGCTGGAGAAGTACTCAGGCTTTGGAGCAGCAGTTCAGCTGAGAGCCATTGGGATGAGGACACAGAAGCTTGCAGTCTGAGGAAACAAGACCAGCTGAGGAACTGGCAAGGTGAGGAAACTGTGGCTTGTTCTGCTTCTCTGACCTTCCAGCATTTAACCCAAATACTGGCCTTGGGTTTGAGTTTTATTAACAAGTGCCTTTAAGATTCATGCTACAGGTAAAGATAGAAGAAATCAAAGATGTTGTGACTATGAATGGCGAAAATCAAAAAGGGCAGCTAGCTCCAGGTTCTTATGCATATCCAGATCTTCTCACATTGCTTTTTCAAATGTAATAATAGGAATAGTGCTGGGTTCCTAATATGTATGCTGTGATTGTTGTTGCACATAATCTAATCACATATGGGCTTTGAGACAGGGGGATTGGGATGGAGATGATTACTCTTTCTTTCAATGACAATCTCTTTGTTTCCTGTGGCTCTTGTTGTTATGTGTGATACAAGTCAACTTCTAAGCCTCATTTAGCTAGAGCTTCTCTTTTTGACCTTTCCCTATTCTCTATATTCTGGGCCAACTGAGTTTTCCTACCGGAATGCTTTTCACTCATACAATGGACAGAATTTGAGAGTCTTTGATGGAAAGGACTTGAAAAGGAATCATTAACTTCATTTTGCCTCATTTGTTTTCCAAGTCAAAGAATCCAGGATAAAACTGCTAAGTAAAAATATCAACACCTTCATTGACTTCCTGGAAGCTACACATTTCAGACAACTCAGTAAAAATAGCCTGGCTTTCCCTTTAGAATAGACTTGTTCACTATTTCTATAAACCAGTGACTATGCGTTTTTACTCTTCTCTAATCCCCTTCTTTTGAGAAATGATCACCCCCAATCTGTGCTGTTTAGGGTTCTATCCATGGAACAGAAGATTTCAAAGATTTTTTAGTTTTTTAAATTTTCTTATGTGGCTAAATAAGCGTTAAAATTTAGAAGTATTATACATTACCCTGGCTAATTCGTTGCATCTTTTTCATTGGATTGAACAGTCGATATACACTTTATTAGCCCTGAGACCTCTGGCAATTTAGTTTGCCTATTTATATCAAAATAATAATCCATACTTCACCATTTCTATAAAGATCAAATGACTGATAACTTGAACATATTTAAGATGCATACAGTAAGTTCTCAATATTAGCTTCCTAGTAAGTTTTCTACTGCTATAGAAGAACACTGGAAATGGAATAATTTTAAAAGAAAATACATTTATTTATTTAGGTTCCCACTCCTAGACAATGAGAAGTCTAAGAATATAATGCAAGCTTATTTTCTTGTGAGGCTCTCATGGCAGATAGGTCATAGTGTAGAAAAGAGATAGACAAGGAATCCAAAATTTCTTTCTGGGGTAATATATGCAGATTCATGAGAGTGAGAACTCACTTACCAAAATGGCATTAATCCATGCATGTGAGCTCCACTCTATTACCTGCCAAGAGTCCCCATCTCCCAACATTGATCCTCTGAGGACATTGCCTCAACTTGAGTTTCACTGGAAACAAAACCTATCAATATGTTATGGTTAGTTACTATTATGAATTAATTTGTTTTAGTTTCTAGCTTTTAAGGTAAAAGTGGGCTTTTCATAAACCAGGATTTTTGTATTGACATAAACTATATACTGCTCTTACACCTAAGGGATCATTGTAGAAGAAAGGGTCAGGTGGAGAGGTCACAAGGCCTCAACCTTACACAAAAAAAACATAGGCAAGAAAGGAATAATGAGAGTGGGAGAAATAGTTTTCTCCATAGAAGAGCACACTAATTGGTTATCCAATAGCAAATGGTTAGCCTTGAATACATATACATACCAATAGCATTATGTAGACTGAACAGGTTATATTTAGGAACATACACACACATATATATGGATATAACAGCTAATAATGAAAATGGCCATGAATATGAAAGAGCACAAGGAGAGGTATTTGTATTGTAGAATATTACTTTAATGTGTGTTACTTTTGTCTATGCTGCATTTACTTAACTCTGTGAATCTGGGTTACTTTGCCCATACAAAACACTTGATGGTCTAATAAAGAGCTAAATGGCCAATATAAAGGCAGGAGAAAAAATAGGCAGGATTTACAGGTAGAGAGAATAAATAGAAGGAGAAATCTGGAAGGAGAAGAGAAAGGGAATGAAGAGAGGAGGATATCAGGGGACAGTCACCCAGCTACACAGCCAGCCAAGGATACAGAAATAAAGGAAGGTATATAGAAATAGAGAAAGAAAAAGCCCAGAAGTAAAAGGTAAACAGGATAATTTAATTTTAAAAAAGCTGTCAAGAAACAAGCCAAGCTAAGGCCAGGCATTTATAAGTAAGAATAAGGCTCTATGTGTGATTTATTTGGAAGCTGGGTGGTGGGCCCTTCAAAAGAGTAAAAAACAACCAACTACATTTTGGCATACCAACATGAAGCCCTCAAATTTTCATAGTGCCTGAGAATACTTTTTTTTTTTTAAAAAAAGAACACAGTCTCTTTAAAAGTTTCTGCCTACTGGTGAGCCATTGAGCAGCCAATATGTGAAGTAGAAACAAAAAACTAAGTAAAGTTGTCTGCCACAGCACAAGCATCAGTATTTTAGAGCTCTAGGAAAGTTGAATGCAGTTCTTGGTCACCTATCTCCTACCTGGCTGCAGGCTTAACACTTTGCTCTCACGAACCTAGAAGCAGGCAGAGCCAACCAAGAGAGCTGCACAGAGCATCCAGGTGTATGTTAGCACTTTAAAGTTTGCTCACATAGTTAAAAAAAAGTCTAAAAGATATGCAGTAAAAAGAGGTCCACAGGGAAAAAACTCTAAATGGGCTTCAGTGTGTTTTATAATGTGCCTTGGCTTAAGGAAGAAAGAAAAAGGGTATGGGTAATCATAGAAAGAAATACATAGTTTAAAATAATAAAGTCTTTAAAGAGAGAAGCAAAAATTATGTAAAAGAAAAAAGCCACTTAAGATGGGAAATATATAGGGAGTCTACAGCCTGTATGATATTGTGTTGATTTTGATTTTTTTTTAATGTTGATAAGCAAACAACCGCTGCTAAGACATGGGATTGAAAGAAGGATTGATGAAATAAACCAGCCTATATACTTTATGAATGCCTTAACTTTAAAAATGTCAAAAAAAAAAAACCATGTATTTCCCAAAGGGAAATCAAAAATACTTTTGAGTTGTGTTCCTGTTGGGCTGACTGACAGGTAGGGCTGAAGCAAGACCAGTCTAGCCAGTCTCTCCCTGGGGTTGAGCAGGATGGTAGGTGTCAACAGCCCAGACCTCCCCTGTCCACTGTAGAGAAGCACACTGAGCCTGGAGTCTTGTCAAAGCAGAAACTTGTTTTATTGCATCAGGAGTGGACTTATATAGGTTGGGGTGATGAGGGATGGGGTGAGGACAGCAGGCCAATGAGATGATGCCATCTCAGCAGTTACTAGGCAGGGGCAATTCAAGGTTGGGTAGAGCTGAGTTGCTCATATGTGGAAGTCATCTCCAAAGACAGGTTTTTGCCAAACTTAAGCTAGGCTCAGGAAGTTACACTGGGCCTTACACCTATGCCTTATGGGGCCCAACATGTTCCCACAGGAGATGAGAGATTGTGGATTTCTTCAGAAATGATATAAATCTGGTTTGGACAAGGGAGAGCAATTGAACCTTGACAGGTGATATTTATCAACAAAGGTTACTGCTGGTCTTCCAGGACTTGGTCATTATCTCAGATTTTCTCTCTGAGACCCTAAAGATACTTTGTCCATAGACAACAGGAAGCAGTCTGGAGAATATGATGCTCACATTTCCAAGAGGGAGTGTGGGAGGGTGTTGGTTATATGGTGGGCTGTGGATGTTTGTTATCATTTAGGGGACTGTAGCATATTGATATAAATTTAAAGTTATTTTTGTTATACTGTATATATGTTTCTACTCTTGTTTAAAGAATTTTTGTACATTGATACAAATTTAAAGTTAATTTTGTTACAACATTATATATATATGTTTTATATATATATATATATATATATATATATATATATATATATATATGTTTCTTCTCTTGTTTAAGGTATTGTACCTATGAAGTTCATCTAAAAATGTAAGGTAAAATTCTAGTTTTGAAACCCATTATTATAAACTATTTAGGATAATCAAGAAACATAGGTTAGTAGTTAGTCATCTTTAGCAATCAAATCCGTAGATATGTTAGGCATGTTTTCAAGATCATACAGAGATATATTTTAGATAGATGGTCTTCTAACACTTCAAAGAACTACAGAATATGGCATTTTAAATGGTATGTTAACCTGAAATTTTTCATGACAATGAGATACATCTGCTCCTGGCTGCAACAATTTACTTCAGAGATGATGGGCATTGAAGAAGCTCCTTATGGAGTTTGCTTTCATTGTGGCAAGGTTAGACACTGGGAAAAGAAAGTGCTCTTGCCTTTGACTGCTGACAATGTGCTGTGCAAACTAGACATGCAAGACACACAGGAAAAATACTGTTGAACTTTGCCAAAACAAGGGAGGACAGTCCTTCAAAATTCCTGCTTTACAGAAAAGTGTGCCAGATATTGTGCAGGACACAGGGGAAAGAGGCTGATGAACTTTGCCAATACAAGGCTGGACAGTCCTTCAAATTTCTTGCTTCACTGAAAATTTTGCCAGATATTCTGGGCCTATAGGCTGAAGATGGAATATCAACATTGCAGAGGAACTTTGGGTGATTGTCCAGGAAGCCAAATGTCTCTGTTGTTAGATAATATTATATCCTTCTGGGTCTTTGATAGAGTTAAAGACTAAATTAGAATTCTAATTTCTTTAGTTATGATAGAAAGTAAATTAGTTGTAAGATAGGATAGATGATGCATTGTTTTCTCTGAATTTGCTAAATGCAAAGTGACTGAATATTTTAAATGTAAATATTACTTGATAATTGTTTTTGTTGTATGTAGTTTTACTATGTTAAAGTTAAAAACCTTTCATTTTTTTAGACAAAAAAAGTGAAATGTTGTAGAATATTATTTTAAGATGTGTTACTTTTTATGTTGCATTTTTTAAAACTTTGTGAAGCCGGGTTACTTTGCCTGTCTAAAACATCTGATGGTCTAATAAAGAGCTGAATTGCCAATAGCAAGGCAAGAGAAAGGATAGGCAGGGCTGGCAGGAAGAGAGAATAAATAGAAAGAGAAAATTGGGGGGAAGGAGAAGAAAGAGAGAAAGAACAAGGAAAAGAGGATACCAAGGGCCAGTCATCCATGGAGCAAGCCATGGAGAAAGAAGTAAAGTATACAAGAAATATAAAAAGAAAAAGTGCAGAGGCAAAAGGTATATGGGATAATTTATGTTAAGAAAGGTTGTCAAGAAACAAGCCAAACTAAAGCCAGGCGTTTATAAGTAAGAATAAGCCTCTTTATGTTGTCTTATTGCTCTGGCTAGAACTTCAAGTACTATATTGAATAAGTATGGGGAGAGGGGACAGCCTTGCCTTGTTCCTGATTTTAGTGGAATTGCTTTGAGTTTCTCTCCATTTAATTTGATGTTGGCTGTTGGCTTGCTTTAAATTGCCTTTATTATGTTTAGGTATGTTCCCTGTATTCCTAATGGTTCCAAGACCTTTATTATGAAGGGGTGTTGGATATTGTCAAAGGCCTTTTCTGCGTCTAGTGAAATGATGATGTGTTTTTTTTTTCTTTTGAGTTTGTTTATATGGTGTATTACATTGATGGACTTTCATATGTTGAACCACCCTTGCATCCCTAGGATGAAGCCTACTTGATCATGCTGGATAATTGTTTTAATGTGTTCTTGGAGTCTGTTTGCCAGTATTTTATTGAGTATTTTTGCATCAATGTTCATGAGGGAGATTGGTCTATAATTCTCATTCTTTGTTGCATCTTTGTTTGGTTTAGGAATCAGGGTAATTGTAGCCTCATAGAAGGAGTTTGGTAATATACCTTCTGCTTCTATTGTGTGGAACAATTTAAAGAGTATTGGTATTAAGTCTTCTTTGAAGATCTGGTAGAATTCTGCAGTGAAACTATCTGATCCTGGGCTTTTTTTGGTTGAGAGACTTTTAATGACTGATTCTATCTCCTTAGGGGTTATTGGGTTATTTAAATGGTTTATCTGGTCTTGATTTAACTTAGGTATGTGGTACCTATCCAGAAAATTATCCATTTCTTTTAGATTTTCCAGTTTTGTGGAGTAGAGGTTTTTGAAATATGACCTGATGATTCTCTGGATTTCCTCATTGTCTGTTGTTATGTCCCCCTTTTCATTTCTGATTTTGTGAATTTGTATGCTCTCTCTCTGTCTTTTGGTTAGTTTGGATAAGGGCTTGTCTATCTTGTTGATTTTCTGTGTGTGATTTACTTGAGAGCTGGGTAGTGGGTTCCTCAAAAGAGTAAAAAACAGCCAACTACATATATGTGAGGGTTTATATGGAGAAAAGGGAAGGGGGAAATGATATAATCTCAAATAATAAGAGAAATAGTTTTTTAAATGTACAGATTATGAACTAATATTTTTTGTTCTTTTAAAACTTTTTTTCTTTCTTCCTTTTTTTTTTTTTCAGAGAGGGTTTCTCCATGTGGCTTTGCGCCTTTCCTGGAACTTGCTTTGGAGACCAGGCTGGCCTCAAACTCACAGAGATCTACCTGCCTCTGCCTCCCAAGTGCTGGGATTAAAGGCTTGTGCCACCACCGCCCGACTTAAAACATTTTTTATAAGAAGAAAAATGCATCTGGGGTTTTCTAAAGCCAGATCCTAATACACGAGGCCTGTGGTACTTATATTTGCGAAAAAGATGATGGTAGATTTTTTAAATTTACATATAAAAAGTTTAGTTTAATTATCAGATTCTTAGGATTCTATGAGGTAATAAGAAAGATATGTAGGTTATTAGTACAGAGGTGTGTTTGTCTGTGTGTACACATGGTGTGTAAAATAAATACTAACTATAAAATCATGTATGGATATTTTGTCTCTGGTTGTTTACACAAGAACTCCATGAGAGCCTTAGTTATAGACAAAGAATCTCAAACTTAAAGTTTCTAAGACAAACCCTTTATGTACACATACACTACACAAAGGAGACAAATCAGTACAAGACAGACATGGCTCTTACTCTCCCAAAACTTTCTGGGACAAAATTTGAAAAAGTAACTAGAAGTATTTAACAATTAAAAAGGGAGCTGATGACTGTGGTAGTCACTCAAGCTGCCTATTAGTCTCCTATTTTATCTCCCTCCTAAAATATCAAAGAAGAAATGTGATCATTGAAAACACACACGTGCGCGCGCGCGCACACACACACACACACACACACACACACACTCACACACACACACACACACTCACACACACAAACCAGGACTTCAACACTGAGCATCAGAACTTCAGAATTTCAAAGTAACTATAGGTTAAAAAAAATCATCAAATCCCAATGCAATTGCTGCTGGTGTTGCGTTAACTCACATCTTCTGGCCACAACTGTGTATAAGACAGAAGATAAGGCTACAATTAATCTAAAACCAGCCCCAGAAGGGTAAATTCACCTTAAGTCTAGATAGTCTACAAAAGCACCAGAATGGATCACAGGAAAGGGATTTTAAAGTGCCAGCAGTGGCTTAAAGGAGCAATCTTTGAAAAGTATAGTGTCAAAAAAAAAGTCAATAAAGAAGAAAGAAATTCCACTTGGCAATTAGGTGCTGGAAGAGAAAATAAAGTAAAAGGAAAAATGGAGGGTCCTACCAGACAAGGACAACCATAAAAGCAGAGGACACACAACTTTTTCCAAGGCCCCAAACAAACAAATCTGCTGAAAGTGCCTGGACTTTGTTATATAAAGAGAATGGGAACAACTAAACGAAGAACCTTCCAAAACACCCCAATGCCATAAAAAATGAAAAATAGGAAAGGCTATATAAAATATAGAAGTATTCCCCAGAAATAGAAAACCAAATTTCTTATAGGTGAGGCAAATTCATATACATATATGAAAAGGTGTCCAGAAAAAAGAATGAAGCAAAAAACTATAAAAATTAAATATATGGAGATTCAAATAGAATCCTCCTCAATAGAAATTTAAAAATTAAGAAAGGAAATGGTCAACCTAAGATATACAGGAAATATAATTCAAATTTAGTTATATTTAGGACTCTGTGTTAGTTTTATTAAATTCTACATATCTTATTAAATTCTAACTTCATGGTGAAATTCTCTTGTCATTAAGTTATAATTTGTATTTAACATGAATTTTCCAAGAGATGGCAAACTGTGTCAGCTTTCTGAACAGACATGGAAAATTTGCACATTCAAACTGCATTTGGCAACAGTAAGTGTTGTAATAAAATGAAGACATGAAAAACAGTTAACATGGAATCCCTCTGAGTTCCCAGTTGGCCAAATTCTAAGGAAAGCCAAGAAGTATCCATAGCAACAAAGGGACAGAAGATAATACATTTCTTTTTTAATCCTTCATACTTTTAGATATACCTTTATGCTTTTAGAGCAGCAATATATGATTTTTATTGCCTTTTATTAGCATATATGTAGCTACAGAATTGTTTCATTATGATATTTATACATACATAAATAATAAATTTGATAATATTCATTCCCGGCTACCTTCTCTTGTCTCTCCTTTTCCTATTGCTAATCCCCTTTTTGTTCCAAATACCACTTGAATTAACCTTTTAGTTGTTGTGATAAAGCACCATGACCAAGGGAGTTTATAAAATAAAGCATTTAGAGCTTACAGTTCAAGAATTTTAGATACCTGGATAACACATGAAAGGCAGGGCTGCACAAATAGCTGAGTGTTTACTTCTTTTTTTAAAAAAATTTTTTCTTTATTATTATGTGTTTTAAATTTTATACATCAGCCATGGGTTCCCCTGTCCTCCCCCTCCCGCCCCCACCCTCACCTTACCCCCAGCCCCTCCCCTCCATTCCCATGTCCTCCAGGATCAAGGCACCCCTGGGGATTCATTTAAACCTGGGGGATTCAGTACAGGCAGGTCCTGTCACCTCCTTCCAGACTGAGCAAAGTGTCCCTGTGTAAGCCCAAGGTTCCAAACAGCTAGCTCATGCACCAAGGACAGGTCCTGGTCCCACAGACTGGATGCCTCCCAAGCAGATCAAGCTATTCAGTTGTCTCACTTATCCAGAGGGCCTGATCCAGCTGGGGGCTCCACAGCCTTTGGTTCATAATTCATGTGCTTCCATTTGTTTGGCTATTTGTCCCTGTGCTTTTTCCAATCTTGGTCTCAACAATTCTCGCCCATACAATAAGTAGATCAAAGACCTCAACATAAATCCAGTTACTTTGAATCTGATAGAAAAGAAAGTAGGAAGCAAAAACAAAAAATATCCCACATGATCATCTCATTAGATGCTGAAAAAGCCTTTGACAAAATCCAAAATCCCTTCATAATAAAAAAATCTTGGAGAAATGGATACAAGGACATACTTAACATAATAAAGGAAATCTACAGGAAGTCTATAGCCAACATCAAATTAAATGTAGAGAAATATTGTTGTTTATTTTTACTCTTTGATCTTTGAGGAGTCTGCCACCCAGCTTCCAAACAAATGACACAGAGGCTTATTATTACTTATAAATGCCCAGCCTTAGGTTAGCTTTTTCTCGTCAGCTTTTCCTTTTGCCTCTGGACTTTTATCTTTCTCTTTTCTGTATACTTTTCTTTACTTCTTTCTCCATGGTTTGCTGTTTAGCTGGGTGGCTCGGTGGCTGGCCCCTGGAGTCTTTCTCTCCTCCTATTTCTCTCGCTCCTCAAAATCTTCCTCCCTTTTTCTTCTTCTATTCTCTCTGCCTGCCAGCCCTACCTATCCTTCCTCTTGCTTTGGTATTGGCCATTCAGCTTTTTATTAGACCAATCAGGTGTTTTAGACAGGCAAAGTAACACAGCTTCACAGAGTTAAGCAAATGCAACATAAAAGAAACCAACACACCTTTGCATCATTAAACAAATTTCCACAGCATAAACAAATGTAACACATCTTAAAATAATATTCTACAACAGAGAAACTCAAAGCAATTACAATAAAATCAGGAACAAGACAAGGCTCTCTACTGTCTATATCTATTCAATATAGTACTTGAAGTTATAGCTAGAGCATTAGGAAAAAGGAGATCAAGGGGATATAACTTGGAAAGAAAGAAGTCCAGGTTTTGCTATTTGCAGATGATAGGATATGATAGTATACATAAGTAACCCTAAAAATTTTACCAGGGAGCTCTTACAGCCCAAAACACACCTTCAATGAGTGGCTCAATACTAAAAAATATCAATAGTCCTCCTATTTACATATGACAAATGGACTGAGAAAGAAATCATGGAAACAACACCTTTCACAATAGCCTCAAATAATATAATATTATCTTGGGGTAACCAACCCAAGCAAGTGAAATATTTATATGATGAAAACTTCAAGTCCTTGAAGAAGGAAATTGAAGAAGATATCAGAAGATGGAAAGATCTCCCGTATTTATGGATAAGTAGGACCAACATAGTAGAAATGGCCATCCAGCCAAAAACAACCTACAGAGTCAACACAAACTCTATCCAAATTCCAACACAATTATTTACAGACTTTAAAAGAACAATATTGGTGAAATTATTAAGGCCACTCCATGTAGTTAAAAGGGAGGTTTATTTTGTGGGATAACTTACAAATGAAGGGGTAGGTTGCAGGGTCTGGCAAAGGTATGGTGCAGTCCGGCAGTGTTCTCTGGAGAACTCTGCTCAATCTACCTCCAGTGTCCAGTGTCCCGGAACCAAGAGAGAGACCTCCTCTCGATCCCTCCTCCACCCCGCCTTGTGGGCGTGATCATTACCAAAGCCTCAATGGGGGTTGGAACTTCCAGGCCAATGCTGGGATGGCTATCCACTACAGAACAATACTCAACTTCATATAGAAATGCAAAAAAACCCAAGATAGATAAAACAATCCTATAGGATAAAATAATTCCTTCAGGCATCACCATCCTTGATTTCAAGCTCTATTACAGAGCTATAGTAATAAAAACCACATAGTATTGGCATAAAAACAGACAGGTTGATCATGGAATTGAATCAAAGACCCAGACATAAATCCACACATATATGGACACCTGAGTTTTTATAAAGAAGCCAGAAATATACAATTGGAGAAAAAAGCATCTTCAACAAATGGTGCTGGCATGCTAGATGTGGGCAAGTAGAAGAATGCATATAGATCCATATCTATCACCCTCACAAAGCTCAAGTCCAGGTGGATCAAAGACCTCAACATAAAACCAGATACACTGAACCTGACAGAAAAGACAGTGGGGAGTAACACTGAATACATTGGCATAGGAGACAATTTCCTGATCAAATAATCAATAACCAGGTACTAAGTTCATCAATTAATTAAGAATCTTATGAAACTGAAAAGCTTCTCTAAGGCAAAGGACACTATTAGTAGGAAAAAATAGCAACCTATAGGATGGGGAAAAGATTTTCACCAACTCCACATCTGACAGAGAGCTAAAATCCAAAATATATAAAGAACTCAAGAAATAAGACATCAATAAACCAAATAATCCAATTTAAAAAATGGTGTATAGTCTGTGTTCTGGGCTGTTTCCTAAAACCATGTTGATGTCTGTGGATAGTGCTGCTGCCAAGGAACATACTGAGCTGAGAAGCTTTTACTGCCATGGTGATATCTGGGTCCATGCTGCCACTGAGGTCTGTGTCTAGGTCTGGGGTCCTGCTTTAGTAGAGTCTGTGTTGATGTCAGTGGCCCAGGATACCACTGAGGTCTTTATGGAAGTCTATGGTCTTGGATGCCTCTGAGGGCTTTGTCTTATCTGTAGTCCTACTGCAGCTGGGAGCCAAGTTCATTGTCTGTGCTGTCACCAGAAACCATGTGGAAGCCCATGATCTGTGCTCCCACTGACTGTAAAGAGCAATGAAGCTATTTTTGCAGTGATATCAATGACTGCAGACATACAGTTGAGAAAGAGGGACAGGGAAGACCTCTGTGAGAACCCCTATCCCCACTCTAACCCCTTACCCCAAAATAAAAGTAATAGCCTAAATGGGAAGCCATTGAAGAGAATTCTTAAAAAAGTATGATAAGGATACTCACTTATAAGTGGATTCTAAATAGAAAGCAAAGAACAATCAGACTGCAACCCACAGAACCATAAGGCTATATATATATGGCATGGAGGACCCTAGGATGACTGTTGCTTATAATAAGATTTGGTATTACTCAATTACTGAGCAACCCTCAACGAAACATTACACTATTAAGGACAATGAAATTCCTCATAGGGTTTCTGAGCACTGAGTGCACCCTGTGGCTGCAGCGGAAGCCAAACATGGCAGAAACCTATTGGTCCTTCATGAAAAACTCTCCCCTTCTGATGCCAATGGGGATTGAAAGCCCAATAGGGCCAGCTCTGGCAAGCATTAATGTAAGCCTAGGAACTGCAGCCATGTGGTTGGATTCTCCAGAAGGTAATGTATGGTAACTGCTTTTCTTTCTTTTTTTTTCCTTTTCATGGGAGGTTTATTGAGAGGAGGGGAGAGAAGGGGCAGGGAAGGGAATGGAGACTGGTACCTGGAAATGAGATTGAAGGAACAGAAAGAGACCGGAGAAGTAAAAGGGCCCCTTTTATAAGGAAATATAGCAAATGCCCAGGGGGTGCTCTTAGTGGCTGCAGATGAGGACATATCCTGACAGGACCCTAAGGGCAGGCCAGTACAGATGCCTAAATGCCAACATTCCTCCTTTCTGTTTATTATAAAAAGGTGAGGAGTTAGAAAGGGGTAGCAGGTGAGGCGGGGATGAGAGTGCCATGTTCTTGAGAATGCTTCCTGCTGGTCTGGGGGACATCAATCATCTTTGGGGGACCTGAGGAATCTGGGGTGCTGTCCATGTCCTAGAGTAGCTAGCTGGACACTTCACTGTCCAGGCTCTGTGCAACTGTCAGGCTGTTTGAGGTGGATCCAAGTCCACTCCCTGGAGCTCATTAAGAACAATTGTCAGTGTTGGATGGAGAGACCCAGCAATTCATTAGGTGAGAATAAAGTAGGGCTGTCATTGGTGGGCCAGGTGCAGGGTCCCAGCATGTCTCAGACTGAATCTAAATATCGGCACCAAATGTATTTTTAAAACCAGCAGGGAAGGAGTCACACCATACAATAGGGCCCACGTGGGAGGTTTATTGAGGGGATGGGAGAGAAGGAGCAAAGAAGGGGCATAGAAGAGAGCAGAGACCAGTCCCTGAGAACAAGAGGGAAGGAAGAGAAAGAGAGGTAAGTGCTTTTTCAAGTATGTTTGAGAACCTAGGAGATTAAGGATAACACTGAAGATCACTGACCTCCATTTAGTAACAGTAGCATGCCAGCTAAGCATTTTCATTCTCATAATCCTATTCATGCTGGAGCAGTACCTACTTCTCAGGAGTGGCTCTGTGCAACATTTTTTGGCCTCCTGAAATTCATTTAGACCCCTTTGAAGATACCTTAAAATTTGTGAGTCTGAATGTAGCCATTATCAGTCCATTAGTTCTGCTGCTTGTGAGCTGTCTGTCTTTCCTTTATGGTTCTTAGTTGTTCTTTTGCAGAGCTGCCAGCTTAAGATGTGCTGGGATCAAGAATAGGGCCTAGGCAGTTTGTGTTCCTGGAGTTGTGTCCATGCCAATGGATACCCACACACTCCAGAAGAGAATTTGACATCGCTGCCGCCATTGTTGCTATTATATCAGTGATGACCACTGCTACTACTGTTTCTGGGATTGCCATTTCATAACTGGTTACTACAGCTAGCACAGTGGAGACCCTGGCAGCAAAAGTAGCTACCACAGTTAACTAATTTTTCATTCTATTGGGCATGACAAATTTAAATCAATAGTTTTATATACATTTCAACTGGCTTTGAAAGTTATAAATTCAAGTTCCATTTGCTCTCTGGATACCATCTTACAAGGACTCCAATTTGCAGTAAGGCTCATTAAGGAAGGGAATGCCTCAGCTGCCTTTAGCCTATTGGCTATGTGGGTTAAGACTTCGAGATCTTTGGCAACAGTTAAATCTGCAGCTCTCACACAAATGAGCCTATATGATAATGAGTATTTAGAGATGGGTAATACCTGGGGGGCACTCACCAACCTAAGACAGAATGCCTGTGTGGCCTGGACAGGTGTCTTCATGATGGGTAAGGGGCCCCAAAGGAAGTTATTGTAAGGTATTGTAGGTTAGATAACAGCTTAAAATCAGATATTGAATGAATAAGAGGTTTTTGCAGAATGTTTTGAGTAGAAGAAAAACTATCTCAACATTAGTGAGAATTTTGATTTCCTTATACAGTCCAGATCAGAGTACTAGGCTAAAATCAGAATGACTAGCAGATGTGTCTTGTGTTTTCAGGAGAGAGATGAAGTGGCTTAAGCCTGGAAAACTAGGAAAGAGAGTGGGAGAAACGGTGAGTTTCTCAACACATTTTGAGTGTAGGGCAGTACATTTCAAGATAGAGGAGAGTCCAAGTAGCCAAAAGAGTTTACAAAATTTAGCAGAACCTTTAGAAATATAATCAGAGAAAGGAGTGAAAGAAAAGAGCAAGTAGTTGATGCTGAAGCTGAATTGTATAAAGGAGGGTGTTCAGGCAGCACAGTCCAATTCTGCCATCCAAAGGAACCTAATGCACTGAGAGCTCACAGATATGAACAGTTCATTTTTAAAACTGAACATTCTTGGATGTCTGCTTCAGCAACTCAAATTTGATTCAGATCAGTATTTATCTGACATGCATGACAAAATAGTAATTTCTAGTTCAATTATTAAACATTTAAAAAGGAAATACTGGGAATAAAAGGTAGAAATCACACATTTTTCAGCCAAGAAATAATCACTATCATCCAGATGAGAACTAGAGCATGGCCAGCACTTCCCAAGTGACTTTGGGTCTTCTCCCATGTACAAAACCCACTCTCCTTCCAGAAGTGGCTGCTATCTTGATTCCTAACCAGTGTCCACATTTCCCATTAATGAAATCTTATAGCATATGCTTTTCTATGTCTGGACATTTTGCCCAGCATTATGTTTATGTGAGCCATTCATCAGTATCATTGCACACAGCAGTAGTTCATTAATTTTTATCACTATGTTTTTCACAAATATATTCAATTCATTCATCCACTCAACTGATGGCTATCTAAGCTGTTTCAAATATCTGGCTGTCAAAAATAATGTGGAAATGAACATACTTATCCCTGACTTTTGATGTATATAAATAACTATACACATATTTCTGAGTGTTTATCTGGAAGTGCAATTTTGAACCATAGGATAAATGATAAAGAGTGAAAATCCCAGGTTTCCAAAGTAGTTTGTGTCAACTTAAAATAGTATTGGCAATATATGTGGGGTCTAGTTGCTCCACATCATTACAATATCTAGCAAGTTCACTTTTAATTTATCCATTCTGGTAAGTATATAGCCATATCTCATTTTGAATTTGAATTTCAATAATTAATTATGATGAGGACTCTTTTACATATCACCAGCAATAATCAAAATATGTTTATTTCAGTGTCATAAATCTTCAGATATGCACATGACAGCTTACATTTCAATTATGATTCAACTTGGAATTTTTTATCTCCATTATAATTTATTCTCTTACCCAAACCCAAAAGAATTTTCTAGATTTTGTTATTACTGTTAATGTTTGACTTATTTCTGTTGTTTTGAAGGAACATATGATGAAAGATTTTATTTCTTTCACATTCCTTCAATATTGCCAACATATGTTACATATGATTTATGAATCTTTGTAATGAACAAATAGTCTGTAATTTGGGGGATTGGTATTTTACATATGTCAAGCTAGAACAATCAGGAAAAGAAAGAACAGTAAGTCTCCAGAAGATTTGTACAGTAAGATGTTCAAGATTGACTTATACTTATGCATACAAAAGTAGAAAATATATTCTGATTATAATAAACTAAAGTTAGTCTTTAACTAGGTTACTGAGGCAGGGAAAAAGAAAGAAAATAATATTGCTGCTCCAAAATTAAAGTCAAATGCAGCATTTTCCTGAAAAAGAGGTATGAGGAAAAATGTAATTTCAAAAACAAATATAGCCATTTAATGTTGTATATCAGACAAAACCTAAAATGCTATTCAAAGTAAAAATATTACACTCAAATGCTCACTTTAGTAACTATAAGAAAATAAAAATGAATTCAGTGTGTAGAAAACAACAATAATTAAACCTAAAAAACAGAAAGGAAATGAGAAATGGCAGAAAATATTAATACAGAAACCACTATTTTTGGATTTAATAAGAGCTGGTTCCTTAGAAAAGCCAGGAAAATGTTTGACAGCACTATTTTATTAGTCAAAACAAACTTCAACTTTTAAAAATAAGACTTAAATGCTAGTGACATACTACATGCATTTTATTTCTTATAAAATTCTCTTCATTAAGAGACCCTCCAAAGCAGCTCTTTTCCTTAGAATAACTTACAAATTCAGGATGCTTCAACTGGGAGTTGTGCCTTGTATATGACCCATGGCCCACAGTAGAGTGCACACATGGGTGTTTGTTTGTGTGTGTGTGTGTGTGTGTGTGTGTGTGTGTGTGTGTGTGTGTGTAGAAAAGACCACAGAGACAAAGCAGTCAAAAGAACCTTACAGTATTAATTAGTTAATCTCTATACATACACACAGAAAAGCAGATTTTAAAATGTAAATATATATCCTTTGTAAGAAGAAAATGGCAATATTTCTACCTTAGGTTTACAACCCTGGCTCTCGGAAGTTAGGTTTTGATATTCTTTGAATGAGAGCAGACATCTCTGAGTGAATACCTCAGAAATGTGAGGAGTCTGCCCATGAGTTTGGAGGCAAGGACATGTTCTTTAACATGCCAATTATTTTTTGGTCAAAAAGTTAAAAAGAAAAAAATGTCGTAACACTCCCTGACAGTAGTGCTTACCAGAAAACAATTAGAAGCACAGTTATTGAGCTGTAAGTGATTTGTGTCCTATTCCTCTATTTTTGAATTTCCTTCCAAATTAGTGCTATCAGGATAAACTCTCAGTAGAGTGTTCATCCTCATTAACAGATAGTCTCATATTTTTCACTAGGCAGATTGATCTGGCATGGTATCTTACTGCTTTCCAATATTTTTTATTTCCTTAATTTCTAGCACAGTGGTAGATTTTCTAAAAATGTACTTCCCATTTGAAATTCCTCTTCTGTTAATTGCTTTGCTTGCATTCTTTGTCCATTTTGCTATTGAGTTATTTGCATTATTTATTGATTTGTAGGCTTCATTAAACATTTTGGAAGCTAGTACTTTAGTATTTGCATGTACTGCAAATATTTTTCTCCTGTTCTATACTGTGTGTCTAATCTTTTCACATGTCCTGCTACAACAAAATTTTCTTGTTTATTTTTACATTGTATCACTGTTTTGTTTGATAAAGCCATTTTCATTTAGACCGTAAAAGTCTTATGTGGTGATATTGTACCCCCCAATATATTGTTCACCCTAATAAACTTATCTGGGGTCAAAGAACAGAGCAGCCACTAGATAGACATAGAGGCCAGAAAAATGGTGGCACACACACCTTTAATCCTATCAGTTGGGAGGCAGAGATCCATCCAGATCTTTGTGAGTTCAAGGCCACACTGAAAACAGCCAGGCATGGTGACTCACACTTTTAATCCCAGGAAGTGATAGCAGGAAGCAGAAAGGTATTTAAGGTGTGAGGACCAAGAAGTAGAGGCCTTTATGCTTTTAGGCTTTTAGCAGCAGTTCAGCTGAGATTCATTTGGAAGAGGACTCAGAGGCTTCCATTTTGAGGAAACAGGAAGTTTGGCAAGGTGAGGTTATCTGTGGCTTGTTCAGTCTCTTTGATCTTTCAGAATTTACCCCAATAACTGGCATCAGATTTTTTATTAACAAGACCATTTAGCAATTCATCTTACAGTCTTATGCATGTATACTCCCTTAGAAATAATTTTGAAATGTTAGGTTTTTTTTACAGTTAAAAAGTTAAGTTTCCATTCTACTTAGAATTTATAATGATATTATAAAATTTCATTATATTTAGTCATTTTTATATGAATAACTATGGTAAAATACCTGAAATCATGGTCCTAAATATAACAGAGTGCCAAAGCCCACTGGAGATAAAAGAATATTAAACCAGATGTAGGAGGTGGTATGTGGAAAGATATACTTTCAGTAAACTGGTGTGATGTGGGTAAAAATATTGACCTGGGTAATGATTTTTTTTCTCTCACTGGACAAGGTATTGTGACTTAATTCTGGCTGGATACAGTTTTATAAAAGCAAGGTAGTGTGTGTGTGTGTGTTTGTGTGTGTGTCTGTGTGTTTGTCTGTGTCTGTGTGTCTGTGTGAATATTCCCTAAACAGAAGTAATAGTTTATTAATGCAATGTCTATGGACTAGTGATATCAGCTCAAGAATAGTTGAGCTTAGGCATAGTAAAATTCCAGCAACTTTCTGGTCTGCGATTGTGTTTGGCAGGTATTCAGGCTTTATGAACTTAAGTATAGTGGAAAATGAAAAAGTCATTCCAATTTCTTAAGCAGCTGCTCTGACTCTGAGTGGCTATCTCACTTCCATTATGTACTGTCCTTGTGCCCAAATTAATCGGCCCTTATACCAAATTTAAAGGAAGGGAAGTCCTTTTCATAAGTCTGCTTTTCACTAAAATGATAAAACACCTAATGGTCTTAACAACAACAAAAACATAGAGTACCTTTTGCCACTCACTTGTAATGACAACTTTGTTGTACATTGAGTTGCCATCTAGGCATGGGTGCAAAGCTCTCTGTTCATTTTGGTGGGGGGGATGAAAGGGTAAAAAGATACAAAATTACTTTTCTCACCCATCATAAGAATAATTATTGGTTTCTATTCACACAATAAACAACAGATTAACAAGAGAAAAACTAGAATAAAATTTTTTACATGACATAGGACCCTTCATATTGAAGACCTAAATTTTCAGGAAATACAATTTCTATATTGTTATAGAATATTATTTTAAGATATGTTACATTTGTTTATGCTGTGGACCATTTGATTAATGATGCAAAGATGTGTCACCTTTCTTTATGTTGCATTTGCTTAACTCTGTAAAGCCTGTCTAAAACACGTGATGGTCTAATAAAGAGCTGAATGGCCAATAGTGAGATAGGAGAAAGAATAGTTATGGATGTCAGGCAGAAAGAACAAATAGAAGGAGAAATCTGGGAGGAGAAGAAGAAAGAGCAAGAGAACAAGGAGAGGAGGATACTAGGGGCCAGCTACCCAGCCACACAGACAGCCACAGAGAAAGAATGAAAGTAAGATTACAAAATTAAGAAAAGGAAAAAGCCCAAAGGCAAAAGTGAAATGGGATAATTTAAGAAAAGCTGGCTAGAAACAAGCCAAGCTAAGGCTGGGCATTTATAAGTAATGTGATTACTTATTATTATAAGCCTCTGTGTGTGATTTATTTGGGATCTGGGTGGTGGGCCCCCCAAGAGAAAAAACAACCAACAACACTATATGTTTAAGTTCATAAATAAAGTGTTCACAGATTGGGCAAATCATATAGAGACCATTCTTAAGATATTCTGGCAAATAATGTGTCTGCTTTTTACTCTAGTCCTCAAAGTTTGCCTGAGGATAAACTGAAGAGTTATGGATTAGTGTCATTGGTAGAGTATATGTCAAGATAGCCTAATATTGACTGTGTTGTGTGGTTATTAGTGATCACTCTTATTTAGATGTATAAAGAAAGGGAGCAAGCTGGACAAAGATAAATACAAAGTATACAGTTTGAGGAGAAAAGGGTCACCAGGAAGTGGAATAGAGCTAGGTCTAGTGCTCAAGGAAATAAAACAGTTTAAAGAAAAGCCTGGTGCTAAATTGAGTAAAGGGAGTGGTAACTTCAGGGCAACTCCACACTCAGCTAAGCTTCCAACTTTTGCAAAGAAATGGAAGAAAATTTCGACCAATGAAGGACCCCATAAAAAAAAAAAAACAAAAAAAACAGAAAGCTGTTGCAAATGTGATTGAAGGCATCTTCCAAATTCCAGCCCCATGAGTCAGGAGAACTTGACAGTGTCAGCCATGTAACTCTGGCTTTTGAGTCAAGGCTACAAGAAAATGGTTGGGGAAACTCATTCCCCAAGATGTTAGAAATGACAGAGTCTTATCTGCCAAGGAAAGCTGAAGACCTGGTTGGAACCAGCTCAGGAGATAGAAGTGTGTTGCAGTCAACAATGCTGAAGAGTTGAAGATAGTGCTTTGACATCAGACATGGAGGTGCAGAATTTGGAGTTTGCCCAGTTGGTTTTTGTTCTTGCTTCAGTCCAGTATCTCCTCACTATGCTCACCTTTTCCCCTTTTGAAACAGTAATTTATATTGGAAATATGTGATCTGCTGTTTGATTTTACAAGGGGTTACAATTGAAGAGATTGCCTTGAGCTTCAGAAGAGACTTTGGACTTTGGACTTTGAAGCAGTCTTGAGATTGTGAAAGACTATGAGGACTTCTGAAGTGGGAGTGAATGCAGTTTTTTATTATTATAATGGTACAAGTCAATGAGGTCCATGAAGTGGAATGTGCTGGCTTGAATAAGAATGGTTTCCATAGACTCATATATTTGAATGCTAAGTCACCAGGTAATAGAACTGTTTGAAAATATTAGAAGGATTAGGAGGTGTGGGGTTTTTTAGTAGGTGTGGCCTTACTGGGGGAACTGTGTCACTGGGGTGGTCTTTGCAGTTCCAAAAGCCTACACCAGGCCCAGGCTGTACCAGTGAATTAGATGTAGCTCTCAGCTACTGCCTCACTGCCTGCCTATATTCTGCCATGCTCCCCACTGTGGTGATAATGAACTAAATCTCTGAAACACTGTAATGTCAATACTGTAATAAAGACATTATTTGAAAAAATCTGGAAACCTGATGTATGCAATGTACGTTTATAGGTGAGTGTTTAAAAGATGATAACTTCTCTGAATCTTAAAGAGCCTACAGAAATAGCCTAGCCACTGTACTGAAAGATAACCATTCCCCTGTATGGAAATATCCTACAGAACCCCCTAAGCTTGTAGGTGACTTATCCTAGAACATTCCATCGTTGTCCTAGTTAGTTTTGACTGTCAATTTGATAGAGCCTAGGATAACTTGAGAAAGAAATTGCCTATATCAGATTGGCCTGGGAGCATATCTGTGGGACACAGTCTTAATTATTAATTGATGTAGAAGGGTTTTGCTCACTGTGGGCATTACCATCCCTTGAACAGATGTCCTGGGTTATAAAAAAAAATATGGATAAGTATAGGCCAGCAAGAGAGTCAGCACATAGCCTTTCTCCATGGTTTCTGCTTCAATTTCCAGTTTGACTTCTTGCCCTGACTTCCCTCAACTATGGACTACAAACCCATTTTTTCCCTAAGTTTCTCCTGGTCATAGCATTTGTCAAAGTGCCAATAAAACTATAACACTTGTCTGTCTTGGGTTTCCAATGGATAATGGAAATAAGTTCTAATCTACCCTGGAAGATATCCAGCTCAGCCTAATAAAACAAGAAAAAGATTGAAACAAAAAGAGTCACAGGAATTGGCTACCATTACTGGCAATAACCAGAGAAGTACAAATGGGATTGGACTTTGAGGATATTTAATTAGGTGGACCAGAATGTAATGTACTAAAGACAATCAGGAGTTTATTAACATTGAGGCTACTCCCTTAGTACAAATAAAACCATACCCAGACAAAGATTGCAGGGAACAGAGCAACTTTCTGCTATTATGACTTAGGAGCCAAAACCCAGCACATGATGAACAAAATGGCTTTGTCTATGTTGCCAAGGCAAAGAGTGGAGGAAGGAATGAAAGGAGTCAGAGAAAGAGGCATGCTAGAATGGATGTATTTCATAAAACCAGAAGATTCTCCAGGGGTTTATATTTCATGGGAAGGAGCCAAGGAAACAGTATTCACCAAAGCCACTGTTGGAAAGATAATCAGAACTCCTGGAGATTTTAGTAGACTTATCCTCTATGAGCCACAGCAGCACTGTGAGTTCACAGTTTGGCCATTTGACAGCAGTAGGAAAGAGGTTGACTGCCCATTCAATCAAAATAAGCCTACCAAAAGCTATTCCTTTGTTTCCTCTTTCCTGTTGTCTCTCTCCCCTTGATCCTCAATGAGAATTGTCTAATCTCCCCATCTGCAACTAGTTCAAACTTGGCAACTGGCAATGCTTGTCTCATAGTAATTTTGGGCATATGGCTGATTCAGCTGCAGAGATGGCTGGCAGCTCCATAATCTGATGTCCCAGTACTGCTGTGGGTCATGAGCAGACACCTGGCAGAAGCAGTATTTATTCTTTCAGGGGGTAGGGTGATTTCAGAGACAGGTCTTGACCCTGGCTAACATCAAAGTGGAAATGTTAAATCCGTACTGTCATCAGTCACCAAAAATGTGGTCATCTTGGTTTTCAGACTGAACATTTAGCCAGCTTGTGACTTGAGCGTGTTCACTATCCCACTGCTTGTTGCACATTGTGCATATTTGTTTTGGAAATCCTTATCATGCTATACACTGAGTTTTACCTTTTTACTTTCACTTTTTAATATTTTATCCATCTTTTTATGTGCTTATTTTCTGGCTCATAGAGGATAAGTCCACATTTTTATGTGCTTGAAGCAGATTAGATACTCAAATGCACAAGATTATATTCCTTTTCTGTAGGAAAAGCATCCTTTGTTTCTGTCCTTCAATGTTTCTACCTTTATCCTTGGTTTCTGTTATTTCAAAAAGTTATATCTTGCTAATTTTTAAAATTCTTTTGTTTGTTACATGAATGTCTTTTAATATAAAGGCCCATGTCGTTGTTCAGCTCCGGAACTTTTAAGAAGTGTTTCCATTTCAAATGTTGCATTATTGCCATTCAGTTCTTGGGGCTCAGGAAGTGCCACTCCAAAGTATAATGATTGGCATGCTGATAACTTTATATAAACACCACCAAGCTTCCTCTGACTTTCTCCTGATCTGTTTCTTTCATTTCTCTTTCCCTCCTGGAGCATGAGCATGATTCCCTTCAGTCCTGCCAAATCTCCCCTCCAACCTCCCTCCCTGTTCTCCTTCCTCCTCTGTCCCTTTCTCCCAGCTCTGTCCATTTTCTTTCCTTCCTTCCTTCCTTCCTTCCTTCCTTCCTTCCTTCCTTCCTTCCTTCCTTTCTTTCTTTTCTTTCTATTTGAGAAAAGTTATTGTATTGTAGCTCAGTCTGGCCCTAAAATTATAATCTTCCAGCTTTTTCCTCCAGAAAGCCTCCTCAAAGTACATTTGTCTACTAAAAGGGCACATCCTTCAGAAGAAATGCCAATAGACACTCTACCAGATCCCAGTCAAACTTGATTTCCTATTAGTGTCTTTTCTTTGGGGAAAAGCATTTTTCTCTCCTCAAGATTAGGAGTTGCCTAGAGAGACCATTCAACTTCCCCCTGTGAGAGTGCATATAATATTCAACTCTCTGTCTTTTCTTGGGGTTTTACACTCTTGTGTGATTCCTGGGTACTTGCAAAGTTAGTAAACTTCTATGGATTTTTTTTTGGCTAATCTATTCTTCCACTGTTTTATTCATTCAAATGATCAAATTTTCAGAAAGTAGAAAGTTCTTTTCACCCTTAAAGCCCACATAGGTTTCTTTTCATAGGACTCCTGGGAAACCTGCTTCTACTCTTGTCTCTATTTTGACTTTTAGACACTAAATTGAGATTGGTGGGTCTTACACTGTGTGTGAAATTCCATGACAGAAATTTAGAATGAGAAGAAACAGAATGCACAATAAAAAGGTCAAGAAGTTGTCCTATGTTTAAATAGGTCTGAAATAATTAAGCCAAATGTTTTAGAAGAAATAAGTGTAGACACTGAAGAGGTACCCAAGATACTATCTCCTTAAATTTTGACCTAGAACCTTTTTTCCTAAACAACAGTACACAAATTAATCATGGGAGGAAGATCTGATATAGACTAAGTTTTATATCAGTTGAACCTAGCTAAAGGTTCTCCTACAATTTATTCTTGGAGGGCTCTTCCACCAAGGCATGTGGGCATTATAGGCATACATATTTTCCAGTGGTGATTGAAAGTTGCATAAACTTCAACATTTCTCTACTCTGTTGGAGGCATATGAACATTTTCTACATTATTTTTTCAATTTATAGGCAGTATTTAGATTTTGATTTTATTAGTACTGCAGAAGACCAGAATATACCATCCCAAAATATGCCTCAGGCATAAGGGTTATTTTGAGAAACTGCAGACATATGAAAAGCTCTGAAAATAGACCAAAACTCGTTTGTGAAGTTAATTTACATCAATGAAGGAAACCCCCAGCATATGCCTCCCCCAGTTAAGTGCCAAGAAGAGAAAGCAGCCTGTAAGTTACCAGAGACTCTTAATCAATGGAGAATGAACAGGAGAATAGACAAGACTTGAGCCTGTATAATACACTTTATCTTTATTTACTATGGTTTTCCTGGGCACTTCCCCATGTCCGGCCTCATTTATAACTGTTTATTTAAACTGAAGATAGTGTTTTGTAACATTATTCTTGAACACATGTCTATTCATCCAAGATAGGGAACCAATGACAGAGTAAAATATGGATAAGATCACAAAATCCAACTTGAGAACCAGTGAGTTTTATTGAGGTTACTTACAGGAATATTAGTGTGAATTAAAAGAGCAGAAATAACTCCAAGACATTTGCATCACCAAAGCCCACCCCAGCATGAGTGACAACTCATGAAATCCAAGTATCTAGAGCACACTGCTCAACTTGCTGACAGCTCAATAGGTTGGAAGGTGTCCCATGACTCAGTTGGTCTGAGCCTCTTTTATACATCTCAACTGGTCTGTTTCTTCTAGGCAATTTAGGTGGTCTCTGCTTCTTCATGGCTGCTTCATCTGAGCCTCCCCCAAGTAGCTTGGCTCATCTGAGAGTAACTCTCAGCAGTGTTTACTGTTCATATAATATTGAGGAGGGAGGGGCCTAGTGAGTCTAGCCAGTTTTAGGGACTTTCTAAAACTATTGTGAGTTGTTTACTTCCTCTTTTAACTAGTTTCCCTGCAAGATGGCATGTTTACCTCTCCTTAAAACATCTTGTTGTTTCACCTTTCCTGAAAACATCCTATCTTTAAAATATCCTGGTTTTTTCAACCCTCTTCTCCCATCCTATGCAGTTACCCTCTAAGAGTGAAGGTTTTAAACTCAGAAGAAGCTGCTACACAACAAATAATTTATTTGGTTAGAAACAATGTCTTGTTATATTGCCAAAGCTGTCCTAAAATTTGTGATCCTCTTGCCTCAGCCTGCTAGGCAGATAGGATTACAAGCACGTAACACCATGCCCAGATGAAGATGGTATTTAAAAGCTGAATTCTAATCTACCTGTTTGAAGACTTATTGATTTTCTTTTGGATACATTTTGGGATAACCAGCCCTTACTGTGAACCACCCAGGAGACTGAGGCCAACTTTTGAGTATGTCTAGGAGTGTGTTTCAGAGAGTATTAACTGAAGTAGGAGAAGAACTGCTTAAGAATTAGAGGAAACAATCTTTTTTCATTTGACATGATAAACCTCTCTACTCATCTTTTCTTTCAGTACTCACCATTAGCTATACTTTTAAAAATGGCATACTGAAATAAGTCTAGCAATGAAGATTTGTCACAAAAATGATCCTGCACCATTATTTTAAAAATAACATTCTAAAAACCATGCTTCCTCCCAAAGATAATCCCTTTGTTGACCTGTAATATATCAAACCTCTCCCCTTTTGATTTTTAAACAGAAAATTATATGACAAGCATGTTTACATGTTTTACTTTACTCTATCTTATGTTTTTGAGATTCACCAGTATTGGTAGATATAACAGTGATTTGTTAATTTCCTTTATCGTTATCAGGTTTTCTGTGGTCTGAACATTTCTGTGCCCTTAAATTACATGTATTGAATGCCTATGCCTTTAAGTACCATAGAATACAGAGATTTTAGGAGATAATTTGGTTATGAGAGCTCTACCTTCATAAATGGTGTTAATGTCTTTATAAAAGAAAATACAGAAATCTAGCTTGCCCCTCAAACATCTAAGGGCATGAGAAAAAGTCACTGCCTGTAACAGAGGAACCCTTGCCAAATAAAATCTTCCAGCAACTTGGTCATATATTTCCCAGTCTGCAGAGCTGAAAGAAATAAATGACAGTGATTTATAAACACCAAGTCTGTGGTAATTTATTAGTTTCACATCAGTGAAGTAATATTTTATTATACTAAAATGTAACACAGTGTTATTTTTTCTGTGGATAGAAATTTGAGATGTTTCCATTTGTTTCTAATATTTGTATGCAAGCAGATATATGCACTTAAATTCTATATATGAAGAAGTAAAGGTGGTTAGAATAGAATGCTGTGAGATGTTCTGTATGTCAAATGTGTTGCTCTGATTGGTTAATAAATAAAACACTGATTGGCCAGTAGCCAGGCAGGAAGTATAGGCAGGACAAGCAGAGAGGAGAATTCTGGGAAGTGGAAGGCTGAGGCAGAGAGACACTGCCAGACACTGCCATAACAAGGTTGATGTAAGGAACCGGTAAACCATGAGCCACATGGCAAAGAATAGATTAATAGAAATGGGTTAATTTAAGATAGAAGAAGTAGATAACAAGAAGCCTGCTACAGCCATACAGTTTGTAAACAATATAAGTCTCTGTGTGTTTACTCAGTTGGGTCTGAGCAGCTGTGGGACTGGTGGGTAACAGAGATTTGTCCTGACGGCGGGTGAGGCAAGAAAACTCTAGCTACAATAAAATATGTATTGTTCAAATTCAGGAAGTGGCATTAGACTTCTACTATTATTTCCCAAATAAGTATGAGCAGTATATATAATTTTAGATCTTATCAGTCAATCATTTGCATTGTTGGCTGTCTTTATGGATGTATAGTGGTATTACATTATCATGTGTGTATAGTTCTATGGATTAGAACACATGCATATTTATATAAGCTCTCACAACAATTATGACAGGAAATGGCTTTATCATTTCCTTTATGCTGCTCCTTTATAGTCACTACCTTCATCCAACCATAATCCCTGGTAATCAGTGGTGATTCCCTGTTCTTATAAGTTTCTTTTTTCTAATTACGACAAAAGTAGAATCATCAAATATATACAATCTTTTTATTTAACTTTTTTCAGTTTTCAAATGGTTATTTTATCAGATTGTTTGAACACTAAATTTTTGTCATTTGTAATTCAAAATAGTTACCTGAAGTTTGAAGTTTTGAGTATGGCTGGAGAGATGGTTCAGCTGTTAAAGGCTAGGCTCACAACCAAATATATAATCTTTTTATTATTATTTTGAAATTCCATGCATGAGTACTGTGTTTACAAAGCTTTTACCCCTCCTTCCCCCTCTTCCAACTTCTCCTGTGTCCTCCTCTCTACTCCCTTTCAAAGTCATGATTTCTTTTTTTATAATTACACATACACACATATAATTATTTAGAACGTATGATCTTTTGGCTGTTTTTTTCACAATGTAGAATGACTTTGGGATCCATTTAATAGTGACATTATGAATTGTTCCTTCTCATAGCTGAGGATTATTCCATTGCATGAATGTGCCAGGTATTTATTAATCTATTGACAGGTATTTGGATTATATCCAGTTTTATGCAGCTATAACTCAAATTGTTAGAAGTATTCATGAACAGATTTTAAATGGTTGTAAGTTTTTCTTTAGTTTCATAAGCCATAAGATACATAGTAGTATATTGTGGTGTCATATGATAAGGAGCCTCCAAACAATTTTCTAGAGGGGCTGTGCTGTTTTCCATTTCTACTAATAATATATAAAAGCACCCATTCCTCTATATTCTTGCCAGCATGAGATATTGTCAGATATTAATGGCCTCCCTCATTGTTCTGTGGTGGTATCTCACTGTTGTTTTAATTTGTATTTTCCCAATACCAAGTGATGCTGAGCATCATTTCATATGCTTGTTTGTTATTTGTATGGATTTTTTTGATGAAGTATCTGTTCAGATCTTTTGTATATTTGTAATTGGGGTGTTTGCTTTCTTCTTGTTAAATGGTTTTTATAACCTAGATACAAGTGTTTTATTTAATACATAATTCACAAATATTTTCTCCCACTCTAATGCTTATTGTTTTGCATACTCTCAACAATGCCTTTTGCAGAGCAAATGTTTTTAATTTTTATAAAGTTCAGCTTAACATTTTTCTTTCTTTCTTTCTTTGTTTCTTTGTTTCTTTCTTTCTTTCTTTCTTTCATGAATCATGCTTTTAACCCAAGGACAGATTTTTGCCTGTATTTTCTTTGGAAACCCTTAGAGGTTTCTTTGACATTTAGGCCCATGATCTACTTTGAGATGACTTTTGCATAAACTGTTAGGAACATGTATATTCCCTCCTCCTCTTCTTCCATTCCTCCCTTGCATATAGAAACCATTTTTTTTAATTCTCTTTTCTGGATTGAGAGATTACCTCCTTCTGGCAATGGGTTGTTCTGTCGTCTTGGCACCCTCTTTTTGGATTCATGTGGTACCCCAGCCACTGAAGGCTTGGGGCATATGAGCCTCTTCCTTCCTTTGGCACTGCTCCCTCTACAGGTTCTGGTCTGGATCCTTCCACATGGCTGTAGAAAGAAAGCATGCTCCCATGTTTCACGCAAACTTGGGCTAGATCCATGGAACAGATGCTCAACCATGCTGGCTGGTCCTCCCTCCCAGAAAGCAGAAAACAAAACTTACTAGCACATAATTCCATCCTGAAAAATTCTGTGATAAATGCAAAAGCCAAGGGACTGGAGAGATGGCTCAGATGCTCTTCCTGAAGACAGGACTTTGGTTCCCAGCAACCACGTTGGGCAGCTCAGCTTATAACTCCAGTTCCAAGGGATCCATCATTGTCTTCTGACCTCACCTGAACATACAGATCAGATACATAAAATTATTTAAAGGGGAACAGACAGATGGGTCAGCAGTTAAGAGCACTGGCTGCTCTTCCAGAGGACCCAGGTTCAATTCCAAGCACCCACATGACAGCTCTTAACTGTTCGTTACTCCAGTTTCAGGTGATCAAACACCTTCTTCTTGTCTCTACAAGCATCAGGCATGCCCTTCTTTGGACTTCAGCTTTAAAAATAAATGTCTTCTTTGCGTTATAGTTTAAATTGTTTTCTTCATGCTAATTCATTTTCTTACTTTAGTAGAGACTGAAACCACATCCTTCAGTAATTGTTTTTAACTGTTTTTTATTATCTACAGTGACTGCCCCTTAGGCAATGGCTGTCCTAATCAGAGATTGCAACTCCACTGCTACCAGCAGAGGTCAAGGGATGCAGCTTGAGGAGACTCTGTTCCCTCAGGCACCCACTCTTTCAAAGCTACTAAGAGAAACTTTATCTATATCTAAAGAACTCATAGTTCAATGGATTAGGTGGAATTCTGCTCTCTCAGAGAGGATGAATAGCAAGTTGCTAACCTTCTCCCTTTGCTGGCATCTTCCATAAAACCCAGTGTCCTTCTCTCAGCCCCTATTTAAGAACCCTAGCTACATGTGGTTCCTCCTTACAACTTCCTGTCAACTACTTGCTGACTCAGCCTCCTGCTAACAGGTTAATTTTTATTTAATCAAACACATTTTTGAATTGTTAACAAAAGCAATGGGAAAAATGCAACATACTTTAAAATAAAATTCCCCAAAAGTAATAATCTTTAAAATGACTAGTATATTTTACTCTGACCTAGTATATTTTTCTTCTCATGTCTTATAGATTTTTTTTTTGTAAGTTCATTTGGAGTATTTGACATACATCCTCTGTCTGCTTTGTCAACATACAAAATACACTTCTGATAAGTGTTACATCACTCTTTCGCTAATCAGAAATAGTTTTGTATTGATTCTTATTGTCTGATAATTAACATGTGGGTCAATTCAAGTAAGGCTATCCTGCTTCTTTGTAATTTTAGAAAGATATGATTTGATGCTGCTATATTTGGTTGTGCTCTGTGGCTCCTAAAGGTTTACAGTGATTGAAGACTTTCTTTCCAGGTTTGTTTTTGGTTTGTTTTTTGTTTTTTGTTTTTTTTTTTAAGTTGGTGGAACCTTGAAGAGGTAAGAACCTAGTGTAAGAACTAGGTTCTTAGTCACCAGTTTTTAGATCATTGTCCACATGAGATATATTCCATGTGGCCTTGAGAGCAGTTCACATGCAACAAACACACTGTCATCTTCTACCCTAATCAGAGCCAGACAAAGATTCACCCATCCACCTCCAATTCAGTCTTTGAATTTGATTTTTCCAAACTGAGCTAAATAAATATCCTTTACCTTACTATTGGACTTTTTAAGATGTATTATAGCAATAAGAAGAAACTTGACTAAATCCTATGCAAATATTATGACTTTACCTTTTTAGTTGGGATATTTTTCTTTTTTCTACTAATGTAGTTATTTTAGGTGCTAACCCTTGAAATATTTTGTATTTTGCTTTTATGATTTGTTAGGTACAGTGAAGTGAACAATAAAGGCCTAGTTATTTTTTGGATGCAGGAAAGATTTCTCAAACCAGTCCATGTAATGTACAGTGAATTATAAGTCTGTACAGTCTAATTAGTGGGAAGGAGCATTATTCCTAGTCTTGAGTAAAAGTCTCTTGTACTTTAACCTCTTAAAACTGTTATGCCCTGGCCTTGGGTAGTTTCTACCACAAACACTCTGAGGATATCCTGAAATTGACTTAAGGAGGACATCTTTATAACCCTGTCTGTAGGATTCTCTGTGAATCTTTATCCTTATAATTTTGCCTTTTGATCTGTAAGTTTCTTGGACACCCTCACCTCCCAGCTCTGCTTCCTAAATTTACTTCTCCTTGTTTTTCTCTGGGTTACCATCCAAGCACCCTGATTTAGAACTCTCCAGGCAGTAAATTAGTACAATTGAGAGATTCACCTCATTTGTTCTGGCCCCATAAAGATCATTGTCCTTCATTACCTGATACTCGGTGTCTTGAAAGCCATTGCTCATTTATTTCAATTTCATTTATTGAATTGTTTCAAGTGTGAGAATAAATCTAGTCCCTGTTATTGCATCTTGGCCAGAAGCAAAAATCTTAATTTGCATTCTTTATTACCACTAGTGAGTTTGAATATCTTATATGCCTGTTGGCCATAATATTTCTTTTAAGGTGAAATGATACTTTATGCATTTTGCCTATTATTCCATAGTAGCAACTTGTCATTTCTCATTATTTTAGAATGATTTTTATCATATTAAAGCCATCAAGTTTATGTCTGTAATAGATATTGTAAATATTTTATTCATTTGTTATTTGCTTTTCATTTTGATTTATTTCATTCGGTAATACAACTGATTTCACTTTTTACTTGATCAGATCAATTATTATTTTGATGGATTCCTCTTTCATTTTCTTATTTCTGAGTGTATGTGTGGTATAAGGCATCAAACTCAGGCCTCATTCATGGCACATATACTAGACAAATGCTCTACCACTGAGCTCCACACTCAGTTCCAGATAGTTTCCCTTATTGAGTCTACATCTGGACAATGTACCAATATCACAGTCTTCTGTTTATTCTATTATTTCTTCTGATAATCACAAGGAGAAAAGAAATCCAGTTGTCCAGGAAAGCTATAGCCTGTAACACTTTTGTAGTATTTTAAAAAACAATGCTCTCTTATTTCTTTCTATGAACTTACTATTATTCCATATAAGCAAGCCCTGCATGGATCTGAAGAAAGAAAGCAGAGCATGTGCCTGAAATTTTTGTGTTGTTTCATTTATAACATGTGATTTTGTTGAAAATATGGAGGAAATGCACATACATATATTCATTCATCAATTTTCTTGATAACTTCAATTTCTTTATCTTTTAGTTTTCCTAATTATTTTGAATGAACTGCGTTTTTTTGGTTTTTTTTTGTACTTTTTGACTCATTTTTCCTATTTCCATTGCATGTTTAAACTTAGTAATTCTAGGTTTTGTCTCAATGTTATCTGATATTCTCTCAATGGGTACAATCTTAGTATTTTTATAAATAGACATTATGGTTTTTGCTTGCATTTTTAGTGTAATATGATTTCACAGGGACGTGCTATCTCAAAGCTCCATGTCCTTCTTTTGTTCAAATGTTCAACATTGGTTTTCAAAGTCCAGTGGTTTTTTTGAAACTCCAGGTGTGATTTTGTTTTTTAAAGTAAGTGTCAGCTTTATCAAGGAACCTCCGTGGTCTTTGAATACTGATGTTTGAGAAGGATTGTACATCATAAATCATTCAGTCCCCAGAGAATGGGAATGTGAAAATGGCCTGTTTGCTGTAGCTATTTTTACTAGAAGCTGAATTAAAGTCTCTACAAAGAGTAAGGGAGGAGTGAGTTATGAAGAAAAAAGCCTCATAACAGGACAATTAACTGATTTTCTGAATGATTTCTTTTCAGAGTCTGCATGTATAAGTCCTGATGGGGCAGTTCAAGTTCTTTGTAGGATTTCAATTAATAGCTTTGCCATTCACACAAAGAACATGCTATTCATGTTTCACTGCAGGACAGGACTTTATTTTCCCAAAATGAATGTACTTCTAGGGAAGGATCCTGGGAACCAGTGCTGGGGTTAAGTTTGTGTCAACTTGTCTGAGCCATGGTTCTGAGATATTTTGGCAAACATTATTATAAATGTTTCTACAAAAGTGTTATTTGAATAAGATTAAAGCTTAACTTGGTGGACTTTAATTAAAGCAAATGGCCTTTCACAATGTTGATAGGCCTCACACATTCAACTGAAGGCTTTGAGAGAACAAATACTGGCTTCCTGTAAACAGGAAAGAATGCTGCAGCCACATCCCCACTACCTTTGACTTAAACTGCAACTTTCCTCCAGGTATCCAAGATGATGTTAGATAATTCCATTTATGACTCTGAACTTACCAAGTGTTGGGGTTTGATTATGTTCCTCCTAAAGTTCATATTTTGAAATCCTAACCTTTTCAAAGTGATGATATAGAATGGGGGACCTTTGGGACATGATTAGGTCAAAAGTACTCTACTCTCATGGATGGTATTATTGCCCTTTTAAGAAGAGGCCAGAAAGAAATTCCTTATTACCACATGAGGACCTACCTAGAAGACATAATCTATGAACCAGACCCTGAATGTTCTTGACAGTCATTGTGGACTTCCCACCCTCAAGAACTCGGAGAAATCTTTCTGTGTTGTTAATAAGTGGCAGCATTGTTCCAAGTATTTTGTGAAAGCTACCTGAACTCACTAAAGGACCAAGACTCCACAACCATTTTTCCTTCTGCTTGGGATTTACCATAGGTGTCTGTGTTAGATTCTCTTTTTGCTAACTTTTGAGACAGTCTTGCTAAGTTGCTTAAGAGAATGGCCTTGAGCTCATTCTGTGTAGCATAAGCAGGCTAGGAACCCATATGTTTCAGCCTCCCAAGGAGCTGGGATTACAGTCCTGTATCACTCTGGCTGATTATATGACCCAGTTGTTGAAAATAAACTCCTCCCCCCTCTCTCAGACACATATAGAGGCTGGCCCACTCCCTCTATTTTTGTGTTCCAAATTAGGTAGGATATAGTTAACAATTATTAGCATGACTTTTCTTAGATGATAGGGAAATGACACAAAGAAAATAATTAAAATCCTAAAATACTATAAAATCAAATAATTAAAGTAAAATTAGTAGTTACTATAGTCTTCATTTTTATAATAGCCATGAGGGTATAAACAGATATTTATAATTGGCATCTTTCACTAACTAGCTCATATTCCTTTTGCCTTCAATAAATTCTTTTGGTCTTTTGCCCTGTAGGAGGATGCAAAATTTCATTCCTGAAAGATGTACTCTATTGGCATTCCTGCCTAAATTGGGATGCTATAGTTTACCTGTAACTTTTACCAGAAGACATGGGAGCACGAAGGAGCATATCAGTTGGGCTCAGGATGGATTTCAGTTCCTTTCTCAAGCACAAACCCTGATGCAGCAGACAGTGCTCCCCCACCCCCATGACTGCAGAAAACTGCAGGTACCAGATAAGACCTAGAAGGAATATCCTGGGGCAAAACAAAGCCACAAGGGCAGGGAAGTGCAAAAGGGAGAACTCAGATTAAGGGGTCAAAGGGACTGTTTGCTCAAGCTCTGATTGCAGCACTATCCTTAGTAGCTAGCTAAACAATCTTTAATCAGCAATGGGGAAAATACAACTTGTTTATTCCCAAAGCTAACTCAGAGTCTTGTGTCTCTATCATTACCCTCCTTTCCAGGTCCTGTGATGTCATGGCTGTACTGGCCATGGAACACATCAAGGAACCTCCTAGTCGTGATTACATTGTTCTTGACCCATTGTAGAGTGGAACAACTCAATTTCTCACTTGGTAATCAGTATTAGCTGAACAGTACCTTCCTTCTCTGATAGTTTATCTCAGAGTGAGTGACTATGCAGTATTCTCAAGTGCCAGCTCAGAGGACTCATCTTTAGACCCTAACTAGTATGGCTTGAATATGAAATGTCCTCCATAGTCTGCAGCCATTGAACTCTTGGTGTTTAGGGCTCAGACCCCTCAACCCATTTACTGTCTGAATTCATTCAGAGGTTCTGCATTTAATTCATAACATTATTATGAGGTGATGGAGAAGGATTTGGAGCATAATTGGAAGAAGTAGGTCAGTGGAATCATGTGACCCATTCCTATATTCCATTTTCTACTTATTTTTGGACATGAGGTATACATCTCTCCTCTCCACATTCTTAAACTGCCATAATATTCTGTACAATCAAGTGGGACTAAACAAGCAGAAACAGAACCCTCTGAAGCCATGAGTTGAAATAAATCCTCCATTTGGCTTATGATAGCTATTTGGTCACAGTAATGATAAAAATAACCAATACACCTTATAAAGCATCCCACTAAAACCAAGGGCTTCATACCACTAGCCTGAAGAAACTGCACTGAAAGCAAGACTTTTGCCAGTGTGACAGCATTAACAGTGAAAGGTACCACTCTCATTTCCATTCCTGGATTTGGGCATATCAGCTTGGGAAGAAACAATGCCATATGTTGGGTGCTAATTTTTTATCTGGCATTACTATTACAGTGCAAATTGCATCACAATTTGGCAGAGAAGCAGAAGTGTGCTTGGAAGAGATCACATGGAAAGCTGGGAAGCTCAGGGAGCAAAGACTATCAAACTCAGCAACAACATGCTATCATGGTAAACCCAGTCATTTAAGTTCCACAAAACCTAACTCACTCCAGCACTGCAGGCACTAGGGCCTCCCAAGACTAATGGGTTCATGATGCAAAACACTTCTTAAAGTTCACACCACAGTTAAACACTGCCACAGTAGGGACAAAGTTTCTGCATGAGTTTTAGAGAGGACAAACTGTATTTAAGCCATAGTATTGTACACAGAATCATCGGGTCCTTCTCAGGGGCCCACAAGGCAAAGGAGCTAATATTCAATACTGTGACTTCAAAGGGCTGTTTTGCATTTGCAGCACACCAGCAACTGTGGTGGGAACACGGAAAAATTAGTGAATGGCAAGAGTGTATGTAGGCTAACTGCTGCACTTATGCTTTGAGGTATGATCATGGTTGGAAACAATACTGCTCCTCCTCCTCCTCCTCCTCCTCCTCCTCCTCCTCCTCCTGCTCCTGCTCCTCCTCCTCTTCCTGTTTCTTTTAAGTAAAACTTGCCAGCCCTGGACAAAGTCACCACAAAGCCTGTGTGGGTAGGGGCAGTCACCAACTGACTGTGATTTGCAGGTGATTATAGAACTCATCATCGCTTAAAAATACTCATCACAAGAAGAGGGCTCATTTGGGTGACTTCCACACTCTTTAAAATGCCCTCCCAAGAAGAACACTATTTTCATCTAGGACGTTAGTCATTTACCCAAATACACATTAATCACATTGAATACTTATGCCTAATGCCTAAACGAAAATGTCTCAAGCAGTGAGGGTTTTGGATGGGGTAGCTGAGTAATCACCACACAGCAAATAGTCAGGAAGTTGGGTGCAAAGGATTTTGACAGGAAAAAGAGGAACAGAATGGGTGAAGTCAGATAGGATGAGCTATTTATACAGATAGAGGTATAGTGAGTATGTCAGGGGGAATGAAAAAAGCAAGAAGGGCAGTAATGAGAGAGACTAGGGTGAAAGAGTGGGTTAGAAAAATGAGTAAGTCAGGAAATGGAGATGGCTCAGCTCTAAATACACTTGCTCTGCAAGCTTGCCTACCCATGTTCAACCCCCCTGAGAAGCCATGGGATATACCCAGGTCTCCTTAGGATAAAATGGGAGGTAGAGACAAGTGAATCAGCTAGAAGTTGTAGCTGCTCCTGTCTCAAAAGCAAGGCAGAAGGGAGAAAAATTACTCCTGAAATGTTGTCCACTGACCTCCATACATAGGCACTCAAATTCAGACACACACATACACACACACACACACACACACACACACACACACACACTCACTCACTCACTCACTCACATACACACACTTTAAAGAAGTAAAAAGATGGCATCAGATTCTAGGAATATTCTGAAATAGTTATTAGATTTGCTAATAGATAGTGAGAGAAAAAGAAAGAAATCAAATCAATTTAATTACTAAAAATTTAAAAAACACTTCATTTTACTTATCTCATGTGCTCTTCCCTTTCTTCAAGAGAATCACCTTTTATGGGCTAGCATCCCAACACTATTGTCTGGGGGTGCCTGAATCCTTACCATAACTCCATCTGATCAAATGGTATATCCAGTCCAAACTCACCCATTCTGGTCCTCTTTTTCCTATCTAAATCTTCTGCACCCCACTTCCTGACTATTTGCTGTGTGGTGATTACTCAGCTACCCCATCCAAAACCCTCACTGCCTGAGACATTTTCATTTAGGCATTAGGCATAAGTATTCAATGTGATTAATGTGTATTTGGGTAAATAAATGACTAATGTCCTAGATGAAAATAGTGTTCTTCTTGGGAGGGCATTTTAAAGAGTGTGGAATGAGCCCTCTTCTTGTGATGAGTACTTTTAAGTGATGATGAGTTCTATAATCACCTGCAAATCACAGTCAGTTGGTGACTGCCCCTACCCACACAGGCCTTGTGGTGACTGTTAGGATTCTGCCACTCCTCTAGCTATATGACCACACATGCACAGTTCAGTGGCTAAGTAAGGGGGCTTACATCTTACGTCATCAGTGTGCTGCATAATTATGGTCATGCAATCTGTGCATGTGTGGCATAGCTCCATAAGCCCACCTGCACATGTGCAGGGGAATCTGTAGTTGTAGACCTTCTCTCCAGCCCCCACCAAGCCCTGTTAGTCCAACAACCCACTTGTAAAATAAACACACAGACATTTATATTATTTAAACTGCTTGGCCATTAGTTCAGGCCTACCAATGTCTAGCTCTTACTCTTCTATTTAGCCCATTTCTATTAATCTATACTTTGCCACGTGGCTCGTGGCTTACCAGTACCTTACATCTTTCTTGTCATGGCAGCGGCTGGCAGTGTCTCTCTGCCCCAGCCTTCCACCTCCCAGAATCCTCTTCTCTCTTGTCCCGCCTATACTTCCTGCCTGGCCACTGGCCAAATAGCATTTTATTTGTACAGAGTGATATCCACAGCTTAAATTAAAGCTTAAAACCTGGTCACAGACTCCTCCCTTCTCTTCTTCTCTCTCTTCCCCCACTCTCTCTTTCTGCATGTGTCTCTTCCACAGGCTTAGTCATGCTCTCTTCTGTCCCTCCCCGCTCCCTTCTAATAAAACTCTGCTCTGATACTGGATTTTGTGGTGCCTCGTGACCTTTCCTCACAGAGTAAAAATGCCACAATTAAAACAAACATTGGTGCTGTGATGAAGCAGGTTCTGATAGGGCTCTGTGTCTGGGAACCTCTACAAAGGTTTCTTGGATTTATGACTGCATGCCTTTTTCATTTGCCCAGCCACAACACACTCTTGATGAAGCATTGAATGCTGTCAGACCCCCAGGGGGTCCTCATGCTGCATACACTCCCAGCCCTTGCCCCTCTCTTGATGAAGGTTGGGATAACTTATGCTGATAATTTATGCCGGTCCACAGATTACCTACTCTTGGGGATGCCTGAGATGGGAGTCTGGGATCCCATTTGTTATTTTAACTTTTTATTTTTATTTTATTTTCTCTCTCAGCTGCAGTCATGTGACACAGAGGCTTCCTCCTCTTGGTATCACTCCTCCTTTGAGAAATGCCTTAAATATCCCTATTTTAGGTAAATATGGCCACAGAACGGCTGCTTGAACCACAATATTTTACCAGAATTATCTAACTTCTGCTAGCAAATGGGCAAATGAAAAGAGTTGCCTTATCTATCCCCACACTTTCACCTAAGCTCTGAGCCCTCCCTTTCTGAGTCGTTCTCTCCTGCCCACTTGCATTCCTCAACCTGAGGAATCTCTGACTCCAAAGAACCTCTGCCTAGCTGACCTCCGCTCTGCTCTCCAGTTTGGCCGGGCCACTCCTGCTCTACTCCGGCTCCCACCTCCACTCTTAGTGCCACCTTTCCCAGCTGCCCTGAGAAGCACGGACAGGGCTGGAAGCAGGCTAGGATGCATGCAAATGAGTCTACAACCAGGACCCACATTGGGATCACAATAATCTGAATGGCTCTCTAGCCAGAGTTCAGTTTACAACCTGCCTCCTGGAAACTACAAAAAAAAAAAAAAAAAAGGTAATTCAAGTCATGGAATAAAATCTATCTCATGTTTCCCAGAGCTTCCCAACATCAGGGCTAAGCTTAAGCATCTGGAGAGCAGGGCCCCTAACCCCACAGGCAGAAGTTTCAGCTGTGGCATTTAAGGTACCATGGCAGAGATGAGAAAGCCCATGAACAGAATTGCCAAATGCTGGTACACACTGTCCAAGTGGCTGCATAAGGGCACCCAGGTCCCTGTTTTAAATGTGTGCTAGAAAAGGCCATGTGGGCTAGTGCATGCTGCTCTGCTCCTCGGTTCAAAAAGGCACCTAGAGAGATAACTGGTCATCTGACTGCCCTTATGCACCTTGTGACATGGGGACATCAAACAAGGACCTCCAGCAGACCTCCTGGGCCTGGCCACAGGCTCACAGGGAACCCAGGATGTAGCATGGGGCCATCCATTTCCTTCCTGTTGGACACTGAGCCACTTACACAGTCCTGAGGAGTTTTGGGGTCCCACCTCTCCTTCTTGTTTCCCTTTTGTCGGGGTAGGGGGACAGCCTTACCCACCTCACCAGACCTCACCACTTAATTGTACTTTCGGAGTACCTGATGGGAAGAGTTCCCAGCTAAGGTAAGAGCTTTCATTGCATTTGCTCCTTCATGGGCCTTACTCCAGACTGGTGAGACGCGCTTCTCCTCCTCATGCACAGGGACACAGACAAGGCCCTGTTCTCTCTAAAGTTCCAGAGGACACCACGATCCACTGCCTTGTCACCAGTTCCAGAAGAATGAGGTCTCACCCTCTCACCCCATAAGCTTCTCTCTTCCTGGTTCCCTTTTCTAATTAACTACTCAGCTAATAATCACAGGACCACCATAGAGCTGGAGTCCAAGGACCATCAAGTATATACCCAGGTGGTAAGGAACAGTAACAGTCCAAAGGTATTTATACTCCCAAACCCAAAAGTGTCTGGACTCTGCAAAAAACAGATTTTAATATAACAGTCTATTACTGTTAAATGCTCTCAGCAATTGATCATCTGAGTCTCCTGGATGCTAAACTAATAAAGGAAACAGGTGCCTTAAAGTAATCTGTCTCTGATAAGGCTTATCTCAGGTAAAAATTAAAAGTATGTTCCAAATATCTCCCTCTTTCTCCCCCCCTCTCTCCCCTGCCTCTTTCACACTAACCAATATATTAGACTTCTAAAACATTACAATAATATGGTCACCAGCTCAAGATTTTCAATTTCCCATGGATGCTTCTTAATATGTTTAAAATTTTTCCCGAGCTCCATAGAATCCACCTGGACAGGTCAGTGAGATCTGGAACCAGCTTGAATCTATCTGGAAAGGTCGGATATGCTTCAGGTAGGTGCAACCAAAACTTTCCTGGTCTTAGGACTTCCTCTCATACCCTGGGGACCCCCCAAAGCTTTTCTCTGTCTCACCAGCACCTTCTCAGATACAAGCAGCCAGAGTCCCAAGCCAAGAGAGGTAATGGACAGGTCCAAGGCAGCAGATGACAGCCCACCATCCCAGGATGCCTGTGTACCTCAGAAGCCCCCTTCCCTATGCCCCCCAAGAGTCAACTGATGCCCACCAATTCAGCTGAAAGCAGTTTTTTGGGGGAAACGATGCCCCATTCCTGTTCACATGCCTTTTTTTATAATAAGCAAAATATTAGAATGCTAGGATTCTGCCACTCCTCCAGCTATATGACTACACATGCGCAGTTCAGTAGCTAAGCAAGGGGCCTTATATCTTCTGTAAGCCCACCTGCGCATGTTCAGGGGAATCCTTAAAAAGCTGGTCACAGACTCTTCTCCTCTCTTCTGCCCTCTCCTCTTCCCCCCTCTCTTTCTCCCTACATGTGTCTTTTACAGGCCTGGTCACTCTCTTCTGTCTCCCTCCCCCAATAAAGCTCTGATACTGGGCTTTGTCATGTTTCATGTCCTTTCTTGCACAGTAACAAGTGCTGCATTTAAAACCAACAGTGACTTTGTCCAGGTCTGGCAAGTTTTACTTAAAAAAAAAAAAAACAGGAGGAAGAGGAGGAGGAGCAGAAGGAGGAGGAAGAGGAGCATTGTTACTAATTGTGATCTCACTTTAAAGCAAAAGTGTAGCAGTTAGCCTACATACATTCTCGCCATTCACAAATCTTTCCATGTTCCTACTACCTTGAAGTTGCCGATTTGCTACAAGTGCACAACAACCATTGAAGAAAGAATTGAGTCCTCTGAAGCCATGAGCTGAAATAAAACTTCTATCTTAAGTTGTTTATAAGAGCTATTTGGTCAGAATGATGATAAAAATAACCAATACACTTTAAAAAGCACCCTGATCTTTAAAACTAACGTATTATGATCAATCCACATGAGTCTATTAAATGGGTAACAGGATTTATTAAGATATAAATTGAGGTAATATACTCATGAATACAGAACAGAGTAGACAGCTGAAGCCATCCTCTGATCTGACTGGGAGCGAATCTAGCTAGCAGGAAGGATCAGGGAGAAGGGGCATGTGACCCTTCTCTCTTCCCTTATAAGATGTCATATACAATGGCAGGAATCACCACCTCCTTTGGGTCCTATAGCCCAAGGTCATGGGCAGAGCAAATGTCACTACACTAAGGACCCTACACCACCAGCCTGAAGCAACTGGAGTAAAATCCAGACTTTTGCCAGTGTGTCATTAGTGTTAATATTAAGAGGTACCACTCCATTCCTGGATTTGGAAATATCCACTTGAGAAAAAATAGTACGGTATGTTGGGTGCTGATTTTCTTCATCTGTTATTATGATAACAGTGCAAATTGTATCACAAGTTGGCAGAGAAACAGAAGTAAAGTAGAAGCAAGTATGCTCAGAAGAGATCACATGGGAATATGGGAAGCACAGCTGAGCAAAGGACACAAAACTCAGCAACAACATATTTTCATGGGAAGCACAATAATTTAAGTCCCATAAAAGCTAACTCACTCCCATAATACAGGCATTAGAGCCCTCTAAGACTAATGATTCCAAGATCCAATATGCACTGCCATGGTAGAGACTAAGTTTCTGCATGAATTTTGGTGAAGATAAACCATATTCAACCACATAACTATAGAAACTCTTGGAGTCCTTGCCCCAGCCCCACAAGGCACAATTGCTGGATCCATTGTGATTTCATTAATATGAAAAAATATAGATTAAGGAGTTATGGAGCTCCCGATATTTAATATGTGTTTGACTTAGGTAAAGTCACCATTTCTTGTGTGGTTGATCTTTGTAATTGCAAATTGTCCCAACTTGATCAATATTTTCATTTGACTCTTGACTTACTTTGGATCCTGCTTAGAGAAAACTACCTTGTAATGGTTTTTTATATGTCAACTTGCTGAAATGGTACTAAATTTCCCCATATTAATCCCCTTGTTCATTTTGGACTTGGGCCAGTGAAACGGTATATTATTGGAGATATGGAGGCTTCTAGAAGGGAAACTCTGGCTATTCTCAAACCTGTGTGTGTTGTTCTGCTGACTCATGTAGTTGGTATGAAGCAACACTTTGCCCTGAAAATGATTTACCTCCCTGATCCTCCTTCAGTTTCTCAGACTCCTGAAACAGATGGATGTGTTTAACTTAGCGACAAAGGGCTTTACTTCTGCTGGACAGCATAATCACCAATGTCCAAAGCCATGAGAACTGATGCAGGCTTGGTGCTTTCATCCTTCTTGAGAGCTTCCTTTTGGAGTGCTATCACAGGGAACCTGAAATGTCTCATAATTTGATTTGTTACTGTAATAAAAAAAAAAACCACCAACCCAAAACAACTCATAGGGAAGAAATTGTTTATTTGCAATACAGGTTACATTCTGTTATGAAAGGGACACAAGACAGGGACCTGGAGGCAGGAACAGAAGCAGAGCCCATGGAGGAACACTGCTTACTGGATTATTCTTTATGGCTCACTCAACTTTATTTCAAATACAACTCAGGACCATGGGTGGCCCTGTCCTTAGTGGGATGGCTCCTCCCATATCAGTCATTAATCAATGAATCCCCAGGGGTGCCTTGATCCTGGAGGACATGGGAATGGAGGGGAGGGGCTGGGGGGAAGGTGGGGATGGGGGCGGGAGGGGGGAGGACAGGGGAACCCATAGCTGATGTATAAAATTTAAAACACATAATAATAAAGAAAAAATATTTATTAAAAAAAGAAAATGAATCACAGATTTGCCTATGGCCAATCTGATAGAGGCAAGTCCTCAGGTGATGTTCTCTCTTCCCAGCTGTCCCTAGTTTGTGTAAAGTTAACAAAAACTAACCAGCACAGTACCTTAGCAGCAAAACAGTCATACATAGACTACATATACTTCTCCAATAAATCACATGAGGCCAGTACTATATAACAAATACCTGTCTCAAAAGGACAGACAGAACTTACAAATAAATATAGCTGATAGTGATAGATATACTGGTAGTTCTTACTGGGTGTCAATTTTGTCCCTTGGGTAACATTTGCAGTGTTTAGACATATTATTCATTGTTCTGACTCTGTGTGGATGTGTGAATTTTGCTACTGATATCTAGTATGTGGAGACCAGGAATACTGCTAAACACCCCACAATTCACAAAATAATCTGCATCTCCAAATCGTCGATAATGTCACCTGATATAAATTTTGATATAGCTAGAGATAGATATTAGTGATTTTCCTTTGATTAAACTCAAACAGAAACAGATTTTTATACCAAATGTGGTTCCAAAGCAATAGGATCATAAATTAGTTTGGCTTTGAGTGTTAGGGAAATAAGATTAGAGTTCAAAGCACTAATGAGCACATTCCCTGTGGCTAGGAAGGTACTGATGATAGTCAACAGCAAAATACAGAATTAGAGATACATAAAATAGCACCATATGGAAGGCACAATTTGGGGTGAATATGTCTTTGGTAACTTAGAATATGATGTACCCCAAAGTGTAAAAGGGTTGGTTGGTTCTTCTTAATTGTGTTGGAGAGAAGAGGGAAAGGATAAACTCAGAGATCTAAACTCTCATAGCAACGTCCACAGAGAGGATGGGAAAGTGGTTTTGTCTGTCCTGAAATAATGTTTCTCTTTTGTAGCTAGAGGGCTGAGATTTCTGAAAAGGAAACCCAGGTTTCTTCCTGCAGTGTTGAATTATGCAAACGAAATTCCCAGTCTCACAGCACCTCTAGGAATAAATGTAAGAGCTTGTTTGTGGGAAGAATGAGCTCTTAAAACTGGAAGGCAATCCCATAGGAAGCTCCTAACAAGGCAGAACACCTCTAACCATTATAATTTCTGCTTTGCCAGTAGAATCAGCTCTTCTAGTACCTTCTGAGAAGGTCAGCCTATCCTTGCCTTTAGTGAAAGGGTTGACTTGTAAGGCACTGACTTTGTACATAACCCACAATCATTCTTGCTTCTACATCTCTACTAGACTTTAGTTCCAGTGAGCCACAAAGGTTAAGGTCAAAGTGTGACCAATGAGGTGCTGCTGTAAAAACCAAAGAATAGCACAGCTTTATCAGGTATGGCAATTCCTGCCTGCCACCCATATCTTGGGAGATAGCCACAGGAGGAATAGTAGTTTGAGATCATCCCCAGCTACACTGGGAATTAGAGTCTAGGATATGTCAGTCTCTGTCTCATAAAGTGAAATTACAACTAATAAAGAATGGCAGTTGAATGGTTCTCTCATTCATGTGGTTGAACACCTAGGAAATAAGCATTTCAATCAATCCTAAAATCATGGGGCTAAAATGAAAGGAATATTACATGCAGAATTTATTGACATCAACCTGTATTAGTCATCCTAGGCTGCCACAACAAAACACCAAAGATAGGAACTTAAATAACAAAAATCTTTTTCTGTGCAGTTCTAAGAGACTTGGAGTTTGTGATCAAGGCTCCAAACAAACAGTTCATAATGTTGAAATGTCAATGTCTTTATCCACTAAGCCTGCACGTTCTCCCTAACAGAGTTGCAACAGAATACTTTTTTATCAGTAATTACTATGGGAACCGCTACCACAAAGCTGGAAGCTCTGTATATAAGGAGAATGAAGGAATTCTAAGATGACAGTGATCTGGCACTTAATTGCTTTTGTAAGATGAAATGTGTCCTCCAAAAATATGTATCTACCCTCTGGTACTTGTAAATGGTAGAATAGGGTCTTTGAGGTGCTATAAAATAAAGATAAGGTCATAATGAATTAATGTGGTCTGTAATCATGTCGTTGGTTTCCTTATAAGAAGAAGGCAATTTGGCTGTCAAGGCACACAGAAAAACAGCAGAAGCTAGAGAAGTGAAATGAAATAAATGAACTCTCACAGCCTCCTGAAGGAACCAATCTTGATAAAACTTGGCTGTCATACTTCTGACTTCCAGATTGAGAGAATCAACTCCTGCTGTTTAGGTCACTAAGTTTGTATAGTAGTCCAAATAAACTAGTCTAAACTTCCACAGACAAGATGTAGGTACCATAATTGTCTGTAGAGTCAAAGCAGAGATCAGCATATTCTGAAATAAGAGATGTTTGCTGTAAGACTGTTCTCTAGGCTTCAGTTAGATCTTTTCTGCTTACAAATCAAGTGAGAATTTATGAAGCTGGATTCTTGGTCCACAAGGTCCTAAGATAATAAGTATACACTGTGTTAGTCCTATGGGAAGTTACTACTTACTTCTATGCATTTGAAAATGTAACATTGTCTTTGGCTAGACTCAGAAGCTAGATAGAAAGCACCTGCAAAGCAAAGTCGTTGCAAATGGTGGTGGCTGAGAAGCTGGAAGTTTCCTAGGCTTCAGCATATGGGAGGGGGATTTCAGATAGCAGCCTGTGAAGAATGAATTTCCTCAGACATCTAATTTAAAAATAATACTGGGGTTGGGGGTTTAGCTCATTGGGAGAGCTCTTGCCTAACAAGCACAAGGTCCTGGGTTTGATCCTCAGCTAAAAAAAAAAAAAAGACTAATGTGCATAAAAATAATACTGAATAATAAATAGTTCAGCCTTAAGAGAGACTGATAGCTTTGAAAGAGCTCCATACCTCATTGGCTGGGTATCCTAATGTCACTGCCATACAGAAACAAAGCCACATCCTCACTGGAGAAAGAAATTATAACCCAGGGCTTTAAACCATCAATGATCACATACAGTGGAAAATCAGTAGGGCTGGTAGTATGACTCAGTGGTAGATATGTAATACTTTAGGTTACATTCCATGCACTATCAAATAAAAATAAGACTTTAAAAAGACGAAGCCATTGTTGTTATTATATTTAGAGACCAGAAAATAACTAGAAACTATAATTTTAAAAATCCAATAGAAATTTCATAAAAGAAATAGAATAACAAAATGGCATTTAATTAATATGGAGAAAACAAGACAGGAAAAAAAAACTAAAATATACTTAATATATAGGAAGCAATATAAATTTGTAAGCAATCAATCACATTAAATGTAAATGGCTTAAGTATTTTGAATATTATGTGCTTTGTTGTTATTGTTGTTGTTTGATTGGTTTTGTTTTCAGACTGGATCTCACTGTATAGCTCTGGCTGTCCTAGAATTCACTATGTAGATGAGACTGGCCTAGAAAGTTTCCCTGCTTCTGCCTAAGTGCTGAGATTGAAGGCATGTACCCTATCTGGGACTTTTGAGGTTTTTAAACTTTATTATTTGCTAATATATTTAGATCATATCCATCCTCCATTCTATCTTCACTTCCTCCCATAACTCCAACAGCCCCACATTCCAACTGCATGTCTTCTTTTAAAAATGACCTCACTGAGTTGTTAGTGAGTAGGTTCTGCCCTAGGACTCAGGAACTCCCAGCCAGGGCTCTCTGGCCAGCTTTCCAGTGCCAGGCTTTGGTTCCCTCTTGCAGAATAATTCTTTAGTCCAATTAGAAAGCTGTTGAATTGTGAGATTGAAAAGAAATGAAATTGAGCTATATTTTCTATACAAAATGAACACATTAGTATAGTAAAATATTTTTTAAAAGAACATAGAAAATATTCATATAAACTTTCTGAAGAAATCTAGTGTGGCTAGAATAATATAAGACAAAGAAAACCTTAAGGCATGAACATTCTGATTAAGAAAAACATCTTATGATGTAAGAAAGATATGAAGATTTGAAATTTGTTTGTGTATAACAACATACTTTCTGAATCCATAAATTAAAGGTGGCAAGACAAAATAAAGCAATGATCATCTTTAAAATATTTATGGTCAATTTTAATTCACTTTTCTTGGATGCCAAAAAGTAAAGCTTATATACCACATTATTCTTTGCTTCTCCCTTCAGTTAATATGAGCTCAACATATTAAAATTACTTTTAAATTATTTATTTATCTATTTACTTATTTTCTTGCTTGTTTATATTATCAGACTCTGAATCTGTAGCTCAGGCTATCCTTGGTCCTTAAGCTTCCTGTTTCAATTTCCAGTGTCCTGGGATAATAGGCCTGTCATAACAATTAATTTTATCTTACTGAATTATAGAATGTTTACTTCCCATATATTTGTATAATTCTGCATAGTTGCTGTGCAAGCCTGACAATCTGAGTTTGATGCAGGACCAGGACCTCTAGTGGGAGGAGAGAACTGACTCTCAAATGTTGTCCTCTAACCTCTACATGTGAATCGTGGCACAGGCATCATCATCATTATCATAATCATCATAATTAATTAAATTAAATAGAATCAGAATGTCTCCAGTTGAAGAAGTAAAAATAAGAAGATTAATTAGTAGAAATAAAAAGCTAATAAATAGAAACATAATCAAAAAGTAAAATAAGAAACATATATTACTGTAAGTATGACTTAAAGCTAAAGGTTAAAAACAAATCTATCAATAATTTATAAAAAGGAACCTTATTTTTAAACATGTTTTAAAAGATTTGTTTATTTTTATGTTATATGTATGGGTGTTTTGTCTGCATGTATGACTGTGCACCATGTGCATGCAATACCTTGCAGGCCAAAAGTGGGTATCAGATCCTCTGAACCAGGGTTAGCCACCATGTGGGTGCTGAGAACTGAACCCAAGATCCTCTGAAAGAACAGCAAACACTCTTAACCACTGAACTATCTCTCCAGCCCCATGAAATCCCATTGTTTAAAAGAAATTAGGCAGGTGATAAAAACAAAAGCATCAATAGGAAAAACATATGAGAAATAAATACAAGTAGTAGCAGAGATAAATATGACTGGATGCAGCTACAACAAAAATATTTTATTACACCAATAAAGGCCCGGAAGTCAACCTTCAGAAAAATTATCAGAATGAAATTGAAAAGAAATCAGGGCTCTGAGAAGATGACTCAGCAGTTAAGAGTGAGTGTTCCAAAATTTCTCCCAGCACACATGTCAGTTGGCTCACAACCACCGAACTCCAGCTCCAAGGGGATCCTATGCTTCTGGCTTCCAAAGACAGTTGTACTCATGTATACATATCCATTTAGATACACATAATTAAAAATAAAACACAGCTAGTAAAATCTTAAAAGGAAATCAGATATAAAATTAGTGTAAACAAAATAATAAATGTGGAATAGAAATGAAGGAAAGGGAAAATATAAATGACAGAAAAGAAGAATAAAAAAGATCAAAACTATGTTCCAAGTTTTAATAGAATGAAATGTCTATTAAAAGTCTTAGCTCTGAAGATAAAAAGCACATGGAATGTTTTCTAAGAAAAATAACTGATAAAATTATCAATATTTCAGGATCAAGGAATAAGTATCCTAAAAGGGAGAATATGCTACAATGAGATTTCTCCACATGACACCAAGAAAATCGGAGTAATTCAGTGAAATAATTTCATTTTTGTCATCCTTGGGTTGGCAATAAGCATTTTAACTTACTTCTACTATATTCAAACTATTATGTGTTCATGTGTGTATATGTTTTATGGCTCTTTTTATTTTTTATGTGCATTGGTGTTTTGCTTGTATGTATGTCTGTGTGAGGGTGTCAGATCCCCTGGAACCAGAGTTACAGACGGTTGTGAGCTGCCATGTGGGTGCTCAGAATTGGACCCGGATCCTCTGGAAGAAGAATCAGTGCTCTTAACCTCTAAGCTATCTCTCTGGCCTCCACATGTATATATTTTTATAACATAAGGATTAATGAACTTTTACCTGATTGACAAAGAGATGTCAAACAAATTTAAAAGACAAAAACAAACAAATCACATCACAGTTCTTGAGTATGTCTCCCTACCTTCTTGTATGTGAAGATTGCAGGTATGTGCTACCACAGGTCCTTTAAAAACGTGGGTTTCCATTTCAATTATATTTGAAGTTAATAAGAATACCATGTTCCATTTATTCTGAATGACCACCTTATAATCAATCACCTACATCGTTTCAATATGCATGTTTGGTAAGTACACATAAAATTCATGAACTATCCATATTTTGCATTTTTCTAAACATATCTCTTTATTTATTTTTACAAATGTAGAATCCAGTGATGGAATCCAGAGCCTTGACCATGCCAGGTAAGTACTCTACCATTGAGATATATCCCTTTCCCCTCTCTTCACACTGTTAGCATACTCAAATTCCTCAAATAAGATGGTATCTCAGAGTCATTTTGATTTGCATTTCCCTGATGATTAAGGATGTTGAGCAATTCCTTAAATGTCTTTTCAGCCATTTGAGCTTCTTCTGTTAAGAATTCTTTGTTTAGCTCTATAGCTCATTTTTAATTAGACTGTTAGGTATTTTGATGTCTAATTTTTTTGAGTTCTTTATATATTCTGGATATCAGCCCTCTGTCAGATGTGGGGTTGGTGAAGATCTTCTCCCATTCTGTAGGCTGTCCTTTTGTTTTATTGACCATGTCCTTTGCCCTAAAAGCTTCTCAGTTTCAAGAGGTCCCATATATTAATTGTTTCTCTCAGTGTCTGTGCTACTGGTGTTATATTTAGGAAGTGATCTCCAGTGCCAATGCATTTCAGACTACTTCCTAGCTGCTCTTCTATCAGGTTCAGAGTAACTGGATTTATGTTGAGGTCTTTGATCCACTTGGACTTAAGTTTTGTGCATGGTGACAGATATGGATCTATTTGCAGTCTTCTACATGTTGACATCCAGTTATGCCAGCACCATTTGTTGAAGATGCTTTCTTTTTTCCATTGTGAAGTTTTGGCTTCTTTGTCAAAAATCGTATGTTCATAGGTGTGTGGATTAATGTCAGGGTCTTCAGTTCGGTTCCATTGGTCCACCTGTTGGCTTTTTATGACAGTACCAGGCTGTTTTTATTTCTGTAGCTCTATAATTGTGATGCCTCCAGAGGTTATTTTATTGTATAGGATTATTTTGGCTATCCTGGGGGAGGAGGGGATTGGACCTGCCTCAACTGAATGTACCAGGCTGGGCTGACTCCCCAGAGGAGACCTTGCCTTGGAGGAGGTGGGGATGGGGGAAGGATGGGGGTGGAAGGAGGGAGGACAGGGGAATCTGTGGCTGATATGTAAAACGACTAGAAAATCTCTTATATAAAATTTAAAAAATGCTTCAAATAAAACATTCTTAGCCCTTATTATTGTATAAACACTGATTGCCTTAAACAAATCCTTTAGGACAAAATCCCCTAAATTTTCACTTATAAAAATATTGGTTATCTGCTTCCTGAAGAGAAGTGTGTGACACAGGCTGCCGCCACCACGGTTTTCCACCCTGGAACATGGGGCTAAGAGACTGTGAGCTAAATCTGATACCATATTATGCGGCGAGCTCCTCGACCAGCGAGGAAGAACGACCACCATTCAAGGATTCTTCTCAGATCACACTTTATTGGAGCGCTTCTTGATTAAGGGAGAGCAGGAGGTGAGGGGCCCCAAGAACCAAAAGGTAGCTGCTTATATAGGGAACCAAGCGAACGGGTCAATCTGTGATTGGATCCCACCAGAATGCAAGCACGGGGAGCCACGGGATAGGCTGAGGACATAAGGCCAAATTACCATATACGCGCATGTGCAAGCCTCGAGGCGTGCAGCCCAGCAAGCACAGCCAAATATGGAGTTGTTTACAGCAAAGCTGTCAGGAAGTCGGCGCCATCTTAGAATGGCGGCTCCCTACAATATTACATATTCCAAAATAATAAAATTATGCTTCCCTTATTTAAAAGTGTTAATAACCACCACAGCAACCAGCATGGCACAATAACCCAAAGGGTAGACTAGCTTGAGTTGTCCTCTAACTCCACATGAACAGTATGGTGTGTGTGTGTGTGTGTGTGTGTGTGTGTGTGTGTGTGTGTGTGTGTATACATGTGCACACAATAAATAATAATGATAAAACCATTAGTCTTTTCAAGTTTTCAATTTTCACTTATATTTGCTTACATAAGAGTCTGTTGTGATAATATAAAAACTACTTCGTGTTTTGTAGCAATATCATACTTTAACTTTTTGGAGTTTGTGGAAAACCACAAAGGTAAAACTAGTATGTGAATGACCCATTCATAGGATGAAAAAATTAAATATTATCTTTAAATTAAAGCATCATAAAATTTTCTAACAGAGTAGGCAATAGGAAAATCGGTCCATGTAATGACAGACTATACTATTTGAACATGTAATATTAATGTACTAATTTGGCTTTAGTAAAAAATTAACTGTTATACAGATTAATGCTATTTGAATTTCATTAGTCACATGATATAATGAATTCAACTTTTAACTTATATTGCATCACTACAGCATAAAGAGTTTATCCTTGGGTTTGTATTTATATGTAATTATAGGCCATTATAATTTTAAAGAGTTTTTGTCACCATGATGGGCCAGTAAAAATTGTCTCTTTTCTTTATAAGTTAAAAAAAATGTTTTAACACAGAATATTTTTGCTGAAACTGGCTTTGCTGTAGGCAGGCTGCAGATGTTATCTAGATAGGTAACTGCCAATCTGTCTCAAAGCATAGCAGATTAAACGTTAAGCTTCAGCAAAACAACAAACCACAATATACTCCAGTCAGACAAGACTATTCCATCATTCATTTGTTGGACAAAACTCAAAACTAACAAGTCCTGCAACTCCATGTTTACTTAGCAAAAAATAACAAATGCATGACAGGTTCTGTTTTTCATGCTTTTGTGTTTTATCCTGTCACGCCTCCCCCCTGCCCCCCCCCCAAAAAAAAACCAGAGACACACCACTTTACAGACATGATTTTTGGACATGATGTATTCTCTGGAAGTCACAAATGAGGGAAAGGGAGATTTTAGTCAGGGAAGGGGGAAATCTGATATAAGGCAATGCTTTACCAAGTCATTGACCAAGGCACAAGAAGCCTGGCTGGTTGATTGGTATGTAGGGTTGTTTGTTTTTGTTTTTGTTTTTGTTTTCAGAGAGTATTGGGTTGGAAGAGTGGGCCAGGAATTTATATGCAAACTCCTTTCTGCCTCTTGTCTTATTGGTCTAAATTCACCCTGTAGGAATTAACACCTATACCTATTCTGGTAATCAGTCATGGGAAAAGACAACGTCTCCGTGAATCTAGGTTATCAGACTTGGGTATTGGACTGAGACTACTTCTGGAGAAAATATGATCAAGCTTGTGAGCTCCTGATCCTAAAGGGAAGGGACATAATCTATGATGTTGACACAAGGAATCCTATGCTAAAATTAAGTTTATAGCCTCAATATCTATCTGAGTGCCATAGTACTCAAGGTACAGAGGAAGAATTAAGCTACTTTCTGTAATGTGCGGAAGAGAAGAAAAAGGTTGGACAAGAAAGAGTTAAATGTAGCTGAGTGTCAACATGCATGTTTGCAACAAATATTAATGACTCTAAAGTATATTGGTCAGGAAATTATCATTGTACCAAATCCAAAACAAAAATCAGAAGGTTATATTTTGAGCATAGATGTAGTGGGCAGCTGTTCCAGCTTTGACCTGGAAGTGCTACCATCACTGAGGCTTCCGGTAAATGTCACACCTACCTGACCTGCCCCTGAGGTGGGGCCCTTAAGACCTGAGATCTGGTTGTACCAGCTCTCTTGGTTCCTGGTGATCCTGGATGCTGGATGTAGACCAAGCAGAGTTCTCCAGAAAACATCACTGGACTGCACTTCACTTCTCCCGGATCCTGTAACCTATCCCTTTACTTTTGTAAGATACCCTTTTAACTATGTAGAGTTGCCTTAATAAATCCTCCAATATATGAAGTTATATTAGGGGTATAATTTCTATGTATTTAAGCCAAATATCCTCATACTTCATAATTAAAACAGATTCTTGGGCCAGGGTATTTCTATCCATGTAACTATCTATTTTGACATCTCCAACTCTCTCTGATTTACCAATTCTCAATCCTTTCTTCAAGGGTTTGGTTTGGCCAGTAGCATCCAGCAGAAACGATATTATGCCTGAGAATAGACTTCAAGAGGACTTGAATGTTTGTGCTTGCCCTTGCTCAGCAGCCTACTGAAGTATGACACCACACAAAGGAGAGATGAATTGCTGAACAAGAAGTGCTTTGAGAAAAATCAACACCCAGGCAACCCACCAAGTCACAAATGATTCCAGCAGGCACAAAATTACTCAGAAGAACATAACCTAACCTGTGAAACCCCCCCAAATTATTTACTCATTAGATGGTTTTCATTTGAAATCATCAAGTTTAGGCTATTTCATCCTACATCAAAAACCAATGGCTATTAAATATCTGAAAAATGTGCAATTATTTCTGTTTTCTTCTATTAATCACCTTTCAGGTTTATGATGTTAATTAAAACGTTGACTCCCAAGCTTAAGGATTTATGATAGGAAGGCCAGCCAATGAGGATTTCAACAGGCATTTTATTTATTTTAATTAACTAACTTACTGACTTATTTTGAGACAGGGTCTCCATAATGTAGCCAAGGCTGGCCTCTGACTCAAGACCCTCCTGGTTTTGCAATTAGAGGCATGCATCAGCATACCCAGCTCTCAACTAGCATTTTATTATGTTCAATCACAGCAAATAAAAATTCCATCCTCTAATTATCATTTTAATTTATAGCAGAGAAATGTTAATACACAGAAAATCTTTATGGTCTCTGCAAATTCCAAAGTATTATACTTTCTGAAAAATGTATAATCCATTTGACTCCATTGACACCTACAAGCTGTTTAGAATCCCTTCACAAAGAAAAGAGGAGCTAGTGATGTATTTAATCAGTAAAACGTATCAACTTTTAATCTTAAACTTCCAATTGCAACCTGAAGCCAGGGTTCATGGAAAATCATCATCCCCATTAAAGGTGTATGTGATCTGGGAAGTCCAACTAACCAAGAGTCCTGGAGATGAACTAGCTTGGCTATCATTGCTTCACATACAACTAATACATTGATTGCAATTAATGTAATATCATTTTGGATGGAATTTTAGTTCAGAACTGCCAAAAGGTTTGATCTACTTCAGAAATAAATAGGACATTTTCTCCAAAAAGTGACTAATAACTACTTTGTAGAGAAAATTAAATAAGAAAGGTCAGTTCTTTTAAAGCCATAAATGTCTGCAGTGTCCTTACAACATGTGAACAGACTCATTGATCTGTGAGATCAACCTATCTTATTTCATAGTGACAGTGAGAAAATTGATGTTTGTAAAGAGTCATAGATTCAGAAACGAACAGGACAATGATAGATAGGATGATTATGAGTAGTTTGAAAGACAAATACTACCCATGCTTCTTAGGAATGAAGTTATAAAAGAACTTTCATCTTCTGTCATTTGAAGAACAAGGGATCTGCATACAATGATCAAAGAAGCATGTGGACCTTGATATAAACACACCTATTTATTGTCAGTTTTTCCTTTTCGTTGGGGCCAGCTTTTAGCCATGAGAATAATGATAACATGTTCCCATAGAACAAACAGGAAGGGTTAATTTCAACCCATATAATTTTCTTTATTAAATTGACAGCAAACTTAATAAAATTTATAAAAGCACATATTCTTATACCTGGAGGGTGAAAATGAAAATGAAATGAAGGGATGGCTATCCTGTAGATAAGAACAAAAATCAATTAACTGAGCAATCTTATGGAATATTATTTTAACTATGTAAAAGCATATTACACATTTTTATGCTGCATTTTTAATGATGTGTTACATTTGTTTATGTTGCATTTGTTTAACTAATAAAAAGCTGAATGACCAATAGAAAGGCAGTAGAGTCATAGGTGGGGCTGATGGGCAGAGAGAATAAGTAGTAGTAGGATTTTAGGCTCAAGAGAGAAGAGAACGAGAATGAGGGAGAAAGAGGGGAAGACTCCCAGCTGCCAGCCAGCCAGACAGACACAGAGTAGGACATACAGAATGAAAGAAAGATAAAAAGCCCTGAGGCAAATATCAATAAAGAGAAACAGGTTAATTTAAGTTAAAGAAAAAAAGCTAGCCAGAAATGAGCATAAGCTAAGGCTGAGCATTCAAAAATAATAATAAGTCTTCATGTCATGGTTTAGGAGCTGGTTGATGGCCCAAAAGAAAGCTTGCTATAGAGCAGCCTGCAGTTCTTGACCATTACTAATCTTCCCACATAGCCCAGGTTCACTCAAAAATGAGTACTTTCACCAATGATTATCCCAGCATCACCCAGCATATGGCATCCAGGAATGTATATACATATTTCTTTTTCCAGGAAGACAATAGGGTAAAACTTTTGGAACAAATCTTTGTGTAAAAAGTAACAATTCACTTGAAAGAAAGTTATTTTCTGGTAGGTAGGTACAGTGACTTTTAAAAATGGCTAATGCTTATTTGTTTGTGTATGTATGTGTGTGTGTGTGTATGAGAGAGAGAGAGAGAGAAAGAGAGAGAGAGAGAGAGAGAGAGAGAGAGAGATCTTGTATCTTTTGTAGAGAGCTAAGTCAATATTTTATAATATATTAGTGGTAAATATAGGCATTGGAACCTTGAATATAACTTCATCCAAATAATTTTTCATGTTGAAAGTATGTTGCTTTTATTCAGAAGAGACCTGGAAAGTCATTTTACAATAGTTTCCTCAACTCAGACTGGCTTTATAGTAAAAGTAGCAGAAGGGCAAGAGAAATTAAGTACAAAAAATGAGGCTAAGAAGCAGTTTAAGTGGTGGCATGTTATGAAATAGACTTTGGCATTTGTGGGAGGTGGGGCTGGCAATCTTGTGAGACGGAAGATATCCAATTCATGGAAGACATAAACATTTAACAATAGGAACCCTCTGGCAGGTGTTGAATGATATTATTGGATGCTGACTCTATACCAAATTTCTAGGCCCTTAACATATTTCAGGGACATGATGAAGGGAGGTACTGTCCTCATAGAAATTGCATTTTTTAACAGAGAAGCCCATGATAAGTCAGGAAGTAAATAAGCAAAGTAAACTCCACCAGGAATAAAGAAAATATGAGAAATGTGATGTAGACTAAGGCAAGTTACGAGTAAGAGCTGGCTACTTCAAATTGCATTTCATGACAGCTGTTGGGAAAGGGACATTTGGGTTATGGCTTAAATGATGCAAAATGGTCAGTCATTTGAAAAGCTAGGACTCCAAGTTCTGAGTAGAGGAAATAACAAGTGGAAAGGTCCAAAGTTAAGAATAAACATGGATAGTGTGGCTGGAGTTTGATAAGCTGGGACTAGATCATGCTGAGCATTAGAAATCATGGCAATGAATTGAGGTTATATTTTCAATACATTGGAAATTCATGAAAGGGGCTTCACTGGCTATAAGCATAATACAGAGTAAACTTTTCAAGAATAGTGTTGAAATGGAAGGAATGAGTCCAGTTGGAATGTTGTTAAACTTGATCAAAGAAGATGGGTGCTTGCTCTAAGTCTTAGTCTAAGGTATTATCTGTGAACTATGTTTGTGCTGACATGTAACAAAAGAAGCAGATTTGAGACAAGCCCTGGGAATAGATTTGATATGGTAGGTAAGGAAAAGTAGGAGTGAAAGATGACCATTGGATTTCTCAGTTGTGCCATTCAATAATAGAAGAAACATCCATGGGTTTCCAATTTGGGATGCAAGCATCTGAAGGTCAGGAGTACTGTGTGGAACTTGTTGAAAAAGAATTGGAAGTGAATAAGTTGACTATACAGTTGGACATGGTAGCCTGGGGCTCAAAGAGGAAATCTGGGCAAGTTTGACTAGCATAATCACGTTATCCCTTAGCCACAACACAACCACTTGTAGCTGGAGGCAGGATAGGCCTCATTTTTCAGCCATAATAAGAAATGAAATTAGGTTATTTGCAGGAAAATGGGTATAATTGAAGAGAATAGTACATTAGGCCAGTCCCAGAAAGACAAATACACTTTCTCTCATTTATGGTTTCTACATCTTATATAGATACAGAAAGCCATATATACACATATAAAATAAAACTGGTTAAATGAACAAAGGTAAAAAATGCTATGTGGAAAGGGGAGAAAAAAGATGGGGAATATAGGCATGGGTGGCCTCTGTTCAGCATACAATCTATATTCGCACGAAAAACTTCAATAAAATTAATTTGAAAAGAAGTTAACTGATAGGTGTAATGAATGGCTGTTCCTGGTGGCTCTTCCTCTAGGCTTGAAAACATCTCTCTACACTTAGAAAATAAGTTTATAGAGCTCATAGTTCTCTAGGATAGACAGTACCTAAGCTACATCTTGAAAATTTCAGGGTCTTGGATATTAACTATTGGTCTCAGGAAAATAATGTTTACTTTCTTCAAAAAGATCATTTTAATGCTTATTTTCCCTTCCCATCAATCCCATAATGCCCTCACCCATTTCTGTTGTCATTGTTATTAGGAGACAGTCTCTGTATAATAATCCCTATCCTCATCATCACATAAACTTGATATAAACTCTGTCATCTTAAATGTAATATTTTCAATCCTCAAACAAAACAACCCAACATTATCTCACATCTTCTTTAAGCTGTGATTCCATTTTCACCATCTTTTTACAAAAATTTCCTTAAAAGTACTCATGTTGTCTGTCTCAAATTCTTCATTCCCCTTTCTCTCTTTAGCACTTGTATACAAAGCCTCTCTCCTTCCTCTCATTCCTTCCATTTTTAGGAAACAGCCTTTGTCATGATGGGCAGAACTTCATATAACCAAGTCAAAAGCTACATTGTCTTATTTTATGCGACTATTTAAGGATATTTAACAGAGGCAATCATTCTTCTCTTTTGACTTTTTAAAAATCATAAGTTTTAGTTAGCATATAATATTATGAATTTCTGCTGGGCAGTGGTGGCGCACGCTTTTAATCCCAGCACTCAGGAGGCAGAGGCAGGCGGATCTCTGTGAGTTTGAGGCCAGCCTGGTCTGCAGAGTAAGTTCCAAGACAGGCACCAAAACTACACAGAGAAACCCTGTCTCAAAAAAATCCAAATAGACAGACAGACAGATAGATAGATAGATAGATAGATAGAATTATGAATTTCTTTAATTTTTATGCATGTTCACATTCATCCCTATTTTTCCCCATTCCCTCCAGCCCCCTTCCTTTCCCCAAGTATTCTCTGTTAGGTTTCAAGCCATATATTTCTATATTCTGTTCATGACAGCAAGCATGTAGTATTTGTTCGTTACTTCTTCATTGCCCTCCCTTGCTTTCTCTTTACATTTATCTCTCCCTCCCCAATCATCCACTTGCTTTTCTATGTCTTCTCACTTTCCTCCCAGGTCACAAACTGGCCCTTTTTAGTCTCACTTGCTGGCTTCATCTCCTTTTCCCTTCTCTCTGAATCGGTGTTCCTGAGGTTTAGCTTTTGTAGAATTCTTTCTGTCTTTAACTTTAGTCTTTAGTTAAACAAATTCTCCAGTATGATGACTTTGAGTTTCAGGCCTGTGCCTTTCTCTTCCACCCAGAGTTCTCATTTGAACAGCAAACTCACATAACAAAATTTAACTGCCATATGATGTCTACACTTACATGACTAAAGAAATGTTAGCCAAAATTCAAATGTTTAATATTTGTCCTCAACTCTTCTTTTAGCCCTCTATATCAATCCTTGCATATTCTACCAGTCCTAGCTCCATAATCCATAATCCATCCTGGTGTTGATTTCCATCCACAAGGCAAGTTACAGCTTGTAGACAAATTTCTAAGTGGTCTTATTAAATAAAAAACATGGAGCCAAATATGGGGGTGAAAGCCTTAGAGATCAGGGAAATAGGAATAGCCCCCAGCTAACCTTACCTCACCATGCCACAGCTTCCAAAGTGAGCTACTTCCTGTCTACCCGTACCTTTATTGCCTTGCTATTCTGCCCTCTCATTGGCTCTTAGCCCAGCTACATCACTTCCTTGTCACTGCCTGTCTATACAGACCTCCGGGTCTCTATGGCTGGTACTGGAATTAAAGGTGTGTGTCACCATGCTTGGCTCTGTTCCCTAGTGTGGCCTTGAACACACAGAGACCCTGCCTGACAAGTGAGTGGGATTAAGGGCATGTGCTACCACTGCCTGACTTTTATGTCTACTTAAAATGGCTTAGCAGGGCAGTGGTGGCACACACCTGTAATCCCACCACTTGGGCACTTGGGAAGCAGAGGCAGGTGGATCTCTGTGAGCAGGCCAGCCTAGTCTACAAAGTGAGTTCCAGGACAGGCTCCAAAGCTACAGAGAAACACTGTCTGGAAAAACCAAAAAAAGAAAACAAACAAACAAAACAATGTAAAATGGCTTGCTATTTCCTCTGATCTCCAGGCAAACTTTATTTATTAACATACAAATAAAATATCACCACATTTCAGCACAAAGTATCACCACAATAGCCATTTGTTAGTTACTTCCCTAGACTCCTCTCCCCTTTCAGTTTGTTTTTTATGGAGCAAGCAGAAATTTTTGTAAACTATAAATCAGGTCACGTCCATCACATCGCTCCCCTATTAAAAATTCTCCTATGCTTTCCTTTAGACTCAAAAAAGAATCTGAATTCCTATCTCTGACTACAAAAATATCTGTCTATTTTCTGGTTGTATCCCTTTACTACTCCCCACTTTCCTTTTACTACTCACATCTTGTAATCATTTGAATTGCTGCCTTGAGTTCTTTCTATCTGAGGCACTTTCTGGAATGTTCCTTTATGCATTCTCACCCTGACCTCTTCTTTTCAACTAGCTTTCTATTTAGGTGTGACTTCCTCAGGGGCTTTCTCTGACCATACTAACTGAAAAGATGCCTCTCAGTGCCCTTCCCTCACACCGTGTTCTATCATTTTATATTGCTTACAAACTGTCTTCTGATTCATCTGTTTATGGGTGTATCTTCCCTAGAATTTGATCTTCACCAGGGCACAGACTTTTGTTAACTTCTGTATTCCAATAGTTAGGCAATAACTATGCTATAGACACAAATATTTTATTTTCTGAATAAGTAGCAGCCAATAAATAATAAAAATCCATGGGAGGAATGGATGTTTGGAGAGAGTATACTTTGAGACAGAGTTTTACTATGTAGTGATAGGAATCACAGGTCCACATGGTTGGGCTTTCCTGGCGGACCACCTAGTTATTTCCAGTTCAAACTAGCCATTTCCAGGTCAGAACATCTCACGTGAGTAGGACTCCTTGGCTTTACATGGTTGCGTAAAGCATGGGCGGCCATGTAATCTACGTGCATGTGTGGAGTAGCCACATGCGGTCCTGTAAGCATGCGTGGCTCACTCTTTAAAAAGCTGGCGCCATTTTGTATAGATATCTCTCTCCTCTCTCTCCTCTTTCTCCTCTTCTCTCTCTCCTCTTCCTCTTCTCTCCTCTCCTCTCCTCCTCTTCTCTCCTCTCCTCACTCATGTGTGTGCTTCACACAGGCCTGTCACCTCTATCCTATATTAATAAAAACTCTTCTGTGGTCTTGTCATGTTCAGGACGTGTTGCTCCCAGGGTAAGAGCGCCAACTTAATAACTAACATTGGTGCTGTGAGGGAACGGGTGCTTCCGGGCACTTTGCGCCTGGAAACCCGGGAACCGGGGATGGAAACTCTGCGCTGCACAATCCGGGAACTCTGCTCCATTCACGACAGATCACTCTCCATTTGCCTGGTCGCACAAATCCACATGCAACACCGCTACTGATTGGTGAGTTTTCCCCTTTTTGGCTAGCGTAAACGGTTTTCTGAATCTGTGAGAAGGACCATTGAGTGTCCAGCGCCTCACTGGGTATTCTTGAAACCGGGGGAACCCCTGGCCACGGTCTTCACTGGCTACAGTTGACCCCATCACAGGCCCAAATTTCCAGCCACCTCCCACATCTGCAGCTTGAGATATTTTTCGCGATGGGACCACCACCGTCAGGGCGGCTGAGAGCGTTAAGGGCTCCCAGGAGTCCTTGCCTCACATGGGGGGTGGGGGGGTGCTTATCGGCTGATGAGCGGATAAGGTGGCTTGTGCCCGAGATCCATCAGGCCTCCAAGAGGTCTTAGCTCCGGATCACGTTTATTTTTTTAATTTTTTGTTTTTGCCTCTCCGCTGCAGACATGGGAAATAAGGCTTCCAACCCGATCCCTTAGGCTGTCTTCTTGAGGCTTTACTTAAAGATTCCTAAGCTTATCCGTCTCTGTACTGAGAGATGGCCCAAGTATGCTTTAAAAAATAACAAAAAAAATCCCCATCTTTTACGGGAGTTATCTAATTCTGGCCAGCGAACAGGCAAATGGAAAGAGTTGCTCTTTATCTTAGCTTTCTCTCTCTCAATAAAGCTCTAGAAAGGGAACCATGACTTGTGATTCTTCCGCCAACCAGCATGCACCTCCAGTTGGCTGCTGCAGGTGGTGGCCAGCCATGAGAAGCACTTTCCACTATTGATACCGCCACGATTTTTTACAGTGAGTCTGCTGTTCTGATGGCTGAAATATGAGCTATATGTTTGCGACGGACAATTTTGGGGGTTGTCCAGGTTGTGCTGGCATTGGTGGGCACATTTTTGCTCCCAACGAGAAGGAGCAAAAATGGCGTCTGGGGTCTACCAGGTGGACCAACAGCAGCACAGACGCAGCTCTTCGCATCCCTTGACGAAAGGGGGGGGGGGAACTTGAGCTGATCTTAGATCTTACTTCATTCTCAGAACACCTGAGTTGAAGTCTGATTCCGGTTTGTTATTTTAATTTTTTATTTTCCACTCAGCTACAGCCATGGGACAGAGGGCGGATACCAACTACTTACATTAGTGGATGGGGCGGGTACCGGTAAATCTGGCCGCTTAACAGTGTGGCAGGTACTTCAGCCAGAGAATGGGAAAATAAGAGTTGCTTCATCTCCAAGCTTTCTGCTAAAGCTCTAAACCCTTTCTTTCCTTTCCCACTAAGGCGTCTGCCACACGTAACCTTTTCTGTCTGACCTCCACGCTGGTGGTGGGTGGGCTCAAATGCGCGGGCTTGGGCGGTTTCTAAGACTTGCCCTAACTCACCTTAACTACACCCACTCATTCTCAAACTGCCTTGAGAACCACAGACAGGTCTAAAAGCAGCTGAGATCTAAACAATTAAGTTTACAATAATCGAGATGGCTCCTAAGCAAAAAAAAAAAAAAAAAATCAGTTTATAGCCTCAGGCAAGTCTTCCAAAGGATCAGTTTACTGTCTGCCTACTGGCAGATCTTCCAAAAGCTGTCCTTAAGCCACCAATTGTCAGGAAAAAATTCAGGACACAGTAAAATCTGTCTCTTGTTCCCGGCTAAAGTTAAGTATCTGGAGAACAAGGCTCCTGACCCCACGGGCAAAAGAGTCATCTGTGGCGTTTGAGGTGTGCCAGGAAAGAGAAGCCCGAAAACAAAATTGCCAAATGCTGGCACTCGCTGACTCCCGAAAGCTGTTGGGTCCCTGTTTTAAGTGAAAAAGGCCACGGGCTAGCAAATGCCCTGCCCATCAACAGCCTTGTCCTTGTGCTGCCTAGAAAGACAACCAGTCAGCTGACTGCCCCCAGGCGCCAAGACTCATGGGTACATCAAGCTAAGACCTTCAGCAAACCTAGGCTTAGCTACAAACACAGCAGGGAACCCAGAACTCAGCAGGGAAGCGATCAGTTTCTTTCCTTCTGGACACCAGAGCCATTGACTCAGTCCTGGGAGTTTTAGGATGTCACTCCTCCTTTGTATTGTCGGGAACAGAGGACAGCCTTAGTTACCTCACCAGATTTAATTGTACTTTCAGAGTTACTTAATGAGAAAGATTTCCAACTAATACAAGAGCTCATTGTCTCACCTCAAAGTTACCGCCTGTGTTTCTCATGTGCATACAGACAGGGCCCTGATCTTTGCCTTGTCCCTAATTAAAAAAAAATAAGTTCTCTTGCACTCTCAAGCTCCAGAGGACACCAGGATCCACTGCCTTGTCACCAATTCCAGAGGAATAAGGTATCACCCCTTCCTTTCCCAACTAGGGCCACACAGGGCCAGAGGCAAAAGGGACCATCAAAATATCCAGGCAGTAAGGATATAACAATCTATCACTGTTCAATACTCAGCAACTGATCACCTGTGTTTCCTAAATGCTAAACTAACAAAACAAACAGGTGCCTTAAATAAACTACTTTAAATAAGGCTTGTCTCAGATAAAAATTAAGCAGAGTACTAAAAAATCACAGCCACCTTTTAACATGTCTCCATCCAGACAGGCCAGAACTACCTCAGATAAATGTCAACTCCAAAAACAAAATAATAATGAGTCTTTTCTCTAAGCTTTTATGCCACCAGCGTCCTGTCAGACAGAAGGTTCCCAGCCACACCATGAAGGATGGACAGCTGCAGGACAAGGCATAACAGAACTTCATCCTAGGACCAGCCATACCATGAAGGATGGACACAGCTGTAGGACTTCATCCCAGGACTTCAGGAACCAGCCTCCCCATTTCCCTTCAAGGACCAATCAATGCCCACCATTCAGCCTGAAGCAGTTTTTGAGAGAAACAGTGCCCCATACCCATGCATCCACATTTTTTTTTCTTTTTTTAAGAGAAAATAAGTCAGGAATGATAGAAAATCACATGTCCACATGGTTGGGCTTTCTTGGTGGACCACCTAGTTATTTCTGGTTCAAACTAGCCATTTCCAGGTCAGAACATCTCGCGTGAGTAGGACTCTGTGGCTTTACATGGTTGCATAAAGCATGCGCAGCCATGTAATCTACGCGCATGTGTGAAGTAGCCACATGCGGTCCTGTAAGCATGCGCGGCTCACTCTTTAAAAAGCTGGCGCCATTTTGCACAGGTCTCTCTCTCTCCTCTCTCTCCTCTTCCTCTCTCTCTCCTCTTCTTTCTCTCCTCTTCCTCTTCTCTCCTCACTCACGTGTGTGCTTCACACAGGCCTGTCATGTCTGTCCTCTATCCTATATTAATAAACAGCTCTTCTATGGATTTGTCATGTTCGGGACGTGTTCCTCGTGGGGTAAGAGTGCCACTAAATATAAATAACTAACATGTAGCCCAAGCAGGCCCTGAGCTCAAGATCCTCCATTCTCAGGCTAATGAGTGCTAAGATTACAATGTGTTTGTACCAGCATGCCTGACAGGAAGACAATGATTTAATGTGACATCACTTTTACATGAGATGCTAGTGCAGCTTCTAAATAGAGATGTCCACAGGACATCAGCACTGGAACTTGCAAATAAACAAATGAAAAACACAGTCATGCCAGTTTTCTGGGTTGGGACCATAACCCATCACCCCAAGAAGCGTGCCTTAAAATAACAGCAACTCATCACTGTCATGTTCTCAAAGTCAAAAATCTTAAAGTCAACATACAGGCAGAGGTGTATTTTCTGAAATGTCTAGGATATACTCTATTTCCTGGGTTTTTCTAGATTTTAGAGGCCATTTACTTCCCTTGGCTAAGACAGTTTCTTACTGTATTTAAAGCCATTGACATGCCACCTCCTTCTGACTATGTTGAGCCCATCTGGATAATCCAGCAATGATCTCCCCACCTCCAATTCTTTGGCATAATGTCATCTGCCAATTGTCATTACCAACTCGAACACACAGGAGATTAGGATAAGGTTATCTTTAGTGGGCCAAAATTCTATCCCAGGAGTTAATGGACTGAGCTCAAGAAACATATACAGGAACACTAAAAGGTTTGGTGCTTCGTAGTCTTCAGATAGGTGAATAAAGGATTAAAATTTTGGAGTATCATGGAAGGGAAGAAAATATAGATTTTCATGAAAGGACAATCAGTTAAAATTCAATGCAGGAAAAGCATTACCAAGTATCATAAGCAAAACTTGTAGGATTTAGTTGTTAGGGCATCACTGATGGTTGCCCAGAAAATAATGTCTATGAAGTTTGATGGACACAGCCAGATTTGTAACTGCCAAATGAATGCACAGTTAAAAAATAGAAAATAGATAACAAACTTCTTGTTAAGGAAACAATTCACTGGCAGCTGTTATAGTCAGTAGAAGGTGAAGAGATCATCTAGAGTATGAAACAGTGTCATTTATTCTGCTAATAGCTATTTTTCTAAGGAGAATCTGAGTCAGCAAGTCTGCCCTTTTTCTGTGAGAATTAATATCACAAACTCATTGGCATTGGAAGGAGTGAGAGCTGGGCAAGAACACTGGTTTATGCCATCTTAAAAGGTCACTGCCCTGTAAGAGTATGCTCATGGTATATTAGCTATAAACGTTTCTCCTGATTCAATGTAATGGATTTTAAAGCCGATGACTTGTCGATTAGATTTATGAGACTAATTGCTGCTGTAGCTGAGTTCTGAGTTTAAACCTAAGTGGACAATGATGGACAATGGGTACCGTCCTCCAGCCTGGTTTTGTCTTGCCACCCTCACCCTTCTCTCCCATTCTACAACCTCTAATTGTCATGAGGAGGACTTGAGATGGGAGAATGGGAAACACAGGGTGCAAAGAAGCCCAGAGGCAGGGACCCTTTTCTAAATCCAGTGCCACTGTGTAAGTAAGTACACCAGAAAGTCTATTCTCCACATCGTTGAAACAGGAAGTTGTCCCTTAGCCCTGAACTAATGACATTCAAATGAGGTAAATTTGAGCTTGGTAAATTGTTAAGATAGGTGTTCCCAGGGATCAGCTGGATTACACTGAGTAATGGTGACCCTCCCTGTGCTTCATTTCTTTCATCTGGAAATTGAGGGTAATAATAGCTAATTTAAGCTCCACACAGGAACAAATGTGAATGAAGTAATGACAATAATTACAATGATTCAGGTAATAGTTGCTACTAGAACAGGAAGTACTATGCAAACACTTGAACATTTTATGTGTTCTGTCATTTACTCTTTTAGCTTCATAAGGTGTGCATTATTTTAATACTCCTTTCAAAACAATCTGAGCCATAGAGAATGATGTAGGCTAGTGCGTAGAAGAGCCAGATTCATGATAGGCTGACAAGTGATGAATCATAATGAAGATGAGGCTTATTTTAAAATAAAATGCTCAGATCACTGAGCAAGCAAGTGCATATGTGTATAAAGATAATTACTCTGCGTCTTTTGAGCAAATAGTTCTATTTTTAATGATATCCTTTTAATTGATGGATACTTGACACTTTTAAGTAGCAGGGTACATGGGTGATTATTTCTATACTCCTTTTGTAAACTACATTATTTCCTTTTGACATGTTTGCCAAGTTGGTCAAGAAAAGCTGTTTTTGCTCATCTGCAGATGAAAGACTCTAAGGCTTGAAAACGGCATTCATCCTAGTAACAGACTGGCACTCCATAAAGCAAGTACTTGGTGCAGCTTTACCATGGCTTTGCCTTGCCTTTAACCTGAAATATAATTACATACTTCTGCTGATGAAAATGGATAGTGGTTCAATGAAGACACCTCATTTCTAGATAGGTTCTACTAGAAGGCAGTATTTAAAAAGGGCCTCAGAATCCAGACAGAAAACTGAACAAAAATGAAGTTCACAGTTTCATTTATTACCAATTAATTCCATTAAAAGACAAAATTACAACATCTTAATTTACAGACATCAATGGCCTATATTTTCAACTCTAGACCTGGGTAACATTTCATTCCATAAAATACAACATGTTTTAAGGAGTGGAGCAGAGGGTATTGTTTCGATAAACTAGAAAGGCTGAAAAAAGCAGAAATAAATGTAAAAGGCAGGTTAGTCATTAAAAACAACAGGAAGACAGCACAATAGAAAAAATTTGTTAGCACTAAGTGACTTCAAATTCTCTCCTCTCTCTGTCTCTGTTTCTCTGTCTGTCTGTCTGTCTCTCTCCCTCTCCCTCACTGTGTGTGTGTGTGTGTATGTGTGTGTGTGTGTGTGTGTGTGTGTGTGTGTGTGTGTGTGTATGTATGTGTTTATATGTATGGGGTGTGTGTGTGTGTAGATACACTCTTTCATGAGTATGCATATAGGAATTAGGGAGAGGGAGCTTCTCTATCATGCTAGATGAAACCGTCTTTTTTGAGAAATTTGGCTGTCACCTCTCTAATCTTGACTTTTTAGAAGACCAAATAAACAGTCTAGTCTAAGCTTGGTGGTGTGGAACTTCATTGTAAGCTATCCCACTTTTATTTTTAGACTGGTCTGTTGGAGCCTAGTGCAGAAGCTTACTCTCAGTGAACATGGCATAGTGATACTCTTGAATTCACTGCAGCTGTGGGTATCTTTGGGCTCTCAACTTTCATCATGGGTTGGGGAGGAGAGGCCCCAGTTCTTTCTGAGGGACTATATTTGGCAGTTAACCCTTGTTGTGGAAAGAGGTGACATTTTCTAAATTTTTTTCCCTGCTTACCTTCTTAAAGGGAAAATTTTGTTGGATTTCCTTGTAGTTTTTGTATAGTGTTTCTTTCCTAAGCCTCTTAGATTATTTGTTGCCTTTTAACAGCATTTAGCACTTAATTTTATCATCAATACAAAATGTGTGCTCACAAACCCACCTCTGAAGTACCTTTAGTTTCAGAGTTTAAGGTCCAGGCAAGATATCTCCTTCAAAATAAGACACAGCAAACAACGTAGTTGCCAGAAACTCATTTTTTAGTATTAGGAAAAAAACACAATGATATAATGTTAATAATGATGATACTCATAGCCACAAATATTGTTATTTATGAAAAGAACATTTGTCAGCGGCACAGTAATGTGAAATAAATCACTTCAGAATGACCACATAAGAATTGAGTGACTACATCCAAGTAAACAGAAGAACATGAAGTCTGTTCCCTGTTAGCAAACTACTCCTGGGCAAGGGGCTTGATATACTCAGTGCCACTCCATTGGAGAAAACTGATTTTATCTGTCTCAGCAGGTATCATTTGTAAATAACTTGGTGTATAGGTTTGTTCCCATTTCCCCTTCTCAGTGCTGGGGTTTTGTCTGTGTTGAACCTGTGCAGGTCTTGTGCACGCTGTCACAGTCTCTGAATTCATATTAATCAGTCCTATCATGTCTGGAAGACCCTGTTTCCTTGGAGTCATCCAGCACCTCCAGCTTTTACCTTCTTTCCACTTCCTCTTCTACATTCATCCCTGAGCCTTGAGAAGGGAGGAGTGATGTAGACATCGTATATAGGACTGAGTTCTCCAATCTCTCACTCCCTGAACATTGTCCAGTTGTGGTTATCTGAATTCATTTGAATCTACATCAAGAAGAAACTTCTCTGATGAAATTGGGTTTTGTTTTGTATTTTTCCCCTTTAGAATTACTGCCAGTTTTGTTGTTGTTGTTGTTGTTGTTGGTGGTGGTGGTGGTGGTGGTGGTGGTGGTTTTTTTTTTTTTTGGTTGGTGGGTTAAATTGTTTTTGATAGACAGGGAGAGCATAAAGTTAGGTGGGTATAGAGGTGGGGAAAATCTAAGAAGAGTTGGCAATGGCAATGAATATGATCAAAATATATTGTGTGAAAATTACATTAAAAACATAATAAAAAATAATTGAGTGTATAAAAGGGGAGTTACTAATTAGGCAACATAATGAAGATTTGAACTGGAGCCAAAGGAAGAGAGAAAATAACTTTGTGGACAGGAAAAGAGAGGAGACATATCTGGTAAGCAGAGGCGTTGGTGGAGTGGAATTGGAGATTCTAGACTATAAGGAGGGAGGGAGGGAGGCAGGGAGGGAGGGAGGGAAGAAGGGAGAGGAGAGAGAGAGAGAGAGAGAGAGAGAGAGAGAGAGAGAGAGAGAGAGAGAGAGAGAAGATGGAGAGCAGATACAACAGTGAAAAGAAGAAAGGGTCAAAACAAAGTTCCAAAAGGAGACTAGAGTTTGGTGTCAAAAACTAACAGGTAGGCACCAAATTAGAACAAATGAAGGCAAAAAAGGTTTGTTTTTTGTATCCTGCTATGTTGCTGAAGGTGTTTATAAGCTGTATCAGTTCCTTGATTGAATTTTTGGGGTCACTAACCTATACCATCATGTCAAACTGCAAAGAGGGAAAGCTTGACTTCTTCCTTTCCAATTTGTATCCACTTATTCTCCTTATGTTGTCTTATAGCTCTGGCAAGTGAAGGAACTATATGACAAGAACTTTAAGTCTCTGAAAAAAGAAATTGAAGATGTCACAAAATGGAAAGGTCTCCCATGCTCATGGATAGGCAGGTTTAACATAGTAAAAATGGCAATCTCACCAAAAGCAATCTACAGATTCAATGCAATCCCCATCAAAATACCAACACAATTCTTCACAGACCTGGAAAGAATAATACTCAACTTCAAATGGAAAAACAAAAAACCAAGGATAGCCAAAAGAATCCTGTACAATAAAACAACCTCTGGAGGCATCACAATCCCCGACCTCAAGCTCTACTATATATAGAGCTACAGTAATAAAAACAGCTTGATACTGGCATAAAAACCAACACGTGGACCAATGGAATCGAATTGAAGACCCTGACATTAACCTGCACACCTATGAATATATAATTTTTGACAAAGAAGCCAAAACTGTGCAATGGAAAATAGAATGCATCTTCAACAAATGGTGCTGGCATAACTGGATGTCAATGTGTAGAAGGGTGCAAACAGATCCATATCTGTCACCATGCACAAAACTTAAGTCCAAGTGGATCAAAGACCTCAACATAAATCCAGTTACTCTGAACCTGACAGAAGAGAAATTAGGAAGTACTCTTGAACGCATTGGCACCGGAGATCACTTTCTAAATATAACACCAGTAGCACAGACACTGAGAGAAACAATCAATCAATGGGACCTGTTGAAATTGAGAAGCTTTTGTAGAGCAAAGGACATGGTCAACAAGACAAAGCAACAGCCTACAGAATGGGAAAAAGTCTTCACCAACCCCACATCTAACAGAGGACTGATATCCAGAATATATAAAGAACTCAAGAAATTAGACATCAAAATGCCCAACAGTCCAATTAAAAAATGGGCTATAGAACTAAACAGAATTCTCAACAGAGAAAGCTCAAATGGCTGAAAGACATTTAAGGAATTGCTCAACATCCCTAATTATCCAGGAAATGCAAATCAAAACGACTCTGAGATACCACGTTACACCTGTCAGAGTGGCTAAGATCAAAAACACAGAAGACAGCTTATGCTGGAGAGGATGTGGAGCAAGGGGAACTCTCCTCCACTGCTGGTGGGAATGCAGGCTTGTACAGCCACTTTAGAAATCAATATGGTGCTTCCTTAGAAAATTGGGAATCCATCTCCCCCAAGACCCAGCTATAGCACTCTTGGGCATATCCCCAAGGAATGCTCAATTATACCACAAGGGCATTTGCTCAGCTATGTTCATATCAGCATTGTTTGTAATAGTCAGAACCTGAAAACAACCTAGATGCCCTTCGACTGAAGAATGGATAAAGAAAATATGGTACATATACACAATGGAGTACTACTCAACAGAGAAAAAAAATGACATCATGAGGTTTGCAGGCAAATGGATGGATCTAGAAAAACATCATCCTGAATGAGGTAACCCAGACTCAGAAGGACATACATGGTATGTATTCACTCATAGTAGGATACTAGATGTAAAAGAAAGATGAATAGACTGCTCCATAACTCCAGGGAGGCTACCTAGAAAACGATACTAGATGTAAAACAAAGATTACTAGACTGCTACACAACTCCAGGGAGGCTACCTAGAAAATGGACCCTAGGAAAGACACAGGGATCGTCCAATGACAGAGAAATGGATGAGATCTACATCAACAACCTGGACGACAGTGGGAGTAATGAAGGGCAAGGTTTGAGGGAAGAAAGCTTAGGGGAGCAGGAGATCCTAGCTGGATCAAGAACAGAAAGGGAGAACAAGGAATAACAGACCATGATAAATGATGACCACATGAGAACAGGAATAGGCAGAGTGCTGGAGAGGTCCCCAGAAATCCACAATGATACATCCTCTGTAGACTGCTGGCAATGGTCGAGAGAAAGCCTGATCTGACCTAGTCTGGTGATCAGATGGCCAAACACCCTAACAGTTGTGCTGGAACTCTCATCCAATAACTGATGGAAGTGGATGCAGAGATCCTCAGCCAGGCCCCAGGTGGAGCTCCAGGAGTCCAATTGTCGAGAAAGAGCATGAATTGTTGAGACCAAGATTGGAAAAGGACAGGGACAAATAGCCAAATGAATGGAAGCACATGAATTATGAACCAAAGGCTGTGGAGCCCCCAGCTGGATAAGGCACTCTGGATAAGTGAGACAACTGAATAGCTTGAACTGTTTGAGAGACACCCAGTCTGTGGGACCAGGACCTGTCCTTAGTGCATGAGCTGGCTGTTTGGAACCTTGGGCTTACACAGGGACACTTTGCTCATCCTGGAAGGAGGGGACTGGACCTGCCTGTACTGAATCCACCAGGTTTAAATGAATCCCCAGGGGAGTCTTCGCCCTGGAGGAGATGGGAATGGAGGGGAGGGGCTGGGGGGAAGGTGGAGGTGGGGACGGGATGGGGGAGGACAGGGGAGCCCATGGCTGATGTGTAAAATTAAACCACAAATATAATAAATTAAAAAAAGGAAAAGAAATGTTTGATGGATAAACTGGATGTCTGATCCCAAGCAACTCTGAAGACATGAATATTATGTCATCTTTCAGGCCTCTCTAATTTAAATTTAACCAAAGAAATAATCAAAGTTTAAATATCAAATGAAATAAAAATAAAATGATGTGTTTTCAGCCGTATAGCCCATACATTAGCACTGCTATTAGTAAAACAATAGTACACATTTTAATTTGTTCAGTTGGAAGTTACTTAATTAAAATGTTAAGAAATAGGGTTGATATAGGTAAATTCCCATTGGAACAATGAAAATTCTGAGTTATAGAACTGCATATGAATTTCCTGTATGTGCAAATGGCATATCATGGATTGTAGAATAGTAAGTAGTTCATCTACATAGTTATCAATTTTAGTGCAAAGTGATACTTGATTCTGATGGTCTCAAATATGTGTATATACTGTGTTGTTTTGTTTAATGGGATAAACCATTTCCCTGCATTCTTTTCCCTATTACGTTTTTTTTCCTTTTATTAAGAAATTTTCTGTTCATTTTACATACCAACCACAGGTGCCACTCTCCTCCCTTCTCCTGCCCCCCAGCCTTCCCCCCAAACCTCTCCCCATTTCCACCTCCTCTAAGGCAAGGCCTCCCATGGGGAGTGAGCAGAGCCTGGTACATTTAGTTGAGGCTGGTCCAAGCCCTTCCCCCTGAACCAAGGCTATATAAGGAGTCCCACTATAGGCACTGGGCTCCAAAAAGCCTGCTCATGCAGCAGGAATGGATCCTGATCCTACTGCCAGGGGCCCCTTAAGCAAGTCAAGCTAAACAACTGTCTTGCCTATGCAGAGGGCCTAGTCAAGTCCAATGGAGGCTCCATAGTTACTGGTCCACAGTTCATGAGTTCCCACTTGTTTTGTTTGGTTGTCTCTTTATGTTTCCCCATCATGATCTTGATGCTCCTTGATCATAGAATCTGTCTTTCTGTCTCTTCGACTGGACTCATGGAGCTCGGCCTGGTACTTGGCTGTGGATCTCTGCATCTGCTTCCATCAGTTACTGGATAAAGGCTCTATGTTGACAGTTAGGGTATGCACCAATCTGATTATCAGAGAAGGCCAGGTCAGGGACCCTCTCCACTATTGCTAGTAGTCTAAGGTGGGGTCATCCTTGTGGATTCCTGGGAACTTCTCTAGCACCCTGTTTCTCTCTGTTCCTATTAGTTTTTGCACACTGACATTCTACTTGCAATTAACAAACTTCAACAGTGTGATATATGCTCTGAAATCCAAAAGTCAAATTTAAACCCTTTGCTTTCAGTGCTGTTAGGGTATTCTAAGGTTCAACTGGCAGGAACATTGTCTTAAGTGTGGGATTTTCAACATGATTTGATGATACTGACATTAGACATCCTCTGTATATTTGGAGAGGGTTTGATTGACTAATCCACACAGGCTGATCCTTTGTAGAGAATTAGAAGTGTTTGAGAGCAGATGTTGACATGAGTCATTTCATTTCTGTGTTCAGATCTCAGATCTCAACATCTGGACTATCTACTCATAGAAACATGATTTATGTTTCTACATTACAGTGTCTTTATTTAGAAAACAGACTTGTATCAAAGAGTAGTTATAAAGATAAACTAGATAATATATCTTGAACTCTCACATATGGGCTGCTCCATAATAAGTAATTCATAATGACGGGCATTATAAAGTGGAAATTTGATAAATTGGTGATGCCTTGTTTCTATTTTATACTTGTATAGCAAGGAATTTCAAAGTTCTCCCTTTGTAACAGGGTCCCAGACCATACATACCACTATTGATACCATGTTGTAGGCATTATTCTGACCTTAGAACCCAGCATGTAAATTTCAATACTTGCCAAAATTCTAACAAAGACTTGATCCATCAAAGACTTAGTACATAGTTCCAGGATCCAGGAAAGCCCCTAAGTATACTTAACTTTGCCTTTTGGCTTCTGGGGTTTTGCTTTTCTCACTAACGCTTCATGCTAACCAAAGTGTGTCAATCAGGATGTGTTTTTTGTGCATAAAAGACAAAGGATAGTGAGGCCAGGGGCTGCAAGTTCCCCTTGCAAAGGCCAGTCAGCAATACAGCTATTCTATTTAGCTTTTAGAGTGTCTGTGTGTGTTCTCTGGTGGAGTTACATCCGTATCTATCTTTGCCGTGTGTAGTCTGAGTAAACCCAAAGGCTCAGAACTAGTATCATTTTCTAGTTCCTGTCAGCCCATGAAGTGGAATGGCTTTGTAAACCCAAGAGTACATAGACTATTTAACTGTGGCAGCAACTCAACCTGCAGAACTTTTGTTCCACTTTGATGTTGTGAGACAAGGTGTTCATTTATGCATATTATGAACACAAAAGCTGTTTTAATGTAACTCACCAACAAAGTCACCTTCATTTCTTCTCTATCCAAAATTTGGATTAGGAAGGAGGAAGAAGTAGTATTAGGAAAGTAAAAACATCTTTCATCCGCAAAAGATGGAATGCCTTGACTATTTTAGCCTTGCTGAGATTGGGGAGATTATATATCCTCTAGAGATTTATATATTCCCTTCAGATTTAGAGGGGAATTCTTAGAAGGGGTTGATATTTGTGGGGATTATAACAAGAATGAGGTCCAGTATAGGTGACAGGGAATGAAGAATTTTCAGAGTGGTCAAGACACAAATTGAGAATTCATTAGTTGGATTGTTGTCACTTTTCATTACCAAGTTGAATTAAAACTCTAATTAGTGTTTGGTACATACCAACAAAAAGAAGCAGGGTTTTTTTTTCTTGTGCAGTAAAGCATACATATGCTGAAATAAGTAATGCAGAAAATAATAAAGGTTTAATTATAGAGATTAACAAATACTACTGAAGCTCTGTTCTGATCCCTCTGATCCCTTCAGATCCTTTTCATGTTTCTGTCATCTCCTTCCCAGTTTTGGGATGATATTGTTTTGAATGACCCATAGTTTTCCTATTCTTATAGAACTTTCTTTAACTATTGAACCACTTTGTCTTAACATACATATTAAAGGACTGAAATGCCTAGGATTGATATTTCCAATGATGATGTACTTAGCAAATGACTGGCAGATATAAAGGAGGGCTAATTCCCTTGCCTGTCAACAAGAGAAAGTCTGAAGTATAAATTACTTTCTGAGCTTCCTCTTATGGCTACACTGAAGATTGGGCTTTCCATGGCTTTGTCCCCTTCCCTAGGCAGAACTTCACCTTCAGCTGTGTTTGAGGTAGACCTAACCTAAGACATAAGGGTGTGAATAGAAATTGATGACAATGCTGAGAACTTAGAAAGGGATGTCTTCTGGAAGAGATGATACTTGAACTCATCTTTGAGTTGTGAACTTACAATAAAGAGAGCCTTGCCTCAGAAAAGTGTTGTATGATGGCACCAAGAGCAGCTACTTTAAGAATGAGAGGACCCAAAGGAAGCAAGTAGCCCATGGTTCTATCCAGCTGTGACACCTGTGAACCACAACTACCAGTGGTGGCAAACATACCTTGGTAGCAACCAACAGAATTATAATTAGACTTAAGAACCATGAAACAAGAGGAAAATCATACTGAGAACCTAGACAATTATCTATGGCTAGTGAAATCATGGATTTTAAAGAAGAACCTACAACCACCACTTTGCTAAAGAAGCATAAACCGGAATTATATTCTAAATATTTGTCCTGGTACCCACAGATAAATGTCTCCCTTACCCCTTATTGAGGAAGTTCCTCTTTGAAACAAATAGAGACCATTACAAAAAAAAAAATCACAACCAATCAAAATGCACATTTGTGGAGCCCAGTTCTAATGGATACATCTACAAAACACTCCCACAACTAAGTCTCAGGGAACATTGCAGAGGAGGGGGCACAAAGACTGTAAGAATCAGAAGGTCAGGGAGAATATCGAAAGTTCTACCTGTAAAGTCTCAACAATGTGCCTGCCTACACATGAGCTGAACGTTGACAACAACAGACATGCCTAAGTAGACATGGAAAAGACAAAAACAAAAAACAAAACAAAACAAAACAAAAACCTACAGTCAACTAAGAAATACTGAGAGTAAGAGAAATAATCATACCCAGGGAAGAGCACACCAATTGGGTATACAATACCAAATGAGTCAGCCCTGAAAACACACATACAAGTAACACCATATAAACTGAGAATGTTATATTTATGAATGTATATATAATACACACATGCATATAACAGGATTTAATGAAAAAAAAAAAACAGCCATGAATTTGAAGGAGCACAAGGAGGAGCCTATAGGAGGGTTGGGAAGGAGGAAATTAGGGAATTATATTATAATCTCAAATAATAATAAAAGAAATGGTAAAGACAGAATGAGGAACATTTGGAGATTATCACTCTGCTTTCTATTGTAGCCCCTCCCATTAATAGATCATGGATAGTTTGTGCAATGTCTCTGCTCTTTAGTTCTCTGGTTCTCATTTGCCTCAGTTGTCTGATGTGTACATCAGGAATAACAATTGTACTTGCCTCCTACAACAGATTTTTCCAACTGAATGATATAACTCTATGAGTGCTTAGCACAGTGTTTGTGACAATGTAGTAGTCCATAAAAGCTATTACTTTTGTTTATTGCTTCAGTTGATAAGGGCAAACGATACACACTAATTGAGTATTTGGAGTTTGTGTTATTTAATTTCATTTTATTTTTGGCTACCTTTTGCCTTCCTTAATTTGGAGTTTGGAGAAGAAGCATATGAATGTCAAGAATTAAATGGGGCCCAAATAAAACTTTACTAGAAATGTGAAGTTGATGATAAAAATCCAAGTACACTGCACTCAAGCAAGATCTGGATTAAAAATCTTATTTGAGATTCAGGCTAAAAAGGAACCTTCCAATCCTCCACTTAAGTCTTATTCTTGTGACCCACATGCTTAGGTGATCATTCTTACAGAGAGATGAATGGCCCCTCAGTGTAGAATTTAGGACCGTTACTTCAGGGAGGGGAAGAATATTATCAAAATATAATAAAAATACAAAAACAATTTAGGCTCATTCATTGCTTGTTTAGTGCAATGCCTGGACATTAAATAAATATTCTTTAAATGTTAATAAGTATCAATGACTATAGGATTCTTTTTAAAATAGCATACTTTTAATATCTTTGTTTAAGGTTAGATATTAAAACATCCTGTTTGACTAGGAAGCCTATATGTGAAATGGCAAACAAAACAAAACAAAAACATCTCAAGAAAAGTATGGAAGCCAGGAACACATCTGCAATCCCAGCATTTAGGAAGGTAAGGTACAAAGATTGTGACAGGCACATTTGGGCTACACAGCCAGTTGCCATCTAGCCTCTGTACACAGCACATGGCAATTCCCTGTGGAATAATACTAATAATCAATAAAAAATGCATTTTGACTGGTTGCATCCAAAGGGAGAACATTATGGCCCATGGATGGTTTTAGAAAAATCATTTTCAGATTCTATACAATCTCCTACAAGATGAAGGGCTCTAGCTCAATTTCCTATACCAAATAGCATGAACTCTGATTTAACTTGAAAGGTGCTTGAGATTCAAAGGTGCCTGTTTAGTCCATACCTCAAACTGAGGGCACAAGCAAAAACCAAGCATAACGACTCTACCAATGACATTTTACAATTTCTGCATCAAATTTTAATTTTCTAGAACTTTCTTATCTTTATACTTTTAATGTTAAATTTTCTGCTGGACATAGTAACTTAGAATTGTAGCACTTGAGAAACTAAAGCAGGAGAGTTGTAGTGAGCTCAAAGCCAGTTTAGGCTATATATGATGTCTTGAAAAATTTATATATATGCAAAATTTTTGGATATGTATTTTTCCTTTTGAAAAAAACAGGTTTTCCAAAAATGTTGTTTTTGTAATATAAATAAAATTTCAATCACTTTTAGGAATTTTCTTCTTTTAGATTTTCCACTTCTGTGTTGTCTCTGTTTCTTCTGAAATTTTTTTTCAGTTTGCTGCTATTATTCTTCATTTTCAGATTGTAGTTTTCTCTCACCTATCTGATGATATCGGTAAGTGTAGAGGAGGAATTAGAAAAATTCCTTCTATGGTGGCAGAAATAAAGAGCAAGAAGAATATATTGAGCAAAAAGGGGCACATGTAGGAGAAAGGTAAAGTTCAGTAGAGAGCAATAGATTTGAAAAAGTTGTTCCCAGACTGATATATTTGTATAAGAGGTGGCAGGCTCATTGGAGGGACAAAATGTGACTATCAAGACAAAAAGAAGTTTGGTTTGAGAGATATGATGCTGTCATAATGGAAGCCAATTCACATATTAGTGTACTACAGTAGGAAAAAAGGGGTCAGCAAGATGAAGTTGAGCTAAGCTAAATTTCAACATCCCATATTACCTGGAAAACCTTAATTCAAGACCGCAGTCTAAGGTAGGATGTTGCTTGGTCCATGGCCACAATGCTCAAGAAGTCTAACGTGGCAGATGGAGCCTCTTAGAGGAAACCTGAAAGAATGAGAAGGCAATGAAACAGAGTCAGGGAGAATCATTTTGAAGGTGATTTTTTCCCACCCTCCTCAGTGTCCAATCAGTGACAAAAGCAGGGGCCTAAAATCCACAAGGAAGGTAAAGTCTGGTGGTCTCACTAAGACCAAGTCTTGATATGAACCATTCATCAAGAATACCCTATTAAAGGAATTGACATGGAAACAAATGTCTATAGTTGATGGCCATGGCTGACTGGGGAAATCCAGAGATCACACTCCTGTCTCTCTATCCATGTTTGATTGCTGCCAGGATACCCACCATCCAAACGCCCAAATCCATACCCAAGTCCGTTTGATAAAATAATATAGTATTTGCATAAATTAAACAGTGTCCATTGTCCTATATACTTTATACCATCTCCAGATTGCTTTTAGTGCCCAATAAAATACAATATTTTATATAAAATGAAATGTAAAACTAAATAAATGTTATACCTCATTATTTAGGGAGTAATGACCAGAAAATAACCTGTATACACATATTTTCCCAAGTATTTTTTATTTTCATTAGGGTAGATCTGCAGATGTAGAACCTGCTAATACAGAGGGCTGGCTATACTAGATATTGGCCTAAGTCTGAATGAGGCACATTAAAATGTCTAATCTCAGCCTGAGGTCCCTCCCATAGTAAACTGGATATCTCAGTCAGATTTGACTGAGGAAATTGGCTGGGTCTAGGCCAGGACATAAGGCCCATCAATAAATGTACTTATAAGAACTGAGAAAAGCAAAAGCTGGTGAAATGAAACAGACTAACAATGATCATATTGACTTGCAAGGTCAAATGCACCAATGATGCTTGAGTCCCACTCTGCATCAGATTGGAATCAACAGGAGAGTTAATAAAAATATCATTGCTTAGGATAATATTTAAGCTTATTTGTTTGGTATTTATGTATTAACTAAAACTTTTAGAAAAAATCCTGATTTACAAAGCTGTTATAATTATTATAAAGATAATACCTATAGTTCCTTTATACCCTAGATCCAGTCTCCCCATATTACTATAGGACATTTGGGGGCAATTAATGATCCAGTGTTGCTACATTAATCAATGTCCATATGTTACTCCTATTTTCTTAGTATGGTGATTGGTAATTTTACTATCTTGTAACAAAGTAGAGACAGCTGGGATGAGAACCTCAATAGGGAAATTAACAGTATGTCCCTCAATTATGAGTTGTCTAATGTTTATCTCACATTTGTATTTAGATTATAGATCTTGGGAAGATCACAGGTAAAGTGCCATTTTATTGGTATCATGTCAATGGTACCTGCTATAACATGGCCCATCACTGTTGACATCCTTCATAACTTCATAACTTTTCTGAGGCTTGTTGGGTTTCTCCAACTAATAGCTACTTCTCTTTCCTTCTTTTAATACTCTTTATTCTTCTCTTTTGGAAGAAAGTTACTTTGTGTACCCTATACTTGATGAGTGGAAAGATTTGCCCCATTTCCTTATGCAAATAACTACTTGATTTTAAAACTTGAAAGAGTAAACTACATATTGCGTGAATTTACCACTTTAAATAATCAGGAGTTCCATTAATTTTTAATTTTTCCAATTCTAATGTACACTCAGGTTTGAGAACCACTCAGGTACATGGGGAGGGATGAGGTGGTGAACAACGGAAACCTACAGAGAGCCTCAGATCAAATATTGACTTATCTGATAGAAGAACTTTGGAGCCACATTGACCTCCCTAGTTCTCACTTATTGTAGGGTAAGCTGTGCACATGACTATTGAAGAAGTATTATTGGGTTGTTATAACACAATACTGAAAACTGAATAATTACCAAGAAAAGAGGTTAGTTGGTTCATAGTTATGCTAACTATGATAATACAAGCCTCATATTATTCCTTCAACTCATGGATCAAAAAGGGAGGGGTATGGGTACATGCAAGAAAAAAAGAGGACAAACGTGCAGACTTTGTATTTGCTTTAAAGGATCTTTCAGTAACTAATTAGATCCCTCTAGCAAGGGGGCCAACCTTCTGACGTTACAATCAGCATTGTTAACTAACTATAAATGTGTTTTTTGGCTTGCATTCAGGACTACCTTTAGATGCAGGTGGCCTGTGGGCCACAGGTTAGAATATACCAAGAATAAAATTGTAGGAGAAAATCATGAGGCCTCCAAACCCACGGTGAAAACAATTCTCAGTGGGCCTCACCTCCCAGCATCATCAGGTTGAGGGATAAAGATTCTGAGACATGAACTTTCAAGGGAGATACTTAAATCTGCAGTAAATAAGGACAGAAAGAGACTTTATAACCACATCTCAGTGTACTCTACCTCCTCACAGTACATAGATACAGACTGTAAGTTTATCGGCCAAGGTTAACATGTGATTTATAACACAGTCACTAATAAATAACTTAGAGTCACCTGACACCCAGATCCCAGAACTATGACCTGTGTTAGATAATCTCTCTTTGCACTGTTCCTATGTTTGAACCTTATATGACTGCCCTCCAGAAGAGGAGTCTGATCACACAACCCTTTGGAGAAAATCAGGAAAAGGATTATTTCTCCTTGTAAAACAAACAAACAACACTCTAGAGGCCGGAAAACATGGACAAAGGAATGTATATCCAGAAGCATTTTCCCACTTAATACGCTGTAAACTTCAGGTCTTGATGGGGCTCGTTTCCTGTGACAGTTAAAGAATTAAAAGACAGGAAAACTACAGAGCTCCCAGGCAGCAGCAGGGAAAATCTCCAACACAGCAGACAGAATTAACCAGTGAAGAAAGACTTTGATTTGACACAAGAAAACAAACACAGCGGGCACACAGAGAAATAAAATCCTTTGCTTTGCAGATCAGGGCAACTCAGGAAGCCAAAGTCTGGCCTTGTGCAAGGAGGGCTTGTGGTTTTAAGGGTCTGTGAGGCTTTTTTCTTCCTGACTTAGTTTGAACAAAGACAGGGAAGCTGATAGGCCTGCAACTTTGGGTAAACATATCCTGGTCTGGTCCTGACCTTGAACTTGTTGGACTAGGCCTTTGTTTGAAGCTCCTTTTGTAACTCCAATGAGTGAGGAAGAAGCCAGAAGTTTGTGGTCTCTCTCCCTATTTGTATGCCTATCAGGGATTTGTCTAACTCCTGGTCCCTCAAATGTTTTCTCATGGCAGAAAAACACTTGCGGAATGATGAAGAGCCCAGATGAGCCGACCAGTGAGGATGGTGGCATAGAGCTGGGTTTAGAGTGAATGCATTGCAGAATCATGTAGTGATGATCCACAAAAAGGTAAAGAAGAGAGGAAGGGGTCAAATATTCCTCAAAGACATCCATGCTGGCTGACTGGATTTGTCTGCTGGTGCTGTCTCCTACTGTGACTGAAGAGCTTAAGCATGGGGACGTGGTGTCAGGGGCAAAAAGTGAAGGCTTTAGTCTTCATTGCTTTCAATGACCAACTGTGAAGAGCCATGGAATCAAAAATCACTGCAATAGAGGACAATGTGGACAGCTTTGAGGAACACACTCAAATCATAGCACTGCAGTACATAAGTGAAGATATAGCCTCCACTTTCACATCTTTGTGTGCCCCACAGTTGCAAGCATGGTGCTCAGCTACAGACTGCAAGACTCCAAGAACTTGGTAGCTGTAGTGTGTGTCGTGAAGCAAGGCTGAGTTGGAAGGTGAGAGGACTATACAAGAAGCAGGAGAAATGCCATCGCTAGGCTGTTCTGTGGAAGGGGAGAGCAGGGTGATAGAAATGAGGGCACAGAGCACAGCCAGTGATAGACAGAGAGAACATGTGCTGAGGGGAAGCAGCTTTACAGTGCTGCAGAGCTGAGTCTGGGTTTACAAAACAGGCAAGGAACTTCGGTAAACACAAATTCCAAAAATTAACCACAGCTATTTATGTGATATTTTGTTCATGCGAATTCTAAAGACAGTAACAGGGATGTGAGTGATGTTACTGGAACATAGCAGCTATATTCAGGTCAGGGGACAAGCTTCCTCTAAATGGTGACATCTTGAGAGGACTTTGAACCTACAAAGCCATCATTTGGTTAAAAATAAGCTAAGGGTGATTCATTTTGATTGCCGACAGACTAGTCTGAAATAATTCAAATTTACATGCCCAAGCCCCTGAAGGGGGATCATGACAGACACATCCTTATCTTGGAAAGCTTCCTGTGGGAGCTCAGAAGTCTGCAGGCAGAAGTGATGGGAAGATGCAGTTTCTATTCTGCCTAGGGCAACTAGGGACTCCATTTGTTTTCATTTCTACTAATGAAAACAAATAGAGGCAGACAGTTCTAGGGAAAAGAGCTACTCCCTGGATCCTATAAAGGATCAGATTCTGCTCTTCTGGGGGAGCTGTGATGGGCAAGCCCATTAGAAAAGAACCTTTAAGTAACTGGGAGAACTGCCAAGAGAATTCAGAGAAAGCACACTATACTCTTCCAGGGTTGCTTCAGGCTATCTCTGTAGTGGCCATTCTCTCCTCCCCACTCCCCAATGTGCAATTAAAAACAAAAAAAGAGGAGATGCAAATTTCTGTATTGCCTTTCATTATTTATCTAGTTATTGTTGATGTTCTTTTAAAAAATGAAAATTAGGAAAAGAGGTTTGCCATATCTTACAGCTCCCTGAAAAGTGATAGACTTCCTTAGTAGCTGGAATGACAAGCCTTCCACCACCAGGCCCAGGGAATAAAAGCGTCCTTTAGAACAACAAATGCTTTTTCTGTTTCTTGAATGAGAACTGTTTCCTCTGCCCACATATTCTCCAGCATTATCCTCATAGATTCTAGGCCTAAGCATCTTAGCTACAACTTTATATCTCTTCCAGTGTGTATTTACTGGAAGAACTTATAGATGAAAAGGAGTGTCTGTTCCAGAAACAAACCCATACTAAACCAACAACACAACAGCAAACTGAATCCCATAAAAGGGAAAATTTATTCCACACCCACTGAGCACATTTACAATATGCTGGGCACTGAATAGCAGGCAAGGGATGGAGAGATAAATAATAGACTGTTACTGCTCTCCAGAGTGCTAGGGATGTGTCTAGTGAGGGAAACAAACCAACAGCCTTATGTAAGAGGAAGATGCTGACTAGGAAGCCATTGCAGGGAGTTTGTGTGGATACTGGGGCAATATTTGAGGTCCTATTTTGCACATCATGGAAACATCTTGCATTCCTGACTATGTCTTCATTTAAAATTATTTCCATAGACAAAACAAATACTATTTAAACCAGAATTGTTTAAAAATGTGGCATTATATGAAGAGTGCATAGGGGTTTGTTGTGCTAGCTTAGAGACTTTCTGGAGATCTATAAATCTATCTGTCTATCTGTGTACATATACATATATAGAGAGAGAGGGAGAGAGAGAAAGACAGAGACAGGGAAAGAATAGATATATAACAATAGGATGAAAAGCATCTCAGAAATTGTGATTTCAAAAATCACCTATTATTTCCCTATATTAGTTCTATAATCTGGTTTAGAGGAAAGATGTGTTTATCTATGGGAATTTAATTCTATTAAGTATTTCGAACATTCCTCCTGTGCTGACTGACACCATATCATACACAGAGGAAATACATAGTTGCATGCTTACTCTGCATTTAATTCCACCAGAAAGAACAATAACATTCTTCTTTTAAAGATCTTTTTTGGTCTTACTTATGTGTATTTGTGTGTGAGCATGTGCCATGTAGGTATGAGTACTCATGGAGGACAAAAGAGGGTGTTAGATTTCCTGGAGGTAGAGTTATAGGCAGTTATGAGCCACCCAACCTGGGTACTAGGAACCAAACTCCAGTCCTCTAAAGAACAAGTTGTACTCTTAACCACAAAGCCATTTCTCCAGACCCAATGACAATGTAGTTCTTAAAGTGAGTCTGACAGGAACTTGAGAGGGAATTGATGTTCTAGAGTTTGTAAAATGAAATGTAGACAATGAAAATAATGGTATACTATGGGCTGAAGTAATTAATCAGTGGTTAAGAGCACTTGATGTTCTTGTAGGGGACCCAAGTTTTTGATTCCCAGCACTACATGACAGTTCACGACCGTCTGTGCCTCCAGTTACAGGGAATTTGATGTCCTTTTCTCAATCTAAGGGCACAATATACACAGATACATGAAAAGCATCCATACACATAAAATTAAAAAAATAAAAACAAAATTATACACTTAAAAATAAAGGTATCATATTCCTTTATTTTAGTGTGTGTGTGTGTGTGTGTGTGTGTGTGTGTGTGTGTGTGTAGATCAAAAGACAATTATTCAGGGTTTCAGGGGTTGTTTCTTTCTTTCCATCTTATTTTTTAAAGTAATATCTCTCTTGTATGGCACATAACATAGTGTAGTAGCTGGCCCAATGATTTCTGGATGATTCTTCTATGTCTTCCATCTCACTTTAAGGAGGTTGGGATTACAGATGTAGTGTATGACATCTAGTTCTTTCTGTGAATCAAACTCAGGTAGTCAGACTTGCTTGGGAATTGCTTTAACCTACTGAGCCATCTCTGAAGTTCTCTAATATATCATTTTCTTTAACATGCAGGTAGAATGCAGTTCTTATCACATGATTAAAGTTTCTAAAAGGTGTTCAAAATGTAAGAGGCTGTCAGAATCCAGGTCTGACCTGTCGAAGAGTTCTTGTGGGTAGGACAGTGGAATGAGGAAGTATTAGATAGAAATATAGACCTAGATGGAGAGAAAGAAAGAGACACAGGACAGCTTCAGGAGGGCCCTAGGTCGATACCCAGTCGCCTCATCTTTATTCATGATGGGCCTTTTATACACTGCCAAGGGTAAAAGCAAAAGAACTCCCCCTTTCAACATCAAATCACAATGTACACCAAGTGTAGACCTTTCAAATCACCTGGCAACCACTCCTGTGGCCAAATCATCCCATTATGCAGCCCTGCTGGGTAAAGCAAGCTCAGATTCTCTGACCTTGAGTAAAGCCTTACTTGGGAGCCTCTGTGGGACCCCATAAGAGCCTCTATAAATTCTTAAACTATAGTAATAAATTAGAATAAAGAGAGGTTTGAGAGGGGGAGAAATCTAAAGAAAGCAATGTGGCTATATAGGGGTCCTCTGAAGAATCTAAAAGATTAAAACAAAAGACAAACACATGAGCCTGATGCTAATTTAAGTTTCGTTTTTACATTTCCTAATGCCTAATACATAACACTGAAAGATTAGGGCGAGGCACAGAAAATTCAAAAGATCAAGACATTGATAGGACTGACAGAAAGACAACAACAGACACTGTTATTATGTGAAGATCAAAAGTTTCTACAACTAACACAAGACATGAAAAGTTACAAGGACACCTACAGAAAGCACAGTCAATATATCACACTCCCCACTAGAAGTAGAGGATCTCCCATGTCTTCAAGTTCTTCACAGATACACGGACTGAGAGAGCATGAGAATCTTGCTTGGCCTAAGTTTGCACTCTCGTGACCTTCTGCTGCTTGATTTTTGAGAATGTGACTCCTTCCAGGTATAAAATAAAATTATGTAAAAGTACCAGTGTATATTTGAGTGTTTACAGCAACAAAGCAAAAGTCAACTCATCAAGACAATTCAATAGAAGACTAAGGTCTTAGGTTTGTCAGAGTTGCATTCCTTAATCCATACCCTTCCCTAAGATTTAACTGGGGTGTGTGTGTGTGTGTGTGTGTGTGTGTGTGTGTGTGTGTGTGTGTGTGTTAGAGTTTCTATTGCTGTGAAGAGACACCATGACTACAATTCTTATAAAGAAAACATTTAATTAAGGTGGTCGGATTACAGTTTCAGAGGTTCAGTCTGTTATCATGACAAGAAACATGGCAATGTGCAGGCAGATGTGGTGCTGGAGCTGAGAGTGCTACATCTTGCAGGCAACAGGAAGTCAACTGACTGTCACACTGAGTGAAGCTTGAGAAATGGCCTCTCCAACAGTGACACACTTCCTCCAACAAGGCCACACTTCTTAATAGTACCACTTCCTTCCTTTGGGAGTCATTTTTTAAAACCACTACAGGTGTGTGTGTGTGTGTGTGTGTGTGTGTGTGTGTGTGTGTGTGTATGTGTGTGTGTGTGTGTAGAAGACACTGAGTGTCCTACTTTATCATTCTCCATCTTCTCTCTTTCTTAAGTCATATTTCTCTTTTTTCAGGTTTATTCAATTTATATACATGAATGCTTGCCTGGGACCTGTAGAGGTCAGAAGAGGGCACTGTATTCCCTCAAATGGGAATTACAGATGCCTGTAAGTTACCATGTGGGTGCTGGAATCCAAACCCAGCTCCTCTGCAAGAACAGCAAGTGTCATCTTAACCACTGAACCCTAGCCCCTCCACCTTATTTCTTTCTCTCACTGAATCTGGAACTAGGCTGGCATAGAAAAAACCTCAGCAATTCTCCTAGATCTGCCACTGAAGGTGCTTGGGTTACAGGCACAAATGTGGCCCTGCCTGGATTTTTACATTGGCCATGGGCTCTGAACTTGTGTTCTCCTATTTGTGCAAGTACTCCTATTCACTAGCCCCAAAATTGATTTTACCACAGCAAAAATTGGCACATTTATGCATATACATGGTTATACAACACTTCAGGCAGACTGTAACCACTTCTTAAAACATCCAGTCAGATTATTTTATTGTAATATTCAATGATGAAATAATTATAGCTTTTCTTCAGTTGAAAAATATTTTTAATCCTTCTGCTTTTTTAGTGAGAAACTGACTCACACTGGTTTGACTTTTTCTTGTGGCATATTATTACATTTCCTTTTTAGCTCTAGCCTAGCCTTGGAGCTTTATTTAATGCTCCAATTAAGTGTAGGAATTATTGATATTTTATCTGGGCATGTAAAGAATCGATATTAGGGACCAGCAGCCATCAATCTCAACAATAGGAGTTATGTCTAGAGACATTTTGGTAGTCACAATTGGGTAGCAACATTATAATCATCTAATGAACAGATGTCAGGAATGTTCTAAAGCATTCTCTCGTCCCCAGGTCAGGCCCCCACAACAGAAAACTCTCCAGCCCAAATGTCTGTGGCTTAAAAATTCTCTTTTTTAGATTAATTTTGTTCTGTGACAGTTTCATACACATATATAATATATTAGGATTATTCCTTGCCTCATCCCCTCTCACTTTTCTCTTCTCATCCCTATCAGCCAACTCCCTCACCCTTACCAGTCCCTTTACTAGATTCATGAATCATTCTAAATATATTTGGGGAATACCTATGGACACAAGCCACTCTCAACTTTAATCAGAATTCTCTCCTTCAACTGAACAGTGGCATACTTGTTAGTTTTATTTATTTTTGTTTTGGTTTGGTTTTTGGTTTTTCAAGACAGGGTTTCTCTGTGTAGCTTTGGTGTCTTTCCTAGAACTCACTCTGTAGCCCAGGCTGGCCTCGAACTCACAGAGATCCTCCTGCCTCTGCCTCCCGAGTGCTGGGATTAAAGGCATGCACCACTACTGCCCGGCAATTTCATTTATTTTTATTTTATTTTTTAAAGCACCTTGACACAAGCTAGAGTCATCATTAGGAAAGAGAGAACCTCAGTTGAGAAAATACCTCCGTCAGATTGTTATTTAGGCAATGTAGAGCATGTTTTAGACCGATGATAGATGTAGAAAGGTCTAAGCCCATTGTGGGTGGTACCATTCCTGGGAAGGTGGCCTTGGTTGCTATAAGCAAACAAGCTGAGCATGCCATAGGGGGAAAAACAGTAAGTAGCATTCCTACAAGATCTCTGCATCAGTCTCTGTCTCCATGTTCCTGCCCTGACTTCCCTTCATTATGAGCTATAAATTGGAATCTGAAATAAACCCTTTCTCCTTTAGTTGCTTATGGTCATGGTGTTTATCACAGAAAGAGAAAGCATACTAGGACAAGTGGTAAATGAAGAAACATGTAACTAAACACCCTGCTGAGAAGTGAGATAAAATAACAAAACATTAACACCTACCTCTACATTTAAGAGAATCTCTTGTATCCTTATTTGCCCCACCAGTAGACATCTTAAAAGTGGTCTCTGGAACATCCCAGGTTTTTCCAACGCAAGTCCTTCCTGAAGACTGGTAGTTTTAGTGGTTTGCACTTTCCTTGTCTTCTGAGACCATCACTTAAGGAAAGGGAACTGTCATCTGTAAAAGTTTTCTGTGGAACTGCCATGACCTTCTTCCTTTCACTTTCTCTAAATGACACTAGTCTTCAAGTAGGAGATGCTTGATCCCATGATCTTGGGCTCACTTAGCTCTGGCAAGAAGTAGAGGAGTGCTCAGCCATGGTTTGGCCTCATAGCAAGTTTTCATTCAAGTTTACAGTCCTTGTTCCCCATGCTCAGGCTTCCTTTTGGCAGTAGGTGATAGGGAAGAAAAAGAGTTTCCCTTTCTACCAGCTTACTTGACCTGAAGTGGTCCAGCTGGATGCTCACAAGGACTGGGACACCTCACCTCTATCCCCAGAGCTTCCCAGTAGAGCTGTTCCTCTGTTCACTCCTCTTTTGGGCCATGCTCTGTACTGAATGTCCAGATCCCTTCCAAATGCATATATTGAAGAGCTAACCCCCATGCGGCTATATTGGAAAATATGGCCATTAAGGAAGTAATTAAGTTTAAATGAAGGCATAGGAAAGAACCCATATCAGCTAGGATTAAAATTGTTGTAAGAAGAAGCTCCACCAAGAAGTTCACATTCTCTCCTTTGGTGCACTCAAGAAAAGGTCATGTGGGGACATGGGGAGAGGCAGCAGTGAACAAAATGTATAATGTACATTCTACTGGCAATTTTCATATGCTTTTTGATCTCACTGGTAATTTGACTATATAAGCAGTATCGCCTTCTCCCCATTGCAGACCCAAGTATGTTTGCTTCAGAGTACCCTCCAAGGCCCCTTGTCTGGGGACAGGCTTGTCCTCCTAACTCTGTGACAAGGAGGGCAAAGAACCACAAAGCAGTCTACGAGTAGAAACATTGTGCCTTTGAGAACACCTAGAAGGTGAATCAGGGGTTAGTATTGTCTACTATGATATGAAAATGTCTGTAGTGTATTTGTGGTGAGAATAGAGAGGTGGCTTAGCGGTAAAGAGTACTGGCTTCTCTTGCAGAAGACCCAGGTCTAATTCCTAGTACCCACATGGTAGCTCACAACCACCTGTCACTCTAGTTTCAATGAATCCAACATCCTCTTCTGGCCTCTATGGGCACCAGACAAGTGAGGTGCACAGACATTCATTCAGGTAAAACATCCACATACATAGAAAAATTTTAAACTTGAAAAAAAATGTGCCTATAGTGGGAGAGAGAAGATGGAAGCCCAGCCATGGGAAACTCATCCTAGAGAGAAAGCTTAACTGGTAACTTCAGCTGACTGCCCCAGTTTCCTCAGCTGGTTTCTGCGGGCTGCTTGTAGCCCCTAATTTGATGATGTTACCTTTCTGCCATCGTTTCTTCTTTTCCTTGGAAGCTTCACTCTGCTTAGGACTCTTGCAGGAACTCCAGTTGAGGGCTGCATTTGCAATGGGGTCTCCCCAGTTGATTTCTGCTGGGTGTCCTGAACACCCAATTTGATGATATATTGTTACCTATGTACCTACCTACCTACCACCTGCTATTTGTTCTTTCACTTTAAGTTTCTATGCACATAATAAACACTCTCATTCAAAAACAAAAATGTGACCATTGTAGATCATGCTTGGGACTACACAGAGCAAAAACTCACAAGAAACACAATCAGCCAGACCTTTGATCTTGCACTTCTTGTCTCCAGAACCAGGAGGTAGGAAAGAACATATCTGATACTTTAACCCATATAATCTGTGGTATTTTGTCCCAGCTTCCCAGGCAGTCCAATACAGGGTCTCCATGCATGAGCATCTGATTCTTTAGTCATTATCTTGATATTCATTTTTCTCAGTAGTGTCCTTTTAATCTTTTAGACCTTTACGTTGCACAACTTAAAAAGACCTTTTATAGTATTTCTCTTTTACTAAATGTTTCAAGGGACGGTATATTTGTCAACCTTTTTCCTGTTTCCTAGTTCTGAAAACATGGAAAACATATGTGTCCTAGGCTGATAGATCCACTTTGGGGGGCTTATTTATCTTAGTTTAGAAAGTTGGGTTTGTCTTATATGTAAAGCTGTATCCACATTTATAAACTCAATTGCTCACCATTTGGATTGCATTGTCATAATGTCATTTCAATTAGTATATAGTTAGCCGTCTATATTGGCAGGTATTGAATACATGAATTTGACTAAGTGGGGATCAAAATATTCAGAAAAAGGGAATTGCATCTATACTGACCACGTACAAGTTTTTTACTGTTTTCTCCTAAGTAACATAATATAACAGCTATCTGTGTTGTTTTGTATTATATACATAATCTCTAGATTATGTAAAGAACACTAGGATGTGTGTGTGCTCTGTGAAAAAATACCATGCTTTGAACATAAGGAATTTGAGCATTAACAAGTTTCAGTATCTGCCCATGGAACCTGGAACCAATGTCCTTTGCAAGGATACTGAGGAACAACTATACTGAGGAACTGTGGGTTATTTTGTAAATATAGCACATAGCTGTTTATTTCTCAATTATATTTAAACAATTAAAGATCTCTTGTCATGGTTCTAAGAAACTAAACATACATTTTTCAAGAAGATATTTAAGATAAATTATTTTTTGTACCTTTTAATCAAAGAATGTCTTACCTCACTGAAATATATTTGAATTCTACTTGAAAAGTATGTGGTCCAATGGGAAATTATTTTCAAGTGGCTGTCTCTGAATACATTTTTTAAAACCCAATTAGCTTCTGCTAAATCTCAGAAATCTAAGGTCAGAGATGATAGCAAAGGAAAAGGTTTAGTAAACAAAAGTTAAAGCATAGTTAGTCACAATAAAACTCTAATGTGGATCCTGTTCTTCATTATCCACTTCTCAGATCAATAAAGACTGAGTTTTACTTAATTTTATCATTATCAACATCACTTTTTCCCACATTTAAAGCTTTGTAGTTCTTAATTTCTTTTGGGTGAAAAAAAATCTGCTGCTTCTGGAAAAACCTAAAATAATTTTTTTTTTCATTTTAATTTTCACTTGCCTCTGCTCATGTCTAAAATGCCAGACATACCCAATTTCTGCTTAGAAACAGCTTTGGTTTCAAGTTCAGGTACTGCCCAGACCAGGTTATATACTTCCATTTTCTTCTATAAGCCCTTGGGTTTCTTTGACCCCTTTTTTTAAGCAGCAGAAGCAACTAGGATATTATAACTGTGACAGTTTCTAATCTTACATCCAGGACATCAAACTGTGTGGGCTTAAGTGCCAATTGGCATGCTTCACAGAAACATTTCACCCATCATTCCCAACAATAGTTTTTCAAAAACTATTTTTAGAAGTTTTTAATTTATTTCAGCATGTGTGTGTGTGTACAGAGAGAAAGAGAGGGAGCATGTGTGTATGTATGAGAGAGAGAAAGAGAGAGAGCATGTGTGTGTGTATGAGGGAGAGGGGGAGAGAAAGAGAGAGAGACAGAGAGAGAGAGAGAGAGAGAGAGAGAGAGAGAGAGAGAGAGAGAGAGGGCTGCTTGCATATGTATCACATATATGCCCTATGCACACAGAGGTCAGAAGAGGGAACTGGATGCCCTAGAACTGGAGTTATGGATGGTTCTGATCTCCCATGAGAGTGCTGGAAAATAAATCCAGATCTTCTGTAAGAGCAGTCAGTGTTCCTAATATCTGTAGCCCCTCTAGCCTTTTCCAACTGATAAGGTTGGCCCTCTTGTTACCTTGGCATCCTGCAGCATGCCCTTTATGGTGTCTATAGTTCTGTCACTTCTTACACAGTTATCCACCAGACCTACCTGGATCCAAGGACTTTATAGCAGTTCAATTTAAGCAGTAAACCAGTGATCTGCAAAAGAAGTCAATGGATAGCAGTTAGAAATGTAATTTTTCTATAAATATGGTTGATTGAAACAGAAAAGAAACAGTATACTCATAGATCAATGTAAGGCAGGTCAATGTAAGGCTTAGGGTTCCTCCAGCTTCCCCACAGGAACACTTTGCTGTGGTTCACACAGCCAGCATAAACCAAGGACTTCATTGGGCATACTACATTTGACTTACCATTCATATGGAGGTTCACAGACTTCTGAAAGCCCTCTATCACATTCATGATGATTTTGAACACCGTGTACCTTCCCACTAGTTTCAAAACAACTATTCATCATTTCTGAATATTTGGTTCAGTTTTAGATAAAGAGGGGAACATTTTAAAAGCATAAAACACATACTGACTGAGAATATCAGAATTAAGTTAAATAGATAAGATATTATTTTATTGTATATAAAATATCTATTATATATTATATATATATACATTTATATTTATATACGTGTTTGTATGCTCACATATATTTGAGTGCTCATGGAGGCTTAAAGAAGGCATCAGATCCCCTTGAGGTGGAGTTACAGGTAGTTGTATGTACCGGACATGGGTATTAGGACCAAACTAAGATTCTCAAGAACGCCTAGATCTCTTTAACTGCTGTGTCTTCTCTCCAGCCCCCACACTCTCATTTCTGTGGGTTATTCTTGTGAGCTGTCTCATAGATTTATTTTCTCTAACCCAATTTTCACCTGTCTTTCCCAAACTGACCTCATCTTGTCTCTCTCCATGTACTCTTCCTAAATGAGCTCATCTAGTCTCTTAGACTAAAATACTGTCATTTGGTGATAGGTAATAATTTTATCATCAGCCAAAAGAATTCTCTAAATCTCCCACCTATACATTCCACATATCCAAAGCCTATTTTATCTTTTCATTTGGGTGGCTCAGAGCCATCACAAAATTAACATGTTTAAAATGGAACAATTAATTTCCTATCCAAAATGTATCTTCTCCCATCAGTTTTCCCTGCTTATTAATAAGTGTTATCACTTTTCAGCCAGAAACTCAGTTCAGAGATAGTCAATGTGATTTCACCTTTCTTCAGCCACTTACATTCCTACTGATGCACCCGAAGTAGCTTTGATTCTCTATTATCATCATAGTTGAATATAAAATTTCCCCCACAGGTCTATGTGTTCAAACACTCAGCCCCCAGAAAGTGGTGCTGTTTTGGGGGTGTTATGGAAAGGTGTTAGACCAAGGGCTTGGGTGCATATACATAAGGACAAATTTTAGAGTTTTAGTCTGGGCTGACTTCTGCCTATGCTCTCTGCTTCCTATTCCTCCAAGATGTAATAATCTCCTGGCACCATGTACCTAACCTATCCATTCAGCTTCTCTACATTAATAGACTGTATCCCCCAGCAGGCATGTCCATCTTGTACCGCTAGGCCAAAAGTGCCCTAGCATAGCTATGAATGTGGTCCAACAACAAATCATAAAGTTACTTAAATAATCATGAGATTGGTTTTCAAAAAAAAATGTACTTCAATTGGGTAATTCTTGAACATGGACTTTATGGACAACATCTTCTTGCATTGTCAAAACGTTGACTACATTTGCTAGAAGTGGATGAGCCAAATCCTCCATGAATTACTTCTGTAAGATATTCTGTCACAGAAACAAGAAAACTAATGAATAAAGTCCACATCATTTTCATCTTACTGTAGGGTAGCATCATCCCCTCATCATATCTCACCCATGCTACAGCACTATAGCTTATCTGGTAGTATACATCTAAAACATGATTTTAAGTTAACCATGCTGACATGTTCTATTAGTGAAATTATTAAGGCCACTCCATGTAGTTCAAAGGGAGGTTTATCTTGTGGGGTAGCTTACAAATTAAGGGATAGGTTGCAGGGTCTGGGAAAGGGATGGTGCAGTCCAGCGGTGTTCTCTGGAGAACTCTGCTCGGTCTACCTCCAGGGTCCAGGGTCCTGGAAACAGAGAGGCCTCTCCTCTTGATCCTGGGTATTCAGAATCCTCTCTCAGCCCCGCCTTGTAGGCGTGACCATTACCAAAGCCTCAATGGAGGTTGGAACTTCCAAGCCAAGGCTGGAATGGCTACCCACTACAATGTACCTGTACTCCTAGCACTCAATAGGCCAAGGAAGGACAGCAGGTCAAGGCAGAATCATAAGTTCACAAGTTCAAACCTAGCTAAGGCTCCATGTTAAATCAAAGGCTCACAAAGTTAAATAAAAGAAAGTATGACTTTGATTATATTGCTTGCTTAGTGGCTTTCTATTTCATTTACAACTCTATGCCATAGCCTTACAAGGCCAGCCTTGTCTATATACCAACAACATTTCAAACCTTGGTCTCCCAGCTATTGTAATAAGCTGTGTTTTTTCAACTATGATGTTTAAAGTTCCTTTAGGATGCTAAACACTTTTCTGCTTCAGAACCTTTACAAACACTGGCCCATCTGCTTAAAATTCTATTATTGGTATTTGCATAACCAATCTCATTTTATCTTTTAGGTCTAAACTCAATTGATTCTTCCCAAAGAAACCTTCTTACCATTTCTAAAATAGAACACTCTTATTACTCTCCAGTGAAACCACTTATTTGTTTCATAAAACATTATCATTTGTAAGACAGGAATACTTCAGAAATATTGTGGGTTATATTCCAGGTCATTATGATAAACAAAGTATCATAAATGTCTTAGGGTTTCTATTCTTTGATGAAACACCATGGCCAAAAAGAAAGTTAAGGAGGAAAGGGTTTATTTAGCTTACACTTCAGCATTGCTGTCCATCACTGAAGGAAGTGAGGACAGGAACTCAAACAGGGCAGGATCCTGGAAGCAGGAGCTGATGCAGAGGCCATGGAGGGATGCTGCTTACTGCCTTGCTCCCCATGGGCTGCTCATTATTGAGAAAATACCTTACAGCTGGATCTCCTGGAGGCATTTTCTCAACTGATGCTCCTTTCTCTCTGATCACTCTAGTTTGTGTCAAGTTGACACACAACACCAACCACTACAATAAAGTATGCCACACAGGAGTTTTGACTTACCTTTGCATTTTTTCACAGCCCAATAATTCCAATTTATGCTGCCTATATACACATGGCATGGAACAATCCATTGGAATGTAATTGACTAATACCTTTAAAGATAACTGACTCTCCCTCCCCCAGCATCAACTAACTGCCAATAATTCTTCAGTTAAGGAAGTGGGCTGATAAACTCCTCCATGCACAATGAACTATTAAATAGCTTGACCTAGTACAAGCAACCAAAGCTGCTATGAGTGCAGTGGCCCACCCTGTCATGTCCAGAAAACACTGATGCTGGTTCTCTATGACATGTACCTCTTGCAGGTCTCTGTCTTCTCTTCTGAGATGTTTCCTGACGCTTTGGGTAGAGTGCTGTGTTATAGATGTTCCATTTATGGCTGAGCATTCCACTGACATTTATTGTCTGTACTTTAGCCACATTAACTACTGTTCACTGCACACATAAAATAAATTGTTTGATAAGGAAAGTCTGAGATCCATACAAATCTATGGATACAGAGAGGTATTGAGAGGACAGTTTGATATTCACGTTCATTTAGCAGAATAATAGTAATAGTTTGGGGATGAAACGATTTCTCAGTGGTTAAGGTCACTGTCTCCTCTTCCAAAGGACTTGGGTTTAATTCCCAGCAACCACAACACAGCTCACAACTATCTGTAACTCCATGATTTGACACCCTCACACAGACATACATGCATGCCTGCATGCAAAATACCAATGCACATAAAATAAAAACAAATTAGTAAAAGTAATAATAGGTTTACCTTTGGGGCCTATGAACTCCCCAGTCATGGGTTTTTGAACAGACTTACAGCAAGTATTTCCTCCTATGGAGTGAGCCTTAAATCCAATGAGAGAGCAGTTGGTTATCCTTATAATATTCATATCATTATTGTACTTATGGGCATTTATTGCTAAGCTGGTTATTAATATAGGTCACAGGGGTCACAGTTAGGTAAGACCTTTGATGAGTTTTCTCCATCAATAGCTTATGCAGGTACTCCTGGTACTAGGAAAGCTAGCCAATATAGAGGATACCTCCAATGCAGTGTCATCTTGATTTTCCCAGGTCCGGTGACTGAACAATGTGTCTGTTGTCTTCAGCAATATCTTCATGTCAAATTATGATTGGCAATGAAGATCAATGGCAATAGACTAGTATGGAGGGGCACTGAGACTCTCCTGACAACTCAAGAGGCGGTAACCCACATGCATTATATATATATATATATAGTTTCCATAGGGCTGTTTCAAACATTCATAGTGCTAGAAAGCATGAAGTTGGGAGAGGGGAGGGTGGTGAATCTGAGAGCCATTCTCAGAGAGAAGAGTGAATAGGAAATGGATATGATCAAAATACATTTTGTGCATAAATAAAATTCTCAAAAAATTAATAAAATATATTCTTATAAAATCAAAAGTTTATAGGTCATCACACAAAAAAATCACTCAAGCTCAAACTACATGTTAATTACTGAAATATCCATTCTACAAAATTTCATCACCATTAAAAATTTACTCTTTGACAGAAAAATAACTGGGAAAAAGTTTTTGTATATACTATGCTATAATTTAACTGTGCCATAGCATTGTATCCAAACAGTTTATGTGCCTTCATTAAAAATTATTTTTGTTGGAAACAATGAAATTTGGAGACAGATGTGATGAGAGGGTCTTGGGAGAGGTTGGAGGGAGAAGTAGAGGAAGTTATAATTATGACACATTGTATACATATATGTCATTTTCAAAGAATAAATATGAAATATTATTTTTAAATTACATTGTTACTAAACAATGCAAATGGTCATTGAAAGCACTTGAAAAATATTGTGGGTAGACTGGTTCCCTATAATCAGACTTTTCTGTCCCACCAGCCAGCTCCCAAATAATCACAAGGGACTTCTTATTAATTATAAAAGTTCAGCTAATAGCTTAGTCTCATTACTAAGCTCTTACAAATTAAAAAATTCACCCATTTTATCAGTCTACATGCTGCCACATGACTTGTGGCATTTCTTGTTCTCTCTCCATCTGGCTGGTGACTCTGCCCTTCTTCTTCCTGGAGTTCTTTCTGTCTGGCTCGCCTGTCTATACATCTCTTCCTACCTATCTATTGGACATTTAGTTCTTTATTAAACCAATGGAAGAAATACATCTTCACCACAGTGTACAAAAGATTGTTCCACAATAGTTCCCTGAAAGTTTGCCACAAAGCTTCAACTTGTAACATTATGTAAAGCATGTGTCTTAGTTAGTTTCTACTGCTGTGATCAAAACACATAAGCATAAGCAACTTGAGGAGGAAAGGGTTTCTTTCAATTCCCCTTCCATATCATAATCCATCATCAAATAAAAGGGTAGAAACTCAAGGCAGGAAAATGGGGGCAAGTACTAATTCAGAGGACATGGAGAAACACTTCTTACCAGCTTGCTCTTCATGACTTTTTCAGCTTGCTTTCCTCTACAACCCTGGACTACCTGTCAAGAGGTGGCACCACTCTACAGTGAGCTGGACTCTCCCACATCAATTATCAACTAAGAAAGTGTCCCCACATACTGATCCAATGGAAGCATTTTATCAATTGAGGTTCTCTCTTCCTAGAAGACTCTAACTTGGGTCAAGTTGTCATTAAACATGAGCCAGTATAGCACAACACAGAAAAATGCAAAAAAACAGTATGCTTGTAATTGCATTGATTAATTTGACTCAAGGCTGTTTTGGGGTGTTGTTCTCTTGTGTATCTGGCATGTACTTAGAGCTAAATTATCTCCAGTTCAATTATTTTAAGTCTCTCCTTCTTAGAAAAAAATAAAATCTTTTGCTGTTTCTCTTATTGTTCACAGGTTTCATTCTGAAGTCTTCACTACCAGTTGAGCTCCCTGTATTCAAAATGCTTAAGTCTAAAAGTGTTTCTGATTTTTTTGAAAAGTTTTATAATATTTGCATTTACATACAGCTAGACAAAAAAAGCACATGTGTACATTTAACTTGTACACAAGAATAAACTATATTTTGGGCGTGGTTTTTACCATGGCCTATCAGACAAGGTCAGGTGTGGAAATTTCCACTTGTGTCCTCATTACCATTCAAGAAGGTTTCACATTTAGGAGCATTTCAGATTTCAGAATTTTGTAGCAGGGAATATTCAACTTGTAAGCTGTTTGGACTTCTAAAAATATGAATCTAAACTATTTTATTCAGTGTGTTCTCTATCATTTCAAAAGTCATAGTGTGTTAGCTGATCATTCATTCATAAACAGTGGAAAATGTATGCACAGGGGCTTACACCAGTAAGGGAACTACCATTTTCTTATATAACGAAGTCTGGAAAAATGTAATTAGGGCTGATGTGATAGTTCTGTAAAGCCACAGGGAACACAGGCTTTTTTTGTTGTTGTTATGTCATGGGTGTTGGGTGCCCCCAGGCCCCTTTGCAATGGTATTGACAAAATGTTGCTATCATCTTCATGGCTACAAATAGGTTGGTGAAACTCCAAGTGTTATATCCACATTCCAGTTCAGAAAAGAATCATCTTTCTTACAGTTCTTTTCTATTTACTTGTAAAATAAGTTCTTCCTAAAAACGTCTTCCTAGAGCTCAATGTTTCAAACTGTTCATCTGTCACAATGGAAGGATAGAATGGTTTTAGCTGGATACATATTCTGCCTTGTACAAAATCATAGATCTTTGAGTGAAGAAGGAGAATTGACAGTAGTATTCTGCTTCACTGTTCATCAGCATGTATTATAGCTAAACGAGACTATTTGTCAGTTTTCTGGAAATGCTATATACACACGTCTTATCTCTTTACACCCAGCTATTGTTTCTTGGAAAGGAAGAAAGAACCAATCATTCTTCAAGGTCAACCCATTATGCCTTCTTTTATTCTTTATTTTTTTGAGGTGGGACTAATGGTACTTGAATCCCTGGATCATGGTAAACTAAACAAGGGTTTTGTCTATAGATATAATATCATTATTTAATCATGTGCTTAAATGAGTAATCAGTGTCATAGCTAATTTTTGTTAATTTGACACAAACTTTACATATCTAAAAGGAGGGAATCTCAATTGAGGAATTAAGAGACTGGATTTTTAAACAAATCTTATATTTTTAAAGCATTAAAAGTTTCAAAGAATATGGGACATTTAAAGTTATACTATGCTTTATACATTTATACACACATTAACATAAAATTCTGATATTAACATGAAATATTTACACATTTATACATGTGATATTAACATGAAATCTTGGGGACAAGAAATTCAAAGGGTAGGGCTTAAAAGTGTTATATGCCAAAGTTGACCAAGAGTAGAATGTTACAATTTTTGTCTCCTGACACAAGCCTAGATATACCAGAGAAAAGGGATTTCATTTGCGGAGCTATTTTTATCAGATTAGCCCATAGCCATGTCTGTGGTACATTTTCTTGCTTAATGTAGGAGGACCTAGCCCACTGCAGTTAGAGCCACACCTAGGATGGCGGGCTTGAGTTATATAAGAAAGGTAACTGATTTCTCAATGGAGACTTTGAAAGGCAGAAGGACCTGGACAGATGTAATGCAGACACTAAGAAACCATGAATGTCTCAACAATTCACACTCTTACAGTCCCTCCTCTTTCTCGACAATTGGACACCTGGAGCTCCACCTGGGGCCTGGCTGAGGATCTCTGCATCCACTTCCATCAGTTATTGGATGAATCCCCAGGGGAGTCTTGGCCCTGGAGGAGATGGGAATGGAGGGGAAGGGAGGGGGGAAGGTGAGGGTGGGGTCAGGAGGGGGGAGGACAGGGGAACCCATGGCTGATGTGTAAAATTTTCAGTCATCATAGACAGAGTGAACAAGACATTCCAAGACAAAACCAGATTTAAACAATACCTATCCAGAAATCCAGCCCTACAGAAAGCACTAGAAGGAAAACTCCAACCTAAGGAAGTCAGATATACCCATGAAAACACAGGTAGTAGTTAACCCCATAGCAGTAAACCCCAAAGAAGAGAAGTACACACACACTACCACTAAAAGAAAACAGGAACTAAGAATCACTGGTCATTAATATCCCTTAATATCAACAGACTTAATTCACTTATAAAAAGACACAGGCTAACAGAATGTATACTAAAGCAGGACCCATCTTTCTGCTTCATACAAAAAAACACTTCAATTTCAAAGATAGACACGACCTCAGAATAAAAGGCTAGGAAAAATCTTTCCAATCAAATGGTCTTAAGAAGGAAGCTAGTGTAGCTATCCTAATATCCAGCAAACTAGATTTCAGACTAAAATCAATCAAAAGAGATAAGAAGGGCATTACATACTCATCACAGGAAAGATTCACTGGGATGAAGTTTTAATTCTGAACATTTATGTCCCAAACACAAGGGCACCCACATATGTAAAAGAAACATTACTAAAGCTGAAATCACACATAAAACCCAACACATTAATAGTGGGAGACTTCAACACCCCACTCTCACCACTGGACAGATCTGCCAAATAGAAACTTAACAGAGAAATAAGGGACTTAACTGATGTTATGACTCAAATGGAATTAATGAATATCTACAAAACATTCTATCCTAACAAAATAGAACATACCTTCTTCTCAGCACCCCATGGAACCTTCTCTAAAATCGACCACATACTTGGCCAAAAAGCAAATATCAACAGATACAAAAAAAAAAACAATGGAATAACCTCCTATATTCTATCAAACCACCATTGTTTAAAGTTAGATTTCAACAACAAAAAAAAAATACAGAAAGCCTACAATCTCATGGAAATTGAATAATGCTCAACTGAATCACCAATGAGTCAAGGATGAAATAAAGAAAGAAATTAAAGACTTCCTAGAGATCAATGAAAATGAATATACCACATACCCAAACTTATGGGATGCTATGAAAGCAGTGCTAAGAGGAAAATTCATAGCACTAATGACCACATAAAGAAGCTGGAGAAATCTCACACTAGTGACTTAACAGCACACCTGAAAGCTCTAGAACAAGAAAAAGCAAAGTCACCCAGGAGACGGCAGGAAATAATAAAATGAGAGCTGATATCAATAAAATAGAAACAGAGAACAATGCAAAAAATCAATGAAACAAAGAGTTGGTTCTTTGAGAAAATCAACAAGACAGCCAAGCCCTTATCCAAACTAACCAAAATGCAGAGAGAGAGCATCCAAATTAGCAAAATCAGAAATGAAAAGGGGGACATAACAACTGACAATGAGGAAATCCAGAGAATTATCAGGTCATACTTCAAAAACCTCTACTCCACAAAACTGGAAAATCTAAAAGAAATGGATAAATTTCAGGATAGGTACCACATACCTAAGTTAAATCAAGACCAGATAAACTATTTAAATAGTCCAATAACCCCTAAGGAAATAGAAGCAGTCATTAAAAGTCTCCCAACCCCCCCCCCAAAAAAAAAAAGCCCAGGACAAAATGGTTTCAACACAGAATTCTACCAGGTCTTCAAAGAAAAGCTAATACCAATATTCCTTAAATTTTTCAACACAATAGAAGCAGAAGGAATATTACCAAACTTTTTCTATGAGGCTATAATTACTCTGATTCCCAAGCCAAACAAAGATGCAACACAGAAAGAGAACTATAGACCAATCTCCCTCATGAAAATTGATGCAAAAATCTCAATAAAATATTGGCAAACAGACTCCAAGAACACATCAAAACAGTTATCCACCATGATCAAGTAGGCTTCATCCCAGAGATGTAAGGGCGGTTCAACATACTAAAGTCTGTCAATGTAATATACCATATAAACAAACTGAAAGAAAAAAACCATGTGATCATCTCACTAGATGCTGAAAAGGCCTTTGACAAAATCCAACACCCCTTCATGATGAAGGTCTTGGAGAGATCAGAAATACAGGGAACATACCTAAACATAATAAAGGCAATTTACAGCAAACTAACAGACAACATCAAAGTAAATGGAGAGAAGCTCAATGTGATTCCACTAAAATCAGGAACTAGACAAGGCTGTCCACTCTCACCATATATATTCAATATAGTACTTGAAGTTCTAGCCAGAGCAATAAGACAACATAGGGAGATCAAGGGGATACAAATTGAAAAGGAAGGAGTCAAGCTTTCACTATTTGCAGATGACATGATAGTATACATAAGTGATTCCAAAAATTTGACCAAGGAACTCATACAGGTTATAAACATCTTCAGTAATATGGCAGGATACAAGGTTAACTCAAAAAACACCAGTAACAATTATTCACAGACCTGGAAAGAACAATATTCAACTTTGTATGGAAAAACAAAAAACCCAGGATAGCCAAAAGAATACTGTACAATAAAACAACCTCTGGAGGCATCACAATCCCTGACTTCAAGCTCTACTATAGAGCTACAGTAATAAAAACAGCTTGGTACTGGCATAAAAAACCAACAGGTGGACCAGTGGAACCGAACTGAAGATGCTGATATTAATCTGCACACCTATGAACATATGATTTTTGACAAAGAAGCCAAAATTTTACAATGGAAAAAAGAAAGCATTTTCAACAAATGGTGCTGGTATGACTGGATGCAAACATGTAGAAGATTGCATATAGATCCATATCTGTCACCATGCACAAAACTTAAGTCCAAGTGGATCAAAGACCTCAACATAAATCCAGTTACTCTGATAGAAGAGAAAGTAGGAATTGTTATGCCTAAATCACCCCCAGAGAGACCATCAAAGACCAAGGATATCCAGAATGCTACAGCAAGGTTTATTGGAGGTACAGTACAAGCTGGGCAAGGAACTTATCCATAAGCACTCACCACAGCAAGGCAGGGAGGGGTTCCTCTTTCTTTGTGAGGCTAGCTTTTTAAAGGCAGAAACCACAGGCCCTTCAGGGCGGTTGGGGATTTGGCACGGGTGCAACTAAGACTGGTTTATTTTTATTTTTGGAGGTCTCTGTTCTCTTTTTCATCATGATTTGTCTTGCTTTGTTTTGTCTGGAGTTATACAGTCCACGCTATGAGTCAGATCATTCTGTCCCTGAGTCAGGACATCTCATGGTTTATCAATCACCACTAGATGGTCAGTCATTTTGAATCTGCTTTGGAATTTTCCCAGAAAGAGGTTGGACCACCATCAGCTCTGGGAATGTGAAGAGGGGTCGTGAGAGTCTCACAGAAGCAGTCTTGAAAGCATTGGCACCAGATCTCACTTCCTAAATATAATACCAGTAGCACAGGCACCAAGAGAAACAATAAGTGGGACCTCTTGAAACTGAGAAGCTTTTGTAGGGCAAAGAACGCAGTCAACAAGACAAAGCAACAGCCTACAGAATGGGAAAAGGTCTTCACCAACCCCACATCTGACAGAGGGCTGATATCCAGAATATATAAAGAACTCAAGAAATTAGACATCAAAATGCCCAACAGTCCAATTAAGAAATAGGCTATAGAGCTAAATAGAGAATTCTCCACAGAGGAAGTTCAAATGGCTGAAAGACATTTAAGGAATTGCTCAACATCCTTAATCATCAGGGAAATGCAAATTAAAACAACTCTGAGACATCATCTTACACCAATCCAAATGGCTAAGATCAAAAACACTGAAGACAGCTTATGTTGGAAAGGTTGTAGAGCAAGGGGAACTCTCCTCCACTGTTGGTGGGAATGCAAGCTTGTACAGCCACTTTGGAAATCAATATGGCGCTTCCTTAGAAAATTGGGAATCCATCTCCCCCACGACCCAGCTATAGCACTCTTGGGCATATACCCAAGGAATGCTCAATCATGCCACAAGGGCATTTGCTCAGCTATGTTCGTACCAGCATTGTTTGTAATAGCCTGAACCTGGAAACAACCTAGATGCCCTTCAACTGAAGAATGGATAAAGAAAATATGGTACATATACACAATGGAGTTCCACTCAGCAGAGAAAAACAATGACATCATGAGGTTTGCAGACAAATGGATGGAACTAGAAAAAATCATCCTGAGTGAGGTAACCCAGAACCAGAAGGACAAACATGGTATGTGCTCACTCATAAGTGGATACTAGATGTTAAGCAAAGGATAACCAGACTGCAACTGATAACTCCATGAAGGCTACCTAGTAAAGAGGACCCTAAGAAAGACACAGAGATCGCCCAGCAACAGAGAAACAGATGAGATCTACATGAGAAAACTGGGGGTAAGGGGGGAGTAATGGAGGGCAATGGTGGAGGGAAAGAGAACTTAGGGGAGCAGGAGATCCCAGCTGGATCAGGAAGAGAGTGGGAGAACAAGGAAAGAGATACCATGATAAATGAAGACTCCATGTGAATAAGAAGAAGCAGAGTACTAGAGAGGTCCCCGGAAATCCACAAAGATGACTCCACTATAAACTACTGGCAATGGTTGAGAGAGTACCTGAGCTAACCTACTCTGGTGGTCAGATGGCCAAACACCCTAACTGTCATGATAGAACTCTCATGCAGTGACTGATGGAAGCAGATGCAGCGATCCAAGGCCAAGCCCCAGGTGGAGCTCCAGGAGTCCAATGGACGAGAGAGAGGAGGGTTTCTATGAGGAACATTTCTTACTTCACAGAGCTGTTGGAGAAATTAAATGAACTAAGAAATGATATGAAGCACAATACCCAGTCAAGACCCAGCAAGCACCCAGCACTCAATAAACTCAAACATGGCCCAGTCTTTAGGGTTTCTCCTGAACATGGCCCTCCTGTGTTTTTGAGGCTGCTCCCTGGGGTCAGGGGTAAAGAACAATCATTTGTTCCATTTCAAGAGCAGAGCTCCAGAAAGCGGGAAGATGAGTTCCCCAGCCCTTCTATCTTGTTCTCATTTTCTCCAGAGGGCCAGTCCTATATCTTGGAGGAAACTGCACTTTCAGGTAGGAATGTTAAATATTAGCGCATTAGCTTTCTCCTGTCTGTCCAGCCTGAACAGTTCTATGTGTCATTGTCACTGCTCTCCCATGAGGGGCCATATGCAGGAGAAACAGGGTGGTAATAAAAGGGTCCCACAGCAACTGCAGTGAAGTTCAGGGAAGCTCGTCATGGTCCTCTCAAATTTGCACAGATTAATGCTTTCTGGCTGTATGCTGGGAGGAAAAAGCCTGCCTTGGTAGAGGCTTCCACACTCCCAGTGTAGAAGCAAGCTGGATCCCAGCAAATGCAATAGATCCATCTCAATGAAGTCCTATACACTTACCAGAGGCTACATTATTAATGAGCTAAAAAAGAGGGCAAACTATAATTTAAAGGAAATGAGTGAGGAGGAAGCAACAACCATTTGGATCAAAAGAGAAACATACTCCATGCACATGGCCTATGACTTTCCTACCTGAAATAACTTATTTAGAACAGCCAGTTTCAGCTCATGGAGAAGTGTGCCTGAGTATATGACTTCTGTGGTGACTTGTTTTATAACCCAGGTTGAGCTCTGGAGAGACACTTGGGAGGCAAGTCTTCTTATATATTCTTAATGATTGTAAAGTGTCAGGATTTACTGCATGAAAAATGTAGGCTATAAAAGCCAAGTGGTGCATGCTCTACCCAAACTGCTGTTTGTTCCTCTCTAATAGAATAAAGTCGAATTGTGGCAACATTCAGTCTAAAGTTGCAGTCAGAGAGCAATAATGGATAAAATACCCCGTAATGATGCAGTTATGGAGGAGCTGTTCCATCTGTAACTCTTTCCTTAAGTATGCAAGATTATTCCCCTGAGCAAACTAAGCACACTAAACCCCATCTGAGTGAGAATTCTCAGCCAGGTAGGAGCTCTACTCTGTTCATGTGACTAACTTTGACAGGCCTGAGAATATTAATGGATAATACAACATGGCAAAACACAGCAATGAAGAGCCAGGAGGGTCCTCCCATAACAGACCCACTTGTTTTGTTTGTTTGTTTGTTTGTTTTGCTGAATCATAGGATCCAAGAAACAGCCTATTTTTTCTTTATGTCTCTTGACTGAACGAATATCCTTAACTGTACCCTCTCTTAAGACTCAGAAAAAAAATACTGAAAATACTGAGAAATATTGCTGTTACTGGCTACCAAATCTATCTGCAGCAGACTACCAGCTAGATAGTGTCAAGGCAGTCAATGAATGTCACTTCTCCATGCAGCTCCATTTTCTGAAGTATGCATTCTGTTCCTCTAGAAATTTTCATTTTTGTTAAAATCCATTATTTTTAGTATGACATTTAAAAAGGCCTTGACAAAAGAAACAGGAGAAAACTGCAACCTGAAGATAGATATGATTTCCAATATGAATCTTACATGAAGCATATTTGGTCAGTATGTTGTCTATGGTGAGAGTTCAGAAATATGGGTTGTTGTTGTTTTTTTTTTTGTGTGTGTGTGTGTATGTTTATGGCCTTTTCAAGAGAAATGCCACATCTCGTGCATTTTTTAAACAAAGTATAAATAAACAATACCCAAGTGAATTTATTTTCATTGAAACCAAATCAAGGGAGAGAAACATCCTTGAAGCTTTTGTATATGTTGTGTAATTTTTGATGTTGCTTATGATTTGTGGTTTTTGTAGTGCTGGGCATTGGACTTAGGGTGTTCTGCAGGGTGTGTAAGCACTCCACCACTGACCAATATCTCCAGTTCTGGATTATAGTTTTCAAAATATCACTGTAAAACTGGAATGTGGGAAGCTGATGAGCTAAATGGTAGCTATGAAAAGGTTATATAATAAACTGAATTCTGAAGGGAGAGCAGTTCTATTGCTACTCGTGAATTATGACATAGCCTCTCCTTTAAACACACACACACACACACACACACACACACACACACACATAAATTCTCTTTTTCCAATACATTTTCTTCTCTTTCTCTCCATTGTCTGAAGTGGTGCCTAGTGTAGTTTGTAGTTTGATATAAGAAGGCTATGAATGAATGATTATATGAACACTTTGCCTGATTTTTCCCTTTGGATTCGAGTACGCAGAACATTGCCCTTTGTTATTTGAAGTGATCTTGCAAATTAAGCTCAACTTGAATCCTAGATGAAAGTAATTATTTTCTAATGTTCTCCCTAATATTCTCTAATGATTACAAAGGCAGAGGGATTGAGTGGATGGAAACCTGGCATCTGGAACCAAACTGCCTGGGTTTGAATCCAAGTCTCATTTACTGTGTGAATTTTAGCAATTCAGTTATCTTTGTTATAAGTGCTTTCTCATTTGTAGATCAGTGGTGGTAATAGCATGTACTATAGGACTGTTGTGCAAACTGAGTTATTTATATAATGTAAGAAGTTTAGACAAATGCCTTGCATACATCAGTTTTATCAATAGTGTCATTATTCTAATCTCCCATTTTGTGTGTGCATGTGTTTGTGTGTGTGTGTCAGAGGGAGCTCATTCCATGTAGCCCTGGCAGGCCTGAAACTCACTATGTAGCTGAAACTGGCCTCAAACATGTAGTAATCCTCTAACCTATGTTGCCCATATGCTAGGATTACATATATGAATGAGTATATCTGATTTATTTTTATTAAAAGCAGTAGCTTTTCTTTGATGTCTTAAATATGATATGCAGATGGCATTATTTATCCTTTTACTGGTAGCTGGAGGAAAATTGATAAGCATTATACAAACATATATTGTCCCAAAGCTTGAAACCAATGTAAGTTTACAGTTCTCAATATTTCTCCCATAGAGATTCAGAGTGAGGGACCCTAAAGGACACTAGCCATTTCCTAGAACACATTTACACCCTTCCCTGTTTAATTAGAGTATAATTTATATAGAAAATGCCATAGTTGTATTGTATAGTTTGATACACTTTGATGAGTACATCCAGTAAGCACTACCCTGTGGACATAAAGATTTCCATGGATCCCTAAAGTTCATTATACACTCTTATAGTACACATCCCTTCTCCCTTACTGTCTGTCCTATATAGCTTTGCATTTCTGTAACACACTATAAAATAAATCATACAGCATAGAACCTTTTCAGTTATGCTTCTTTCATGTGCAACAATGCAAGTGGGACTTTGCCATGCAATATGTATCACTAACTCATTGTTTCTATAAATGAGCATTACATTGTATCAATATGTCAGTCTTAGAAATCAGTTTTAAGTTCTTCTGAAAGATAGGGTGAGCTTTTCTTATGTTCTAAGAATATACAATTAGAAAACAGATAAGGAATGTATGAAATTAGTAAATACTAGAGTGGATACCTATATTAGTTGACATGATGATGAATCCTAGTTACTTGAGTCATTGAAACCTATGGCAAGCTGGCTTGCTATTCCTTTGTTTACTTTTGAGGTTATAATTACAACATTTCTCCTTTCCCTTTCTTCTTTCCAAACCTTCCCATACACCCCTCTCTGCTCTCTTTCAAAGTCATGGCCTCTTTTTTCACTAATTGTTATTGAATGCATAAATATAAAACCTGGTCAGTCTGTATAATATTACTTGAATGTTTTCAGGGCTGACTATTTGATATGGCCCTGATATTCTCTGTATAGTCTTCTATCTATGGTTTTGGCAGAGAGGGAAATAATGGAAAGGAATACAGAAGAAGTCTTAGATGTAAGTCCTATCTCTGAGGAGATTGTTAATTAATGAGAAAGATGAAAGCAGTATGCTACTAAAAGTTGATTACTCTTTATTAAATAGAGTGAAGGGCATACAAGCTGTAGCTTTTTCCTTACCATTAATGTTGCAAAGGAGAAACATGAGGTGTAAGGATGTGTCAAGTAACTTGCTGGAGTGACTTGAACTTAAGGACTCTTCTAACTAAAGCTTGTCTCATTCACTTTTGTTCTTTCTCATGGTACATATTAATTGATAGTTGCTTATGCAATAACTATTCAGTGAATAAAAAACATGTTTCCTGGCAGGAAAACTGACATGTAAAAGTGCTGCAATTCAGCCTATAGTCTCTTCTCACATGCATGCTTTCATGATTAATCAATGCTTAAATACAGAAATTTCTGGTAATTCAATTGTACCCTTCTGCCTAAGAACAGACTATCTGATAATGTGAAGAGAGTGGTAGCAAAGCCTAATAACTTGATTGCTTATGGTTCCAAGAAAAGGTGGGTGAAGAAAAAAACATTTTGTGCACTGTTTTCTAGTGTTTTCCCCGAGTATTTGAAGATTTTTATTAGTCTGTTCCTTAAAGAATACTTTTTTCTTTGCTGATTTTCAGTTATTGACAATATTTCAAAACAAGAATGACTACTATAACTCATTTGACTCTAAAGAAATAATCTCATAAAAAGTTCGTCTTTTCCCCTTTAGTACACTATTTAATGTTTCAAAATATTCCTGCCTAAATGATAAGAGTGACTATAGGGAGGAAACTTCCTTGATAATATAGATTTGAGTTAAGGCTAATTATGGTTAAATGAGAAATCCTGGAATATCAAATATAAGATTTTGGTGCTTGGATTTCCATTCATGACGATGAACTAGAAGTTGCCTCTGTGTGTGTGGTGGTAAAGGTGAAGAGCCGGAATAAGGAAAGCAGATTCAATTCCAAACTGACAAAGAGAGGAAGAGAGGAAGAGCCTCAGAAAGTCACAAGTCGTGATAGGATAAGTAATGCACAGAAGTGGAGTTTGCTGAGTCAAACATAGTTCCAGACACATGGCTCCCTGGTGGGTGGGATAGAAGCAAAATTCTCTTCTCAAAGATTAGCTAGGCAGCCTGGGTGAAGAGAGATCTAACAACCCTATCCTCAGGAAACCCCCCCCCACCCCCAGCCCTTGCAAACCTCAAAACCAGCTGCAGATTTTGATGAGACAGTAATTACACCATGGACATGTCATCTCTAGTGAGTAAGCCCATTTTTTCACTCTATCAACTTGGAGAGTGAGAGCACCATCTTAAGGGAAACTACAGTTTTTAAAACTAAGCTACTCTACAGGTCTGTGAACAGGGGGAAAACACAAATTCAGGGAGCCTGAATTTAACCTGTCATAACCCTATTGTGAGAGATAGCCTTGGGAAACAGTTGTGGAGAATGGGAAGATCAAACACGAACAAGCCAACAAGTCTGGATGATAGGCAGCTCAGCTCAGGAAGCAAAGTTCATTGGGAAAAATAACTTCACCATCTACACCTTGAAGGAAATGCAATCAACTAAGAATAACATTGCTGTTTGATAGTCTTGAACCTGAGGTCAGAAGGCAGATTGATCTCTAGAGCCACCTATCTGTATTTCACTGCTGTAGAACCTGAGAACACAAAAAGCTCCAGCAGTCTACTTGACATTTACAGCTATGTCCCTCATGCAAAGAAATTACTCATTAGGTCTTGGAAACAGTCAGATTGTCTGCCTTTACAGCTCTCGGTACTATAGCTATTCCCCACAATCACAATGGACGTAAGAGCAATACACCTCAGCTGTATTACTAGCCATCCTTCAAAGATATAAAGATACACAAATACATACTCTTGAAAGAACTACTGAAAAAATCAGATTTATTTATGTTTTTTAATTTATGTGCATGCACGTATGCATGAGTGAGTTCATGTGCACAAGTGAACCAAGCACATGCAGTTGATCACAGAGGCCAGAGGAGGTCAGATCTCCTGGAACTGGGGTTACAGGCATTTGTAAGCCACCTGATGCTGGTACTGAGAACAGAATCTGAGTCCTCTGCAAGAGCACTGAGTACTCTTAAGTACTGAACCATTGTTTCTTCAGCCACAGGTTTTTGTTAATCCTAGAATCAAATGAAAATGAAGCCAAAATTTTCAAAAATTTTAAGATACAGTTGAGACAATTTACAAGAAAAGCTAGTAGCTATGAATGCTTACACTAAAATGTCAGAGATATTTAAAAAAAAAACCCAATTACATTTCTCAATGTAACAGAAAAATAAGGACAACCTAAAGCTAAAATCAATAGAAATATTAAAGGAAGGAAATTAATGAAATGAATACCAAAGAACAACATATAGAATTAGTGAAAGAGTTAACTCTTTGGAGAAACAAGCAAAATCTACAATGCTCTAGCCAAATTAACCAAAAGAAAGAGAGAGCAGATCCCAGTTGATAAAATAAGGGATGAAAGCAGAGGTGTTACAGCAGATTCTCATAAAACCCAGAGTATCATTGGGAATCCTTGGAAAGCTTATACTCCAAAAGGTTGAAGCAATCGCTAAATCCTGAGTATATGACCTATCCAAATCAGATTAAGAAGATACAAACAATTTAAAGAGTTCCAAAATAAGCAATGAGACTGATGGTGTTAAAGAAAGTTTCCCCAAAAGATAATCCTAGCATTGGATAAATTCATCGCTGAAATCTACCAAACCATTAATGAAAAGCTAGCACCAACATCCCTCAAACTATTCCGTGATGTTTTCCAAGAAGAGTGCTAGCGGACTCCTTCTATCAAGCAGCATTACCCTGATGAACAAGACACAAGAAAGAAAGGAAGCTATAGATAATACACATTAATGCAAAAATTCCTTTTTCCCCAACATATTTTTATTAATTATTTGGGAATTTCATCTAATGCACACTGATTATACTCCCTTCTCATTCCTTGTGCCCCCTAAAAGAAATAAACTACACTAAGTCTGATTTGTGTTGCCCATATACTCATTGGAACATGGTCAAACTCCCAGTGGCCAGCCCCTTAAAGAAAACTGAGTCCTTCCCCACCTTCCCACCAGAAGCCATCAACTACAAAGAGCTACACTTCAGCATCTTTATCACAATTTCAATGGACTCTCTTCAGTAGCTTCCTGTCTGGAGTGTTTCTCTTTTTATGGTGGAGAGTTGTTGTCACAGAAGCCTTCAATGTCTCTCATTCTCAGTTATGAGTCTGATATCATTAGTAACATGACAAAAAAAAGCTTCCTTGCTCATAGCACCCTGCAGCAGCACAAATCATAGACTTCCACATGGTTTCTGGCCGCAACCTGGATCACTGACCTTAACATGGTTTCCAGCAACAGCACAGGCCACAGACATCAATTTGGCCTCCAGTGGCAACACAAACATATGCAAAGATTCTTAATAGTAGTTGTAAAATACTAGAAAGGCAGAGGGAGGTCATTTTATTTTATTTAACTTTCTTTTTATTTATTCTATGTGTCTTTCACATCATGTATCTTGATTCCATTAATTTCCCTGTCCCTTATATCTGTCCTCTACCCTTGCAACCCCCACCCCAAGATAAAATAAAATTTAAGAGAAAAAAAAAGAAAATAAAAAAGGTAAAAAGGAAAAATCTCATCATGGAAGCTGTAGTGTAAAATCAGGAGAACTGACCCCACCTCTTGCTCATTGTTGTAAAAGGTGAACTAGCCAGCGCAATTCTGGTGAGCTCACCCTGGCAGTGAGGATGGGAGAGAGCTGGTGGGCTGATCAATCCTGCTACTACCCAGGCCCAGAACCAGGGTTATGGGTTGACCCACCCCATCTGTGATCTTCTATAGAATATGAAGGAGCTGGTCCTGCAGACCCAAAGCTGCAGGATCTCCATGACACAGGGCAATAATGGGATATCCAATGAGCTCCCAGTATGGATAGTGTAGCAGAAACCAGAGGCCTCAAACCAGACCAATGACTCTCTGCAATGAACACTTCCAAGTAAAGATATATGGGCAAAAGGTTTACTATGTGACTCACCGTGTCACATTTTTTTAAAGAAATTTGCTAGGTCAGCTGCTTGGTGGCTTGCAGACCATTTGTGAACCACACTCCTTCTTGTAAAACTCAGAGCAATTGTCCTGGAACTATATGCTAAAACCTGGCCAACACAATACTTCCAGGGCATTAGGAAGTAAATTTGAATAAAAAGCATGTAGTTATTCAAGAAGGCCAAAAACTAGTCAAAGGAGTTAGAGATATGGCTCAATAGTTAAGATCACTGGCTGATCTTCCAGAGGATCTTGGCTAGATTTCTAGCACCCACATGGCAGCTAAGAACCATCTTAACTCTAGTTCCAAGAAATCTGACTTCCATGGTCAAAACATGTACATGGTACACAGACATACAGACAGGTAAAACACCCATAAACATAAAATAAAAAACACTTTTAAAGGTTTAAATAATAAATTAATTTTAAATAAAACTAATTAAAGTCACAGACTTAGGGTCCAAGAAGTACAGTGGACATTGAGAAGGATTGCATAAGGTTAGAGCCAACATTTGTAACTGATCTGAGACAAAATAGAAACTATTATTTATGACCAGACCTTGCAAAGGTCTCTCCAAGAGCAAGAACATCATTTGTAATCAGACATCCAAGGAACTGACCAGACATATGACCAGCATCTGTGTGACTCAATTATGAGCAACTGTCTTCTGTGACATGACTTCAGCCTCAGAGTTGTTCTCCAAGAGGTAAGAACAATATTTGAAACACAACCTCTGAAGCACTCAGAGGTATGAGCATCATATGCTACCATTCAGGAGCAGAAGAGTAATCTAAGAGCCTGAGAAACAATCTTACATTGATTTTTCTTTTTTACTCATAAATGTAGTAGCTTGTTCCAACAATGTTCTTTCTTTCTTTTTTATTGATTCTTTGTGGCATTCACATCATGCATCCCAATCTCATTGATCTCCCCATCCTTTCATATCTCCTTTCTATCCTTGAAACCTCCCTACCTCAAAATTAAATTAAATTAAAAAATAAAATTTAAAAGAAAAATATCTCAGTGTGGAAGCTGTAGTGTGGCCCAGTTAATCACACAGTATATCCTTTAGTCCACACAGCTTTACTTGGAAATGTTCATTGCAATGAGTCTTTGGTTTGGCTCGATGACTCTGGCTTCTGCTACACTATCAATACTGGATTCTCCCTGGGACTCCTCTTGGACATTCTGTTGTTGCCCTGTGTCCTGGAAATTCTGCAGCTTTGGATTTATAGGACTGGACATTTCATATGCTCCAGCAGTTTATAGATTAGGAGGATTTTGGGGTGGGCTATCTCATAGCCCTGGTTCTGGGCCTGAGTGATAGCTGGGTTGGTCAGCCCTCCAGTTCTCCCTCATCCTCACCACCAGAGAGAGCTCTACAGTATTACCCAGACTAGTTCACCCAATGCATCAGGCAGCAAGGGGTAGGGGTAGTTCTCCTGCTCTTATGTCTCATCAACACCTGTACCACCAGGACCAGCTCTACTATGCTGTCTAGGTACATGGGCCCACTCTCCCAAGTGTTGCAGCTGGTACAGAGCATGGTTAGATCTCCTGTTCTCATGTCTCTGAGGCCAGACAATGTTATTTTTACTTCTTAAAATGATTGGAAGTTTAAGGGGTGACTTTTAGTTGCCTAAAATAATACTTTGGCATAAACCTAGCCAAAGAACTGAAAGATTTCTACAATGTAAAATTTTAAAACAGCAAAGAAAGAAATTAAAGAACACACTAAAAGAGAAAGCTCTCCCATGTTTGTGGACTGTAAAAATTAACATTATGAAATCGCTAGGTTATCAAAAGCATTCTACAGATTCGATGCAGTTCCTATCAAACATCAATGTTATTCTTCACAGAAATAAAAACAAAATCTTAAAATTCATGTGAAAGCCTAAAAGACCTTAGATATCAAAATCAATCCTGAGACAAAAAGAATAAGGCCAGAAGTAGTGTCTCACCTGATTACAAGTTATACGACAAAATCATAGCAATATAACAGTGTGGTACTGACACATGCACACAAAATGAGCCATGAACCAAAGGAATAGAATAGAAGACCCAGATATACAATCACATAGCTACCGCCATGTGATTATTGACAAAGATGCCAAACATATCCTTGATGGAAAGGTGTTCTCAACATGCACTACTAAAAAAACGTTTCTATATACATACAAAAGAATGAAACCTGATTCTGTACAAAAAATTAATTTTAAATGGATCAAAGATCTAAATATAAGACTTGAAAGTCTTAAAATAGGGAAAACACTTCAAGATATAGGCATAGGTTTCCTGAATAGGATTCCAGTCACTCAGGAAATAATGCCAACAAGTGACGAATAGGATCCTGTGAAATTAAAAAGCTTTTGCACAACAAATGATACAGTGATGAGACTTACAGAGGGCAAGAAAATCTTTGCTAACTATACATTTGCCTGTGGATCAATATTCAGAATATAGAAAGAACTCAAAAAAAGCTAAAACACTAAGCAGCAAGAAGTTACAAACTATATCAATAGATAGGCTAATTAACAGATAGATGGTCCTCAAAAAGTGAAACACAGATGGCTTAATCATAGGAAAAAAATGTTCTCATCTCTGTCTCTTATAAGAACTCTGTGAGGAGACATGGACAGACATCTGCTCATTGGACATTGGGCATGAAAGTTTCCCACCAAATCAATATGGCAACTGATTGTGAATCAATCTACCTGAAGACCCAGCTATACCACTCTTGGGTATATACCTAAGGGATTCTCAATCATACCACAGGACACTTGCTCAACTATGTTCATATGTTCATAGCAGCATTATTCATAATAGCCAGAACCTTAAAACAACCTAGATGGCTCTCAACTGAAAAAATGAATAAAGAAAATGTGGTACATATATACAATGGAGTATTACTCAGCTGTAAAAAAACAATGATACCATGAAATTTGCATGCAAATGGATGGAGCTAGAGAATATCATCCTGTGTGAGGTAACCCAGACTCAGAAAGACAAACATGGTATGTACTCACTTATAATTGGATACTAGATATAGTTGAAGATGAGATAGTTATAATTTCCTTAGTTATAAGAGATAAGATAGATATGGAACCTTGGACTCACAAATATAGAATAGATAGGATATTTTCTTTAAATTTGCCAAATATAAATAGAATAGATATTGTAATTATAATTTTTGCTTGACAACTGTCTTATTCTATGTAATTTTACTATGTTAAAGTAAAAACCTTCCTTTTGAATAGAATAAAAGGGGAAATGATGGGAGTGTCTTTTTGTATGTTGTGATAATATGTTGCTCTGATTGGTTGATAAATAAAGCTGTTTGGCCAATGGTGAGGCAGAATAGGGTTAGGCAGGACATTCTATCTAGAGCGGAGGAAGGAGAAATGCAGAACAGAGAGGAAACACTGCCAGCCACTGCCATGAGAAGTAAAATGTAAAGATATCAGTAAGCCATGAGCCACTGTGACAAGGTATAGATTTATAGAAATGGGTTAATTTAAGGTGTAAGATCTAGCTAGCAAGAAGCCTGAGCCATTATGCCACACATTTTTCATTAATATAAGCCTACATGTGTTTATTTGGGCCTGAGCAGCTGCAGGAATGGTGGGTGAGAGAGATTTGTCCTGACCATGGGCCCAGGCAAGACTGGGGAAAACTCCAGCTACAAATGATACTTACAATGCTTTTCCTGTTTTCTTAGGTAATATTATTATATCCTTCTGAGGGCTTTGATGTAGTTGAAGACTAGATGGTTGTAATTTTCCTTTGTTATGGTAAAAGATAAATTAGATATGAAACTTTAGACTCAGAAATATAGGATAGATAGAATATTTTCTTTAATTTTGTCAAATACAAATAGACTTGATATTGTAACTATAATTCTTGCTTGATAACTGTTTTGTTCTGTGTAATTTTACTGCATTGAAGTTAAAACTTTCCTTTTGAATGGAAAAAAAGGGAAATGATGGGAGTGTCTTTTTGTATGCTGTGAAAATACGTTTTTCTGATTGGTTGATAAAGCTGTTTGGCCAATGATGATGCAGAATCGAGTTAGGCAGGACATTCTATCTAGAGAGGAGGAAGGAGAAAGGCAGAACAGAGGGGAGATGCTGCCAGCCATCACATTAGAAGCAAGATGTAAAAGTACTGGTAAGCCATAAGCCAAGTGGCAACTTACAGATTAGTAGAAATGGGTTAGTTTAAGATATAAGAACTAGATAGCAAGAAGCCTGAGCCATTAGGCCAAACAGTTTTTAAGTAATATAAGCCTCTGTGTGTTTACTTGTGTCTGAGTGGCTGCAGGAGCCAGGTGGACACAGGAAAACTTCAGCTACAACTAGATGTAAAGAAAAGGATAATCAGACCACAACCCACAGCTCCAGAAAAGCTAGGGAACAAGGAAGACCCTAAGAAGGACATATGGATAGCCTTGGGAAGGGAAAAGAGATGAGATCTCCATGAGTAGACTGGGGATAAGGGGGAACAATAGAGGGTAAGAGATGGGGGATGAGAACACGAGGGAATGGGATGGTACAGCTGGTGGAGGGATGGAGTGGGAGAGCAATGATAGAGGGATACATTTTGGGGTAAAAGAGAAACCTGGTGCTAGGGGAATTCCTAGGAATCCACAAAGACAACCACAGATTAGACTACTAGCAGTAGTGGAGAGGGTGCCTGAACCAGCCTACCCCAGTAATCAGAACGGTGAATACCTCTTGTATATTATTAAAAAATAAACAAACAAACAAACAAAAAACAGCCTTAATATTATACTCCCCAGAGGCTCAGGAGAGAAAACTACGAACAGCAAGAAGTATTTTCAGAAAATAGAATCTCAGCACATCGAGCTCTTAGTGTAGTCACTTATTCTTTCAAATCTTCTTCTCTGTCCTCACATGCACTGGGAGTCCCGGTACATATACACTTACAAGCAGTAATCCCTTGGCAGTGCAAAGCCAGGCTTCCAGGGTCAAATGGAGGGGTGATAAGAATCACAAAGCGGGATGGTAATTGTTAATTATCATTTGCAACCAAAAGGGAAGTGACTAATGGGGAAATGAATTAACTAAAGGCTAAATTCGGGTAATATCTAAGAGGAGGGATCTTACTATAATCTTAAATGTAATTGGTAGAAAATGTTAAGAATCTATAAGTTGCCAGGTCAATGGGAGAAAACAAAACTGCCTTCTTTTTTCCTGTGGCTCCTATCTATCCAAGCTATCTGGTGTTTTTCTGCAGGGTGGGGGAAGGTGTGCTTGGTCGCTAGGCAACCTGTGTATAGCGAGATGCCTCTGGTGATAGTTAAAGGGAGATCTGGAACTAGAGTTAAGATTTGGGAAAGGAGAAAGTTAAGCTAAATTGGCACATCCACCAGGCCTTCTCAAACGGGTAGTCTGAATGCTTAAGTCTATGCTAGACAGTACAGAGGTATCTCTGATAAGGTACTTTCCTGGGTCTGGGGATGGACCTGGCTAAATGCTGCCAATGATGATAATTACAGGGAGGCTTGAACTGGGGTTCTGGTTGTACGTAGCTGTCAGTGTAGAAGGTTATCTAAATATCCCTTGAGGTAGTAGGTAAGGAGTTAGAGATCTATTAAGTTAGTAAGGCTGTAAGAAAAGGAGTTTCCAAGCTAAATTGTGTAAAGCTATTTATTACTTAAGGTCCACCTGACCTAAGCAGTGTCTCCTTGCAGAATTTACCTTAAATTAGGAGACTAGCATGTGCTGGTCTGGATTGATATTTCTGTTAGTACTTGAAAGTGACTAAGGGAGATATCTGATTCTAGTACTGAAAGGAGAAATGGATGGGCTGGGGGGAAGGAAGCCTTTCCTGAAGCTTTTCTCCAAATACCTTGAATGTATATGTCCAAAGAATGATCAGTCCACACTGTTAGCAATTCTTAGGGAAAAATCAATTGGGAAAAGTATGAAGGCACACATGATTTCATAACAGAAGAAAAGACAGCTGATATATAACAAGCCAAATAACACCAAATGCTCCTTGGAATTTGGCTTCCTCTGAAGGAATTCCTTGATCCCTTGAGATAGTGGCTTTGACATAACCAGCTGAGTTCTTATAATAAATTCCTGCAGCCCATAGCAAATATCCTAACTGTCATCATAGAGCCTTCATCCAGTAACTGATGGAAGCAAATGCAGAGATCCACAGCTAAGCACCAGGCCAAGCTCCAGGGGTTCAGTAAAAGAGAAGGAAAAGGGATTCTATGAATGGGGTTGAGGGGTGTCAAGATCATGATGGGGAAACCTACAGAGACAACTGAACCAAGCTCATAGGAACTCACGAACTTCAGACCGACAGCTCTGGAACCTACATGGGATTGGACTAGGCTCTCTGAATATGGGAAACAGTTGTGTAGCTTGGTCTGATTGAGGGGCCCCTGGCAGTGGGATCAGGATCTATCCCTGATGCATGAGCTGGCTTTTTGTAGCCCATTACCTATGGTGGGATACCTTGCACAGCCTTGATATAGTGGGGAGGGGCTTGGTCCTGCCTCGACTGAATGTACTAGGCTTTGCTAATTCCCCATGGAAGACCTTAACTTTTTAGAGGAGGGGATAGGAGGTGAGCTGGGGGGTATAGGGGAGCAAGAGGAGGGAAAAGAGTGGAATCTGTGGTTGGTATATAAAATTAATAAAAAAAAAGTTGTGATATTGTTTTCCCCAAAATATTGTATACCCTAATAAATGTATCTGGGGTCAGAGAACAGAACAGCCACTAGATATAGAGGCCAGATAATGGTGGCACACATGCCTTTAATCCTATCACTTGAGAGGCAGAGATCCATCCAGATCTCTGTGAGTTTAAGGCCACACTGGAAATAGCCAGGCATGGTGACTCACACTCATACCTTTAATCCCAGGAAGTAATGACAGAAAGCAGAAAGGTGTATAAGGTATGAAAACCAGGAACTAGGCTGGTAAAGTTTTTAGGCTTTTGAGCAGCAGTTCAGCTGCGAACCATCGGATGAGGATACAGAGGCTTCCAATCTAAGGAAACAGGATCATCTGAGGAACTGGCAAGGTGAGATGGCTGTAACTTGTTCTGCTTCTCTGATCTTCTAGCATTCACCCCAATAACTGGCCTCAGGTTTGATTTTATTAATAAGACCATTTAAGATTCACACTACATAATTCTTAAATAAATAAAAAATGAAAAGTTTCCCACCAATGTAGCCTGATACAACAGTGAGTTTAATTGTGGTTATTTATGAGTGTGGATAACTTACACACAGCTGCAGCACTGAAGAAAAATATCTCTTCCAGTGACTGTTAACTCTTACAAATCCTTGGAGAGGTTTGGAGCCTCATGAGCTCCTTCCCCTAGGAACCATTGCCTGCCTATAAATTTTGGAGACAGTACATATTAGTCCCTGCCCCCTTGATAATCATTAACTTAAAACAAATCATTGGGGAGAAACAAGATAGGATTTTAAGAGCCACATCCACCTAGCAGCTGTTAACTATCTTTGAGAAGGGACAGAGACTTATAAGCTCCACCCCTTTAGCAACTGTTGTTAACTGTTCATGAACCCTTGGGGAGGTGCAGGACCTCATGAATCCCCTCCTCCTGAGCAATTTTTAACTGTTTATGAATCCTTGGGGAGTTGCAGGAAATCATGATACCCTTCCCCTGAGCAACTGTTAACTCTCCATTCATGAGGAGGGGCAGAGACTCATGAGCCTTTCCCCATTAGCAACTGTGAACTAACTATGAATTCTATGAAGGGATGGAACCTTATGATTGCTCCACATTCCATAACAGAAAGCTGAAAGGTCCCATCTTATCCAGGTCTTCTACAGATAAACACAGTTACTGCCATGTCATGCCAAGAGGTCAGCATTTTATACTACGAGCCATCAGAGAAATGCAAATTAAAGTTGTGATGAGATTCCATCTCTAGTCAGAATGACAGTCCCAAAGAAAATAATGGATTCTGATGAGGATACAAAATGTAAACTAGTCTAGTCAGTGTGAAGGTTTTTCAAAAATTAAAATGAATCTAGAACCTGGAGGGATGGCTCAACAGTTAAGAACACTTATTGTTCTTAAAGAAGACTCAGTCAGGTTCAGTCCCCAGAAAAATATCTCTACCATATGACTCAGTCATATCAACATATCACAGAGATACTTGCACATCAATGCTTATGCAACACTATTCACAACCGCTAACCTGTAGAACCAACCTAAGTGTCCATCAACAAAAGAATTTGTAGAGAAAATGCTGCAAAAATACACAAAAGAATTCTTTTCAGCTATAAAGAAGAAGAAACCTATGTAATTTGCAGGAAATGGATACAACAGAAGATAATTTTATTAAGCCAGTCTCAGAAAGACAAATATTGTTTTCCCTCATACATTGTTCCTAGAATTTTATAAGCTACATAAGGTTATATATGTGTTAATTAATGTAGATATTTATGTTATTTATGTTAATTTAATATGTATATATATATATATATATATATATATATATATATTAAATGCAAGTAGAAATGAAATCCTCTAGGGGAACAAATGAGGCAGAGGGAGAGAGGGGAAAGGATTGAAGAGGGTAAGGGAGCATGGGGGATCTTGTTCAACACATTATATATATATATATGTGTGTGTGTGTGTGTGTGTGTGTGTGTGTGTGTGTGTGTATGAAATTATCTTTATGTAACACAATATCATGTAGGAATATATACAGTGAAAGTTAAAAATTAATTTCAGAAATAATTAAACAAATTTTAAATTGGGATTATAATAGAATTTCTAGCAACTACTGAAGTGGACTGAAATATACTACTATTATTATGTTTTTATACTACATACTTGTGTGAAGCCGAGTTCTCAGCATCAATGATTATGAAACTAAACAGTCAACTCTTAAAAGCACTGAAAAATTTCTTCATCAAATATTCAGCCAAGATTTAATTCTTTATATAAAATGTGAATAAGCACATCTATTTCATTAGTATGCAAATTTGCTTTCCTCTTTAATAAAGGGTAAAATTGTATGTATACCAAACATTTGTTTTAAAAATGAATTCCTTTATGGTTTAAATAAGTAAAATTTCTTCCAATAAAGTTATGGAAAACTGAGTTCAAGAATACATTAAAAAGATCATACATCATGACCATGTTGGTTACATACTAGGTATTTAAGATTGGTTTAGCATATGTAAAAGCACAAGAAGGGATTTAAATAGATTTAATAAAAAGCAAAAATCACATTTTCAACTCAGCCTATGCAGAAAAGACCTTCAACAAATTTCCACATCTGCTCATGATAAAAACCCTAAAGAAACTAGGAACAGAAACAACATACTTCAGTATAATAAAGGCCATATATAACAGACCCATAGTCAATATTTTAAACATCTTGATAGGAACAAAGATAGTTTAAAGACATACAGCTATGCCCCCTCCCTTTGGCTCCCAGATTATTGAAATAATTTCATGAAGGAAGAAGGAAATGGTTGAAAGCCTGTTGTCAGTCAGAGGAAGAGATTTAACACAGTCCACCACCTTGCTAGAGAGACCTGGAGCCCAGACAATGATGGAGTGAGTGATGACTAGCAGGACCACACCTTGACAAGTACTGCTTAGTTATGCACACCTCTTCCTTTCTACTAAACTTCTGTGATGGCCTAGGAGGAATGTTATTGGATCTTCTTTGTAATGAGGCCACAACAAATAAGTTTGCTTTTTATTAGTACTTTGTTTATTTAATTAGTCTAATAATGACATATGGTCAAACCTACCCTGTTAAGGCTGTCAAGGTGCAGGCTTGGACCTTAATAATTTCAGTAACATTGTACTAAGTAGGAAAAACTGAAAGTATTTGCTCTAAAGTCTGGAATGAGACAAAGGTGCACATGTCACTCTTATTCAATATAGTGCTTGCACTCTTAGCCAGAGCAATACAAATAGATAGATAGATAAAATGTAAAGATATATAACCAGTAGTTTATATATATATATATCAATAACAAACGTGTTGAGAAAGAAATCTAGAAAAAAAAAGTCTTATTCACAATGGCCTCAAAAATTGCCTAGGAATTAACCTAACAAAAGAGGTGAAAGACCTACAGTGAAAACTTTAAGACATGGAAGAAAGAAATTGAAGAAGCTTCTGGAAAATAGAAAGATGTCATATGTTCATGAAATGCCAGGATTAATATTGTGAAAGTGGTTACATTAGTGCAGGTTATTTACAGATCAGATATAATTGCCAATAAAATTCCAATGAATTCACAGATCTAGAAAAATTCTAATTCATATGGAACAGTTTAAAATTTTATATGGAAGATCCTGAACATATAAATCAATCTTACACATATAGAACAGTGCTGTAAACATCACAGTACCTGATCTCACAGAACAGTACAAAACCATAATAACAAAACCTGCATGATAGTGACATAGAAACAGACACATAGATAATGAACTAGAACACAAGATCCAGAATTAAATCTACACTACTACTTTAATTTTATGTGTACATGGTGTGTGTGTGTGTGTGTGTGTGTGTGTGTGTGAAGAGAGAAAGAGGGAGAGAGAGAGAGAGATGGATGGATGGATGGATGAATGGATGGATGGATGGATAGATTTGTGTGTTCAGTGCCTATGTAAGTCAGTAAAGGATAACAGATACCCTGGAACTGTAGTTAGACATCTGTGAGCCACAGAGTAGTTAGTTACTGGGAACTGAATTCATGTCCTCTGTAAGAGTATCAAGTGCTTTTAACAACTGAAACATCTTTCCAGCCTCTTATTTAACTTTTCATAAACGTGTCAAAAACCCTACTTTGGCAAAAAGATAGCCTCTTCAACAAATGGTGTGGGGAAAACTACATATACACACCCCAAACATGAAACTATATCCATGTCTCTCAGCATGAATTGATGAGATGCCTTAGTGTAAAATCTGACATTTGAAATTGTTAAGAAAAACATTGGTAAGACATTTGAAGATATTGGCATTTTCTGAACAGAATTTCAATAGCACAGGAAATAATCCCAGTAGTTGACAAATGGGATTTCATAAAATTAAGAAGATTCTGATCAGCAAAAGAAATAATCAGAATGAAGAGACAGAGCAGTGAGAACCCCTCGCCAACTAGTCAACAACCTTAGGCATTAAGAAAAAGGAAATTAAAATTGCTTTGAAAGTCCATCTCATCACATGGCTATCATCAAGAAAGCAAATAACAAAAGGTGCTTGTGAGAATGAGAGGGCAAAGGATCCCTTTCACACTGCTGGCAGGAATGTAAACTGATGCACCTACTATGGGAGTCAGCTGTAGATTTCTTTTTTTAAAAAATCTAAAAATAGAATTAACATATGGCCCAGATATGATATACTGAGGAACCTAAGTCAAATCCCACAGATACATGTATATATTCATGTTTACTGCTGCAGTATTTAGAGCAGCTAGGAAATGGAAACAGCCTAGACATCTATCCACAAATGAACAGATTAATATTCCTGATTGTGTTTAATATACACAATGGAATTATATTCAGCTGAAAAGAAAAAAGATTGAATTTTCATGACAGTAGATGGAATTAGAAATCATTGTGTAAAACAAAATAAGCTAGACTCCATTCTAGAGTTAAATGTGTGTGTGTGTGTGTGTGTGTGCGCGCGCGAGTGCGCGTGAACGCATATACTTCATGCAGTATCAAAAGAGGCATGAGCGGAAAAGAAGTAGTATTACAGGAAGAGTGGGAGGTGAGAGATAATGGAATACATGTTACATGAAAGCAAAAGAGGGCAGAAGGGAAGCAATAAAAGTGGATAGGTAGAACAGTGAATTAGAACAAGCTATAAAAACCCTATATATATGAAAATACCATAATAAGAGCCATTACTCTGTATAATAAAATAAATAAAAACAGATGTTCAATATTCCTGATGTCTATTTGCATGAGTATTAAATATCTACATACTAAAGTATACAACTGTGCAGTAAGAGTGAGTCAATTCACATTGTCTGCTTATTCTTTTCATTTGAGCTGTTGTTATCACATAGGCCCACAAATTTCAAATAATATTATATGGGCAGATATAGATACTGACATAAAATGAATGTATCCCATTAGGGGAGAACTATACTTTAGCATAAGCATATATAGAAAAATATAATGGGAAATTCAATTCTGGAATTTAACTAAGTATTCTTTCTTTTCATTATATTTCTAACTGGGTTTTCTATAGCAGTCATAGAGGACTTTAGCTGTTGGCTAAAATTCTGAATATGTAAACTCCTCATCAACTGCTAATGTCATGAAAGACAGATTTGATGAAGGGATACACTAGCCAATGTGGGAGCCTTGAGCCCTCTTGATCTGTGTTGATGCAAAGGCTTCCTTTGTGCTTCTGTATGAAGACTAAAATTTAGAAGAGACTGGTCAGTTCTCAGGTACAACAGCTTACCTTGTGCTTCAACATTATTTCAGGTGATTGTATACAAAGAGTTAAGGAAAAAATTAATCAAATCAAAGAATAGCAAACACCTATTATCTTCAGACATGAGTGCATCTATCCTTTTATGTCAGCCCACACACTTGAAGACATTTTTTTTTTAACAAGGTCTCATCATTGTAGCTCAGGCTGTCCTTGAAATCTCAATGTTCCTTCCTTTTCTTCCTGAGTGCTGTGATTATAGGCGTGGGCCACCACTCTCACCAGGAAGGAACCACTCAAAGACAGTCAGTTATAAACTAAGAAAGTTGACATGGAACTTCTTCAAAGATGGAGCAGCAGGAAATGCATTTACCATTGCATCTGAAGCAAAAGAAAGTACTACATAAAAATCTGTGAAACAAAGCATATTAAGTGACTGGACAGAAGGTTGTGACTATAACAATCCCAAAGAGTGGAGAACTACAAGAATAAACATCCTATTGCCCATCTTGCTAGTCTGATGGTGCTTACAGGACACTGTATAGTATAGGAGAAATCAAATGGAATGCATCAGACTTTAAAATGAGGACTTTGTCAGCTTTGAGTTTTAGGAAGTCAAAATGTTTTGGATGAACAAAACAGTAATGGCAATAAGAGAGCTGCACAAGGAAAATATTCTGGAAGCATAAACTGTTTCTTTGTCAAATATTTGAAAGAATACTGCCCATTACATGCATATAAGAAAATAACTTGAGCTCCTGGAAGCAATATCCCAAAAGAGTGAAAAGGAAAACCCCAATGTATGAGCCATTCTCACTGGCAAAATGTAATCTCCATCTTTCACGTACTGTTGGTAGAATAAGCAAAAAGTTCTTGCCTCAGTGGTATAGAATAGTTAGCACTAGACTAAATACCACTTTGTTCCTGACAAACAGATCTTAAAAACAAGACTCAAAAGCTTCAAACTATTTATTTTTGAGTAATTTAACCTCATTCTAGAATAAGCTCAAGAATACGTATAAGAAGACAAATTTTTCCAGGATCCAGCAAAGAAAACAGTACAATCTCAGCCATACTGTTAGAGACCCTCAGGAAAGCAAAATGGGAAAACATAGCTCACAATGAGAAGCATAAATCAACTAAACATATTTGGAACTGATATAGATGTGAATTGACAGACAATGTTATTAAAACAGCTAATAAACTGTATTTTATATGTGCAAAAAGCTAAATAAAAGATTGCATATTTTAAGTAGAGTCACTGGATATATTTACAAAAGACTCAAAGTGACACTAGAGAGATGAAAACAATAGTTGATTAGATTAAAAATACACTAGTTTAGATGAATGACAGCTTAGAGATTGCAGAAGAAATGAATGACGCACCTCAAAACATGGTGATAGGACGTACTTGTAATGGATAAAAAAATAAACACTACCAGTGATCTATAAGACAACATTACATGCCCAATTTACATGCAATTGGTATTCCTAAACAAGAGGAAGGATAGAAAGGGCCAGAAAAATTATTGGAAGAAATGATAGCTAAAATTTTTTCTATTCATAAAATTAAAAATTACCTTCATTTTATTTTTCACATGTGTTATGTAGAAGTGGGAAAATACTGTTTAAGATTCATATACTTTATTTGAAGTGATGTAATACTAAATAAAAGTATATTATGATAAATTAAAAATATGTACACTAAACTCTCAAGTGACCACTAGAGAATAAAACAGACTTATAGTTAATAATCCAACAAAATAACTAAAATGGAATTACTAAAACTAACTAATACAAAAGAAGAAAGAAAAATGGGAGAGGAAAACAAAGGAAACACATGACAAAAAGAAAACAAATAGCAAAGTAGTAGATGGAAGCCTAACTACATTAATAGTTATATTAAGTGTAAAATATCTAAATTCCCCAATCAAATGGCAGAGATTGCCAGATCAAATCATTCAACTACAATATACTGTCTTAGTTATGATTTCCTTTGTTGTAATAAAACACTTTGACCAAAAACAGCATGGAAAAAAAAAGGTTTTTTGCTTGTTTGTTTGTTTGTTTTCATTTTAGGGCTTTTAAGTACATCACTGAAGGAAATTGGGTTCAGGAACTCTAGGTAGGAATTTGGAGGCAGGAATTGATACAGAGGACATGGGGAAGTACCGTTTACTAGCTTGATCTCCATGGCTTCCTCAGCCTCCTTTCTTAGACCACCCAAGACCATCAACTCAGGGCCTGCACCAACTATAATAGGCTGGGCCCTCTCTTATCAATCACTGATTAATAAAATGCACTTTGGACTTACCTACAGAACAATTTTATGGAAGCATTTTCTCAGTTGAGAGTCCATCTTCCAAGATGACTCTAGCTTGTGCCAGGTTGACAGAAAACTAGCCAACACAATGCCTACAAGAAATATACTTAAATGTAAAAACAAAAACAGGTTGGAAGTAAAATAAGTAAAAAGATATGCTGTAAAATTACTGAAAACACAGCTGAAGTGGCTATATTAATAATTACCCAAGGGAAATGAAAGTATGTATCTGTATAAAAGTTTGCATGCAAATATTCATAGACATTTGATGTGTAACAGCTTAAGACTGTAAACAACTCAAATGTGCATTAACAAGTGAATGAATAAGAAATTGGGATATGTTCTTATAATGGAATATCATTCAGCCATGTAAAGAAACAAATTATTGACAGAGCAGCATGAATGAATCTCAACCTAATTGTGCTAAGTCAAAGAAGGCAAACCTTCTTTATATTATATAATTCCATTTATATAAAACTCTGGAGAAATACTTACAGTGAAAGAAATTTTGCACAAGCCTGGAATGGTGTCAAGATAGACATGACAAAAGAATTAGCAAGCTGCATTGTCCTTAGCACATAGGAGGTAAGACAGGATAATAAGAACTGTTAGGCCAGCCTTGGTGACATATGAGGTCCTGTCTTAAAACAGATGAAAAACCAAACCAACAAACAACACAAAAGGGGTGAAGGTGTGTAAAGAAACTGTTGGTGGATAGTATCATGGGTATGGTAGTTGTCTTGATTATAGTGATGTATGTATGTCAAAATATATCTATTGTATGTTATAACCATGTTCAATTTATCATGTACCAATTTTGCATCAATGAAACTGATTATTTAAAAGAAAAGAATGCCCTGAGTATGCTTCATGAAGACTATGTTCAACCCTGCAGATGAGGATCAGGTAGTGGGTGAGTCCTACCCAAATCAATTTTGAAGCTGAATTTATGGGAAGAGTGGGAGGCAGAAAACAGTCTTGAACTCACACTTAGAAACAAATGTCAGTCATCTTAAAATACACACACACACACACACACACACACACACACACACACACACACACACACACACACACACACACACACACACATGCATACAGAGAGAGAGAGAAAGGTTGGTGGGGGTCAGAAAGAGAGAAAGAAATGGGGAGGGGGAGAGAGAGAGAGGAGTGAGAAAAGTGAAGGGAAAGAGAAGAGAGGGATGATGGCAGGGAGGAAAAACAAACATATGAGAGAAAAAGCAAGTTGAAGCCAGAGGTGAATTCAGAAACAAAATATTTAGTGTAAAGATCTCATGAGATAAGAACATGGGTTTGACTCTCAGCTTTTAGAATTCAACTTGGTTTTTTTTTTTTTCATTTTTCTTTATTAAGAAATTATCTACTCACTCTACATGCCACCCACAGATTCTCCCCTTCTTCCACCCTCCCTCCCTCCCTACCCCCCCACATGCCCACATCCCCGAAATCGAGGTCTCCCATGGGGAGTCAGCAGAGCCCAGTACACTGAGCCTAGGCAGGTCCAATCCCCTTCCCACTACACCAAGGTAGTACAAGGTGTCACACCTCAGACACTGGATTCCCAGAATCCTGCCCATAGACCAGGGACAGAACCCGATCCCCCTGCCTGTGTGCCCCACAAACAGTTCAAGCCAAACAACCATCTTCCATATCCAGAGGGCCTAGTCCAGTCCCATGGGGGCTCCACAGCCACCAGTCCACAGTTCATGGGCTTCCACTAGTATGGCTGGTCATCTCTGCACATCCTCCCATCATGATCTCAATGTTCCTCACCTGCAGAATCTCTCCTTTCTCTCATCAATTGGATTCCTGGAGCTCAGCCTGGTGCCTGGCCATGGATCTCTACATCTGCCTCCATCATCACTGGACAAAGGCTCTATGATAACAGCTAGGCCGGTCACCAGAGCAGACAGGTCCAGGCACCCTCTGGACCACTCCCAGCAGACCAAGATGGGGTCAAAATTGTGGATTCCTGAAAGCCTCCCCAGAACCCTGCCTCTTCCTATTCCCATGGTACATCATGGTTTCTTCCTCCCTGCCCTCCCACTCTGTCCCTGTTCTACCTTGACCCTATATTCTCATCCCCGACTCCTTGCCCTCTGCCAACCAGTCCACTCAGGTAGATCTCATTCACTTCTCCTTCACAGGGTCATCCATGTGTCCCTCCTAGGGTCTTTCCCTGTTAGCTAGCCTCTCTGTAGTTGTGGATTGCTATCTGGCCACCCCTTCCCTCACATTAGTATAAACTTGTGCAAAGAGGAAGGAAATGTATTCTGTTCACAATGGCAAAAAGTACAAATTTAAAATTAAAGGATCCAGTGTTGATACATCAAAAGCTAAACAGGAACCTTTTCCACAAGGTCACATAACATCACATGAGGAAGAGATACATTAATAAATGGAACTATTCAAACCTTCTCAGTAACATGTGACAATAAATACAACAAACATTTGTATTACGCTTTTCTTCAGTGTCTCTCAATATAGGTCAAAAACATAAAATTAATGTATAATTAATACCAATAAAGTTTGGGGGAAGGGATATGTAAGAGAAGGAACTGGGTATATGGCTCTCAGATGATCTGGGTTAATTTTTGAGTCTTTAGAAAAATAGTTACGTGTCTATTGGAATCTTCTATTTATGGTAAAATTAGTTAAGAGTGAATTCAAGGTTATACTCCCTGGGTGTACCTAAAATATATATATATATATACAGAGAGAGAGAGAGAGAGAGAGAGCGCCAGTGAGATGAATATTTTTTAAATGTAGGTAAAAATACAAAGTAAGATATAAAACTAGGAAGGAACCTAGTTGGGAAGAGAAAGAAATCAGCAGATGTAGGAAGATATAAGAGATGGCAATGGGATTGGCAGTGAGATGGGCAAGTGGATACAAGCACTTGATGCCAAGCTTATTGACATGAGTTCAATCCCTCAGATTCATATGGTGGAAGTAGAGAAGCAATTTCCATAATTTTCCTCTGACTTTTACACATAGACATTGCTGCATGCATGCACACACCTGTACACTCACACTAAACAGAGAAATAAGCAGGTAAATAAATAAAGTTTAAAAACTTAAAAGAGAATAATGGAGTAAATACCATTATAACACATTGTATATATGTGAGAACTTTGTCATAAAAGATGTTACATTTTTTAAAATAAAATAAGAAAATGTGTAAGTTGTAGTCAAAAGAATACACCGGGCGGTGGTGGCGCACGCCTGTAATCCCAGCACTCGGGAGGCAGAGGCAGGTGGATCTCTGTGAGTTCGAGGCCAGCCTGGTTTACAAAGTGAGTTCCAGGACAGGCTCCAAAGCTGCAGAAGAACCCTGTCTCGAAAAACCAAGAAAACAAAAACAAAAATACAAGTGATTACATACTTATAGAAGTCAAAACATTATATATAGAGAATGCCTTGGATTTTTCTAAACAAAAATTTTATGTCCTCTCTCTATGTATCCTACTTCGCTCTTTGGAATATAAGATTCATGTCGTAGAATATGCATCTAAGAATCAATAGTATTAAGGACAAAGTAAGGGAATAAAATGCATGCAGGATCTAGGATAGACAGAGAAGCAGGTGAGGAAGTGTTAGCTTTTTGTTTCCATAACAAGTATCTAAGGTAATCAACTTATAAAGAGAAAAAGATTATTGGAGGTCACAGTTTTAGAGTTCTGATTCATGATGAATTGACCCCATTGCAATAGATCCATGTTGTGGTATGATATCTTGACAGAAGCTGATGGCGGGAGAAGTCATTCATCTCATGTCTAGGAGTGAATCAGAGAGATATAAAAAGGTGTAAGTTCACTATCTGTCCTGATATCATACCATCAACAGACTAATCTTTATCTGGGCTCCACCTCCTTGAAAGATTTAACATTCCCAACAGCAGTAAACTAAGGCATGCTTCCTTTCACACATGAGACCTTCAGGAGCATTCCATACACAAACTGAAGCAAGAGGTAGATAGGTTGAGATATTGATAACATTTGTTCACATATGCAATGCCTAAATTCATGTTCACATATGCAATGCCTAAATTCATTCAAAGAAGGATATTGGGCAGAGAAGAATTGATCATGAAATGTGACCAGTTTATTGCCTTTGTTTTATATTATTGAGTACTCATTAGCTCATGAACAGCTTAGCTGTATTCATGGTTATGTTTCTCTGGGGCTGTATCTTCAGGACCTCTTGCTGATGCACTGTTCACATCTAGTAGAGCAAAGGACTGATAGCAACAGTATAAGCACTTCCACCTTTTTCAACAGTGCTGATTTAGCCTCAAGTCTAAGAGTAGATGCCTTGGTTGGTTAGAGAGCTAAGAATGTTTAAATATTGTTCCTCTGTGACACTCCAGCCCCTGCAACAATTTTGTTTTCTACCAGCAACTTTGACAGTTATAGCATTATTAGCACAAGATCATTTTTATTTGTTTATTCATTGAGAATTTCATACATGTATGCAATGTATTTTAATCAAATTCACCTGTCATTGTCCCCCTACTCTTCCTGGATCCCTGCCCCCACCATACTCTCCCAACTTCACATCTTCTTCTTTTATGTTCTTAATAACCCATTGAGTCCAATTAGTGCTGCCAGTATGAGCAGGGGAATGGGGCCAGCTACTCTCCAGTGCACAAACTATCAGGGGGTCTCAATCCTGAAGAAAAATGATTTTTGATCTCCAAGCAGCCATCAACTGCTAATGGCTCCTCAACTAAAGGTAGGGTCTTATGAGCCCCTCTCTCATCCATGCTGGAGTGTTGATTGGTTTGCTCTTTCACAGGTCTTGTGCAGACAATCACAGCTGCTATGTGTTCATGGGTATATCTACACCATGCCCAGAAGATACTATCTCACAGGCATATGTCTCCATTGTCTGACTCTTAGGATTTTTCCACCCACTCTTGTGTAGTGTTCCCTGGGCCTTGGAAAGGGGAGTGAAATAGAGGCTCCATCTAGGGCTGAGTTCTCCACAGTCGCTTATTTTCTACATTTGACCATTTATAAGTCTCTGTATTACCCTTCATCCATTGTGAACAGAAGCATTCCTAATGGGAGAGGGTGGTGAGAGCTACATGGATCTGTGGTTGTAAAGATAAGTATTCAGAAGACAGTTTGATACAATGTTCACTTAGCAAAATAATAGTAGTAGGTTCTCTCCTAGGGCCTATGACCTATCTATCCTTAAATTCTTGTCCAGATTTATAGTACCAGGCTTGAGTTCCATCCTGTGGACCTTTAGTCCAATCATAAAGCTATTGGATACTCTAAGTATCTTCATGCCACTATTGGACTAGTGAACTTCTCTCACATTAGGAAGGTTGAGTGTAGTTAGAGTTTTCCTGCCTGGCCCAGTCAGGACAAAGCTCTCTTACCTGCCAGTCCCACAGTCGCTCAGACCCAACCAAGAAAGCACACAGAAACTTACACTGTTTAGAAACTGTATGGCCATGGCAGGCTTCTTGTTATCTACTTCTTCTATCTTAAATTAACCCATTTCTGTTAGTCTATACTTTGCCACATGGCTTGTGGCTTACCAGTGTCTTTACATGTTGCTTTTCATGGCGGCGGCTGGTGGTGTCTCTCTCCAGTCTTCTACTTCCCAGAATCCTCTTCTCTCTTGTCTCACCTATACTTCCTGCCTGGCCACTGGCCAATCAGAACTTTATTTACACAGAGCAATATCCACAGCACTCCCCCCCCCTTTTTTTAGGAAGGTTTTAACTTTTACATAGTACAATTACATATAACAAAATGATTATCAAGCAAGAATTACAGTTACAATATTAAAGAAGATATCCTATCTATCTTATATTTGTGAGTCTAAGGTTTTATATCTAACTTATCTTGTATCATAACTGAGGAAATTATAACCATCTAGTCTTCAACCATATCAAAGACCTCAGAAGGATATAATATTACCTGAGAACCAGGAGAAGGATGTAAGCATTTTTCAGGAGTCTTGCAAGAGTAGACAGAGACAGCTGGATGCCTGGACAGTCACCTAATGTTCCTTTGTAAAGTTGGGGCATTTGTCTTCAGCCCACAGGGCTAGAGTCTCTCGGTCACTTCTCTCAGTGTCCTGTAGAATGCCTGGCAGTTTCCTCTGCAAAGCAGGAACCCGAAGGACCATTTTGTCAAGCAAAGTTCATTGGTCACCTTTCTACGGGTCCTGCATGTCCAGTTGATCGAGCAATCCAGGCAAGAACAGTTTCTTGCCCAAATGGCTATTTTTGCCAAGGTGAAGATAAACTCCCTGTGAAGTGTCTTCAATGCCCATCCTCCTCTCTGAAGTAAATTGGTGCTGCCAGGAGCAGACATGTCTCACTGTCCAGAAAGTCTAAATTTTAAAAATATTTTAAATGCCATATTCTGTAGACCTTTGAAGTGTTTGAGGATTACCTGTCTATCTGAAATATCTCTCTGTATATCTAGAAGACTTAACTAACATGGCTATGAGTATGATTATCATAGATGACCAGTTATTAATCTATTTTTAATTATCCATTTCAATTTAAAATGAGCTGTACAAACATAATACCTTAAATAAGAGTAGAAATATACACACAGTATAACAAAATTAACTTTAAGTTTGTACCAATAGACTAAAATCTATACCAATGTAAAACATTTTAAATGAGTTGTTGCTCTTTAGAAGTAAGTTCATTAATCTACCCTTTCATCCTATCATATCTATATCATATCCCCTTTTTATCTTTAGAAAGAGATTGCATTTATAATCAACCTGTTTTAAATAAAATAGTGGTTTTTCTCTGTCCCACACCAGAGGGCTCTTCTGATTTGGGACACAAGAATCTCTTAACCTTTTCTTTTAGCAATATGTCTGGGTTTAGAGAAGGAGTGAGCCAATTCCATCTCCAAAGCCAGCTGGGAATTTGGGCGTAGTTTCTCTTACTACTTCCTGCTGGAGAGGGGCGCTGTATCTTATGGGAACACAAAGAAAATTTTAGGATTATGGAGTAGTCCGTGAGGGTAAACCTCTGAGCCAGTTGCCTTGAAACCATTTTGGATGTTGGATCATCTGGGCCATGGTGTCATCGGAGACTTTTCAGGTGGTCTTGGCTGATCAAATGTGATATATCTTAATCTGGAACAAATCCACAGCCTCTGGCTTTCTGTGGAAACAAAAGCAGAGACTCTTTTCCAAAGCAACATATCCTTATATCCAAATTTTGAAGTCAAGGTACCTTTAAAATTTACATATTTATTTAACTCAACAGCTTTTACAATCAAATCATTTTCTGCAGTTAAAAATCCCAAAGACAAGACAAACCAGATTCTCTGTGTAATATCCATCTTTGTAAGACTGAAATGCCACTGTGGCTGCTGGCTTCACCCACCTCAGCTTCCCAACATGAAGGTGGTACAGTTTACCACCAGCTCTGGGTCTGGAGCCATGTGTACCATCAACTATCAGAAGCAGTTCTATCAAAGCAGTGCATAGCCCAGAAACCTTTTGTTGTTGTTGTTTTTAACTAGCAAAGGCTAAATCTACCACACAGCAGAGTAAATAGTTACAACTTAGTATATATACATATATAATATCTTAGATAGAATATATTAAGTATTAGACTCAGGTTCTTTAGGATAGGACACCTTTTAGAATGCTCTTTGTAATATGCCACCTACCTATGCTCTAGACTTCCCTGGATTTTACTATGTGTTTTTTGCTTGATATTGTTTGCACTTATTGTAATTCCAACTTATCTAGGTCATTATCCCTCATTACTCCTGGACAATATTTGATAACCATCTCTTTGTATATAGTCTTGTATTAGGTTAGAACTTTCCTATTTAGACAAAAGAGGGAGATGTACTGGGTAGCCATCCCAGCATTGGCCTGGAAGTTCCAACTCCCACTGAGGCTTCGGTAATGGTCATGCCCACAAGGTGGGGTGGAGGAGGAAGCGGAAGACCCAGGATCGGGAGGAGGGCTCTCTCTTGGTTCTGGGATGCTGGACGCAGGAGGTAGACTGAGCAGAGTTCTCCAGAGAACACCGCCAGACTGTGCCATACCTTTGCCAGACCCAACAACCTATCCCTTCATTTGTAAGTTACCCCACAAAATAAACCTCCCTTTTAACTACATGAAGTGCCCTTAATAATTTAACCAATAGTTGAGAACCACTGCTCTAGAGTATGATCATCCTACAAGGGGTCATAACCTTAAACAAAACCGTTCTTCTCCTTGCATCTATCAATTAGCCAGAGCTCCTCACCTAGAGGGAAGACTTCACACCCACCTCATCACTCCATCTAGCTCAAGATTTTTAATTGAACTATCAATACATTTTAACCTCTTCTTTTGCCATGACTTTATCAGGACCTTTTGGTGCTTCTAAACTTTTGGTTCTGACTTATCTAGGCAGTCCAGTATTTGATCTCTCTTATACATGAGTCTTCCATTCTTCTTATTATTCATGGTATCCCAAAGCACTCACATTGTGCTTTCTTTGGTCTTCCACTTACTAAATTCTAATACATTACCCATTATGGTCATTTGAATAAGAATGGCCCTGAACACTTGGTTACCAGGGAATGGCAATATTTGAAAAGATTAGGAGGTGTGATCTTGTTAGAGGAAGTATGTCACTGAGGGTGGGCTTTGAGGTTTAAAAAGTCCATGTCAAGCCCAGAGTCTCTCTTGACCAGGATGTACATCTCAGCCACTTCTCCAGCACCATTTCTACCTGTATGCCACCATGCTTCTTGCCATGGTGGTAATGGATTAAATCTCTGTAACTGTAAGCAAGTCCCAATTAAGTGTTTTCCTTTATAAAAGTTTCCATGGTCATGATGTCTTTTCACAGCAATAGAATACTGACTAAGACATCCCCACTATCCTTGACAGTGTTAGAGATGGAACTCAGAGGCTCACACATGCTAAGCAAACACTAGTCCACTTAGCTATTCTAACTTACTCTTTCAATTTCATTGGAAACCTGCCCCTCTAGACCATTCTTTAAAGTTAATTGGAAGCCTAATTTCCTCTTCCTGTTCTGGTAACATTCTCCTCACAATGCTCTACTACACAGCTATGTGGAAACCATCTTGATATCCCATAAAATGGCATGGAGCAGTAGGTATGGGTTATGTATCAATATGTTAATTTAGATAAGTTACTAATACTTAGCTTTGCCTTGTCCTCTCTTTGCTCATCAGCAAAATGTGAACAATATTACTTAAAATTTTCATTTAATCCATATAACAAATTTGAGAAGGTAAAGCAACAAAGTTTTTCAAGATTTCTACCCATGATCTGTATGTGGCATTCATACTGGTTTTGGAACACAGTTCTCTATGAAAGTGCAAGTTTCTTTGTATCAGACCTTCATCATCAATTATAGTGAATTCTCAAACCTTGAGTTAATCAATGTTATTACCACACCAACAGTTTCAATGATAAATGGGCAGTTTGTAGAAATATGAACTCTGAGGTCTTGCTTCAGGATTACTAAATTAGAAATACTATGGGGAGGCCCAGTGATCTTTGACAAGTCCTCCAAGTAATACTGATGCACCCTAAAGTTTATCTGGCTGACTTCTAATAATTCTATTCATCTGCCCTTCAATTTGTTTAGATAGTTCCATGAGATTGGAAACCTCCTGAGAACAATTTAAATATCTAACCCAATACCATATAAAATACCATTGAAGAATTATTTCAGAGTAAATTATAATCTGTATTGCAGCCGATTGCAGCCTGAGAATAAAAGTTAGTGTTTTGTTTTTTATTTTATTCTTTGAAAAGATCACTTACATTTATAATAACCCCAGTGAACTGATCCATTTATTTCCCACAACATGTTGAAAAAAAATGTCAAGCAAGACACTGGCAAATGGAAAGCCCAGAGAGTGTCTCATACAAGCCGCTATCCTTAGACAATTTTCCTAGAACTTCAAACATCAGACACGGCAATGAATAAAGAATGAAGAATGAATGCTATGGGCAACTGAAAGAAAGACATTTTGAACTTCACCAAGGGCATTAACATTACAATAAATGGCTGGGCAGTGGTGGTGCACGACTTTAATCCCAGCACTCCGGAGGCAGAGCCAGGCAGATCTCTGTGAGTTAAAGGCCAGCCTGGGCTACCAAGTGAGTTCCAGAAAAAGGCGCAAAGCTACACAGAGAAACCCTATCTCAAAAAACAAACAAACAAAAAAAAACCATTGCAATAAGTGTAGTGTCCTTTGCAACACTGTACAAGGCTTAAATAATTGACTATTAAAAGCATTAACAAAACTATGTATGTATACATATATATTTTCAATTTTAATTTGGTCTTGTAATTTTTTTTCCCAAAGCTAGACTCACTGAATAAAATGCAGTCACAAAGTTGTTATGTACATTTTAAAGAAAGCCTTTAGAGAATAGTTTATACTTTGAGAATCAAGAAAACTTTTAAAGCTCTAAATAATGCTAAGCTATATTTTCTACCTAATATCTCTCTCCATAAAAGTTTTTGATATTCATTGAAGTAATTAAGGAATATACTTCAATAGGGTGAAAATGATATGATATTATATTTTAATATAATATTTCGACATAGCATCAATACTGGAATTTTTACTACTATAACCTGGTTATGTAAGAGATACCATTTTTGCTGGGTTTTTTTCTTTTCTTTTTTTAAATATATTTATTTTATTTTTTCATATGAATATATGTGTTTTAATTTTACATATCAGCCATGGGTTCCCCTGTCCTCCCCCTCCCGCCCCTGCCTTCCCCCCAGTCCCTCCCCCCCCATCCCCATCTCCTCCAGGGCAAAGACTCTCCTGGGGATTCAGCTCAACCTGGTGGATTCAGTACAGGCAGGTCCAGTCCCCTCCTTCCAGGCTGAGCAAAGTGTCCCCGGTGTAAGCCCAAGGTTCCAAACAGCCAGCTCACGCACTAAGGACAGGTCCCGGTCCCACAGCCTGGATGCCTCCCAAACAGTTCAAGCTATTCAATTGTCTCACTTATCCAGAGGGCCTGATCATAATTCATGTGTTTCCATTAGTTTGGCTATTTGTCCTTGTGCTTTTTCCAATCTTGGTCTCAACAATTCACACTCTTACTATCCCTTTTCTTTCTCCACAATTGGACTCCTGGAGCCTGGCCAAGGATGCTGGGTTTTTATTTAATTTGTATTTTAGATTTATTTTAAAATAAGTGTTTTGCCTACATGTGCATATATATACCAGGTGTGTGTCTGATGCCTTCAAGAGTCAGACCAGGATAAGGATATCATACCCCCTGGAACTGGAGTTACAATTGCAAAGCCATCTATCTAGCCTCTGACTTTGGTTCTTTTTATATGACAATGTGGATGGCTATTTGAATATAGTTCCACTTGAGTGTGATGGGCAAGAAAATATTCTATATATTGTGTGCACCTTACCTAGAGTTCTATAAAATAGTAAGAAATGTGCCAGGTGATCTTTTGTCTTACCACAGACAAAATCCTAGGGATTGCTTGTCATGCCATCTTCAAAGAGTTTAGCATTTAAAAAAATATAAGTCTACAAAGGATTCTCAATATTAGATTTTATTGGCATCTCTGTATTTCTGGTTTAATTTTGGAAAAGGAAGACAATGAAAAACTAAGAAGCAATATCTTCCTGGCTTGTGTGATTGTGAAAAGGTCTTGCATTGCACTCATGAGGCAAGTAAAAGCAATCTTTTTCTATTATTCTGTCAATATTGACTTCTAGGAAATCATTCCTTTCAATGTCAGCTGGAGTCTTGTGAAACAGCTTTAGTAATGAAACTCCAGAACCTTGTTGACTACACACTTTTATTTCACTTTTCATTTTATAATAATTTCCTGTTCCCAATTGATACTTCATTTTTCATATGCACTTATCCTTCAAATGAATTTTCTCATTTTTCAGACTTTCCATTATGGTGATTTGAGAATTTAATATTGAAAAACACCAGGGAGCTATATTTTCTCTGAATTATAAAATGTGTTTTATTATTTTTTATTCTGACCTCTTTGGAAGATTTTCCTGAATTGTTATCTTCCATATAGTATCCAAAAATTGCTAATTGAATTGAATAAATTGTCTAGATGATTAAAATAAAGAAAATAAATAAACTGTTATGTTAAAACTACACTGGCTTTGCTGCTTTAAGTCTTTTTTAAACATCAAGGTTATGTTATAAAATAATATTATAATAACATAGTCAACTATTTCTAACTTTCATACCTATAACACCATGTTTATTTAGCCAGAGAAGATTAAATGAGAAAACTAAACTTATATTCATGAGAATATTAAAAGATGATAGTTTCAATCTTGCCTTCCATAATTTCCCATGGATTTGACCTGTGCTCTTCCAACATCTTCTTCCAAATTCAACTTCCTATAGAGTTTAGTTTCAGTTCGTTCTTTGTTGCTATCATAGAATACCAAAAACTGGACAATTTATAAAGGAAAAGGATCAGCTCATACTTTTAGCATCTAGAAGCCCAAGATTGTATGCTCCCTCAGCAAGGACCCTGTAGAGGAAAAGTAGAGGGGTAAGCAACCACATATAAAAGAGGTAAACCACAAGGAGTTACCTTGAATTATAACAAGCAGCTCTCATGATGATTAATTCACTCTGCAAGAACAAGAACAAGAACCCAGTCACACAAAGAAAAACATTAATCACTTAATTGCCTAGCCTTACCTCTCCTAACACCGTTACTTATAATAAGAACTAAAATTAACAAGTTTTTGAATGGATAAACTACACCCAAACTGTAATGTCTTATAAGTCCCAAAACTAATTCTTAGCTTCTTACGCTCCATGGCTACTAAGAGCTTTTTTGTATGTTTCCATCTGATTTCATATTTTATTTTTAATTACAATTGCTTCCTTCCACTATTGCAATGTCTTTATACATTGTGATGGTTCCACACAGTAGCTATTCAATCCCATAAACCATAATAAATACTATTTCTCCTGTATAGGCCAAATGCTTAAGATATTTAGCTCATAGTACATTCTGCTCCTTCAGTGTTCCACGGGAGTGATGAAAAATTTCTTAATTGTACTACCACAACATACCAGATTTCCTCTACTCCATTTATCACCACCACTGAGACCTTTATTTCCAGCCAACATATATGTTATCCTTTTAAATGACCTTTATAATCTGCTACATAGGACTGCTTACTGTGTGAAGTATCACAGGTCTGGTTTCTTGAGAAGCAGATTCTGGGATGCTGAGATTTGTGGTTAAAGGGGTTACTGGAGAATGTTCTTGCATAAGAATCTTTGTAGGATATAGGGGGCTTGGAATGCACTTGGGGAACCTGGAATGTTAACTACACAAGACTGTTCTTTCAAGGGAAGGAAAGCAAAACCCGTTTTCCACCCAGAAGGCTGGATTGAATGTGCTTTCTAGCCTGGTGACCTTCGTGTAATCTATGTGGCCAAAGCCTTTCTCGAACTAGACCCTGCTCAGACTCATTCCCGTGAACTTGTTTTTCTCAGTCAATCTATAGAACCTATCTTTATGGAAGGTTCCATATGGAGTTTACAGAGAATTTTGATATAGTCACATTTGATCTTCATTTACCTTACTTTCTCATGGAGATTTAGGTAGGCTTTGTTGTGCATGTGGGATTAAGTTTACCATTACGAGAATAGTTTTCACTAGATTGTGCTGTGCTTAAATAAGCCTGAAAACTTGAGCTCAGACTCCAGAAGTTTGAACCATTACTAGATATTGATTTCTGTTGTGCTGAATTGCCTTCTTGCCTTGCTTGATAGCTTGCCACTGTGCTGACCGTGAAGTTCACAGAAGCCCCCACAAGGGAAGCAGGATTGGGTATAATGAGGGAGGGACTGAAATAGTGTACATTTGCACCATCAGCTATAGCCAGTCAAATATGGAAATTCTAAAGGCTTTTAAAATAAACTCCATCTACAAGCTGGAAGGATGGCTCAGTGGTTAACAGCATGAACTGCTCTTTCAAAGAACCTGAGTTTAATTTCCCAAAACTTTTTATTGGGAGCTCACAACTTCCTATAACTTCAACTCTAGGCAATCAGACAGCTCTGGCCTCTAAGGATATCTACATTCATGTGGCATACACACAGAGACAAACATAAGAAAAAATGAAAAATAAATAAATCTAAAAAGGAAAAGAAATACTCTAATACTCTATCTCAAGGTAAGAAGGCCATGCTTTTGTATATCAACACTGAATCATGAAATGCAACCTTGGAAGTGGTAACATTTCTTTCCCTTAAGGGGAGTTCACAGAGAGGACACTGTTATGGTCTAGATAATAGTAGAATGATAATTTCACACAAGAACCTAATATAAAGTTTAGATACACAGCTATACATGTTTCTAGCTGCAAATACGTAGGGTATTAATTGTTTTATAATTAACTTAAAATAGTCTTACAAAAGGGTCATTAAAAAGATTTCAACATGAACCAATCATAAAGAACTTTCACTTCATTCATATAATTTCTTGAGAAGCCAAAGATGTAAAACACAATCAGCAGAAAATGCAAAACAATTTTTCGACAAAATGTAAAATTTTCCGTTAAGTTCATCAAGGGCAAAACAATCTCCTTTAGGGCTTGTTGCTTTAGACACAGGAATTAAATTGTAGTCTTATATTGACATCATTATATTATATTGTTAACAGCTTTGAAACAGACAAATCCTATTTGGGTAATATATCAATTTTTCTTTTGTAACTATTTGAAACTTGATCTAAATCTTATTGAAGAAATCATAGATTTTTTTTCAAAATATATACAGGAAGAGTCAATCAATTAAATGATTTAGGTTTTAATTTTTTTTTTTTTTGAGACAGGGTTTCCCTGTGTAGCTTTGTGCCTTTCCTGAAACTCACTTGGTAGCCCAGGCTGGCCTCGAACTCATAGAGATCCGCCTGGCTCTGCCTCCCAAGTGCTGGGATTAAAGGTGTGCGCCACCACCGCCCGGCTGGTTTTAAATTTTATAAGATGACAAACAGCTATAACATACATAAACATAAACATAAACATAAACATAAACATATACATATACATATACATATACATATACATAAACATATACATATACATATACATATACATATATATATATATATATATATATATATATATATATATATATATGGTGTGTGTACATGTGTGTTTGTGTGTGGTTTTGTTGTTGTTCTGTTTTGATTTTGGTGCCCAAAAGACAAGCACCATAGAAAGTACACAGCTTATTTTCTTAAATTCCCTTACATTTTAAGAGCTAAACAGCTACAATTAAGAATAGCTATCTTTTTAATAAGAATAACTGAATAAACAAACTTTTCACAGTGTGGCAAAATGAAAACTTACAACTACTTAAAAAATTAGTTGATTACTTATCCTGAATTTCCTAAATCATAGAGACACTGGGGCAAGAACTCAAGACACATACATACACATACACACTGCCCCATTTTTTTAAACAAGCCAGCTAGTCAAAATACTGAGAAGGGAACCAGTCTTAGGGGGAAAACATATCTTATCTTGTGGGGAAAACAAAAGGAGATTCTGTGGACCACAGAGAAAGTATTTATAAACAGTATTGGAAAGCTTTGTTAGATTTCAACTACAGGCTATAGAGGCCATGCTCACTTGTAGGGCTTGATATTCTTTCTCTCTCTCTCTCTCTCTCTCTCTCTCTCTCTCACTCACTCACTCAAACTCTCTTTCTCTCTAGCTCATTCACACTTTTTCTCCCTCTTGCTCACGCACACTCTCTCTCCCCCCCCACTCTCTCTCACTCACCCACACTTTCTTTCTCTCCCTCTTTTGCTGACCCACAAGGTCTCTTTGTCTCTCTCTGTCTCTCTCTCTCCCACACTCTTTCTCTTTCTCACCCACAGTCTCTCTCTCTGTTGCTCACCCACACACTCTCTCTTGCTCACTCTCTCTAGCTCACCCTTGCTTTCTCTCTATCTTCTCTTTCACTCGATCACCCACTCTCTCTCTCTCACTCCCACACACTCCTCTCCCCCCTCCTCTCATTCTCCTCTCTTTCTCTCTTCTCTCTCTCTCCTCTCTCTCCTCTGTCATCTCTTTCCTCTCTCCTCTCTCTCTCGCCTCACTCTCTCCTTTCTCTTCTCTCTCCTCTCTGTCTCTCCCTGGGTGACTCTATTTTCATTCATTCATTCTCTCTCTCTCTCTCTCTCTCTCTCTCTCTCTCTCTCTCTCTCTCTCTCTCTCTCTCTCCTTCCAGCTGCTGTACAAGAAAAGGGCAGGCACCCTCCATACTGAGAGTTTGCCTCTAAGTCTAATTTTTATTTTTGAAGAGAAGCTTCCTGTGTTAGCATTCAGGCATTTACACTGGCCTGCCTTCAGGGTCCTGATAGAATATCTCATCACCTATTGCCACTCCCATTGTGCATGCACTACATTCCATTATAGAAGGCCAGCCCCTTCCATCTGTGGCTGTCTCTTTCCTCCACTCTGCTCTCCAAAGGCAGCCTCTAGATCCCCTCCCTTACCCCAATAAACCTCCTACCAGAGTTCTATTGTGATCTTCCTGCCTTCTTCAGCAAATCCTACCTGCGTGGTTTAATCCCAGCACTCAGAAGGCAGAGGTTGGCGGATCTCTGTGAGTTCGAGGCCAGCCTGGTCTACAAAGGGAGGTCCAGGAAAGGCACAAAGCTACACAGAGAAACCCTGTCTTGAAAAACCAAAAAAAAAAGAGTTCTGTTATATGGTGTGACTTTCTTCCCACCACATTTTAACTACAATATTTGTGCTGAGACTCTGGCAGGCTTTCCTGGTGGCTCCTCCTGCCCACTGGCAGTTTGAGACCTACTGGAACCCTGGACCCAGTCTACCTGCAACCACCTCACTTTCTACCTAATCGCCAGGCCCTCCATCCAGCACCAGCAAAGATTGGTAAGTTCCCCTTCTCCCAGTTGATCTAAATGGTTCCTTGGAACCATGGAGGTGACCATTGAGTGTCTGGCCCCCCTCTGGTGTTTTTGTTGTTCTTGGAGGTGGAGGAACATTCAGCCGAGGTCTTAAAGGCCCTCTTCACCAACACTCACCACTGGCCATTTCCCATGAGTGAGGCTTCATCTATAGAGCATAATTTCTCACCTTTTGGCTCTGCCCACAAGCTCTGGTACCAAGCAACCACATGTCTTTTGGGCTCAGAGCCCTGATCCCCTATTCTTGCATGATGATGTACTTAACAGCTTGTGCACTACTCAACCCTTGGCCTGTCTTTTGTATGATAACACATTGGAAAGCTTGTGCCTACTCAATCCTATCCTCCCTGAACTCCTAGGACACTAGAAGTTTCCAGCCTTTGGGTCTTGTTTGTCTACCTCACTCATGGGAACTGTGCCTTCCACCATACCTCCAAGCTCCCCTCTGGGATGTCTCTTGGAAAACCCACTTAGCACCCGACTTAAGGGTTTCTAAACTTATCTGCCTTTGCAGTCAGATCTGGCCATAATACTCCTTAGATAATCAAAGTGTCCACCTACTGGCAGCCAGGATCCCAACATTATATGGTACCTTTACAACTTTTGCTAGCGATTGGGTAAGTGGAAGGAGGCACACTATGTCCAAGCCTTCTCCTACCTTAGCTCCAAACCTTATCTCTATTCTTCCTGTTCCCCCACTCATATCCTCCTAGCTATGAAGTCTGAACTAGAGAAGCCCTCCAGTATTCGGGACCCTGCTAATGAGCCCCTACTATACCGACCTCAACACACAGCTGTTCCTTCCGCAACTCCAGCCCCTTCCTAGTCTCCAATAATGAATGGGCTGTTATAACCATCTGACTTTGGCACCCACTTTCACTCCCCTTGTTATTTGTTCCCGCTCTGCTATGGGACCCCCTCCATCTCTCTCTACCCAGCCTTACCCAGCCATAGTTCTCACTTTATGAAAGGTTGCCTGGGTGGGTGGACTGGTTAATGTACATGTCCCCTTTTTGTTAAGGGAACTCTCTCAAATAGAGAAAAATCTGGAGTCTTATTAACTCTACTTCTTTCAATATATCACCCAATAGTATAATCTCAACTTCATATATATATATATATATAATTCTATCTAACAACCTACTTCCTGAGGAACACAGGGGAATTAGGGAGCAGGCTAGAGGACATGCAGACAAAATCCACCAAACTAATGCAGCACACCGGGCCTGGGCAGAGGCAGTACCCAACCAGGATCCCCAGTGGGACTATAGCACCCCAGGGGGCATTCTATCCAGGGATCAGTTGACAATCTGCCTCCTGGCTGGTCTCTGTAAGGCTACCCTAAACCAGTTAATGATGAAAAACTCCAAGAAATTGTCCAAGACAAACAAGAAAACCTGTCTTAGTTTTTAGAATGTCTCAGAAAGGCCCTCTTACAGGATACTAATCTAGACCCCTAAAATCCAGAGGACAGACAACTACTTATGACCTGTTTCTTTTCCCAGAGTTTCCCTGACATTAGGACCAAGCTTAAGCATCTTGAGAGAGGATCCTTAACCCCACAAGCAGAAGTCTTAGCACTGGCCTTTAAGGTATACCATGGGAGAGATGAAAAAGCCTATATACAGAAATACCAAATGCTGGCCAAGGCCATTCAATGGGCTTCAGTGATTGCCTGGACTCCCTTGCCTCTCGGGGCTTGAGGACCACTGGATCCCTGCTTAAATGTGGTCAGGAGGGTCATAGGGCCCAGGCCTAGGGCCTGTATTAATCTCTGCAGGCCACTCGGGCCATGTCCAAGGTGCCACCAAGAGGGACATTGGGCTGTTGATTGTCTCCATGCCCCTTGTGGCATGGAGACAGCAGATGCAGAGCACCCTCCAGCCAATCTTTCAGGCCTGGCCATGGTTGACTGATGGGGCCCAGGCTCCCATGGCTTAATGACTGTTATCTCTGATAGGGAGCACTAGGTGGTCATTACAGTATCAGAGCATTACGTCTCCTTCTTCCTGGACACTGGGGCCACTTGCTCGGTTCTAATGGAGTTTTGGGAACACACCTGTCCTCATCTCCCTGTTTTCAGCATAGGGACCAGACCTGCGTACTTCAGCAGACCTTACCACTCAGCTGCATTTCCAGAGGCATTCCTCACACCCATTCCTTCCTGGCTGTGCCAACTTGTCCTGTCCCCTTACTGGCAAGGGACCTTTTAGCTGAAGTGGGAGCCTCCATTTCTCTTGCTCTCCCCATTCACTTGACCCTACACCTCCTAGCCACCCAACATGTCATTTCCTCAGCCAGTCTCCCAGGTAGACCCCCAAATCTGTGATACCCAAAACCCCTCTGTTGCTAAACACCATCCCCCCATTATCATCCAATTACAGGACCCTACCAGGTACCTTACACAAGCCCAGTATGCACTCTCACTCCAGAGCCTCAGGTGACTTAATCTTATCATCTCTGACCTCATAAGAAAGAAACTACTTTGTCCCACAGCTTCTCCCTTTAACACCCTATACTTGCAGTCAAAAAGCCTACTGAGACCTACCACATCTGATTCAAAAGCCCCAGCTCATTAATTCTGCAGTGGTCCTGCTCTACCCTTATACACTCCTTTCCACTCTCCCCTCTGGATCCTCCCAGTTCTCAGTTCTGCATCTCAAGAACGCTTTCTTCTATATCCCTCTCAGCACTCAGTCACAAAATATTTTTGCTTTCTCATGGCTTGGGTATGTATGTGTATGAGTACAGACCTGCACAGGTCACCATGGTGCATATGTCACCTACCTCTCCAGCCAGCTCACATGGACTGTCCTATCCTAGAGGTTCCTGGACAGCCCATACCTATTGACCAGGCCCTGGCTACTGGTCTACTCTAGTTGTCTCGCTCCAAATCTAAACTCATACAATACGTAGATGACCTTCTCCTCTACAGTCCATCCCTACTAATCAGCAGGACCCCTTCAAGATAATTCTTGTAACTCCCACAGCCACTAAGCTTGAGGGTCTCTCCCATTGGATTCACTTATTCCACCTCACGCCCTTTACTCCCCCGTGTCAGGACAATTTTACTTCATACACATCAACCCCAATAGGACCCTGCTCCCTTAAGTTTCAGAGAACACCAAGATGAACTGACTTGTCCCCAGTTCCAGAAGAATGAGGCTTCACCCCATAGCCATGTTCAACACTACTGGATGGAGAACCCCATACGGAAGTGGATGCTTTCCTTCTTGACCCCTTTCCTCATTCTCCTTTCTTTACTAATCGCACCCTGTTTTATCAATTTTTTCTCTTTGTATCTCCAATGACACATTCAAAATTCTCTAATCAAACAACTAACTAGCTATTGTTATAGGACTGCCAACCATTAGCCACAGAGCTGGAGGCACAAAGACTACCAAACATGCCTAGGCAGTAAGAACCAACAGCACCCCAGAGATATCCACACGCCCAAGACTCAAAAAGAGACTCACAGAACAGACTTCAATGTAACTTTTTACTATTCCTTTATTTAAAAGGTACTCCCTACAATGACTGCCCTCAGTAATCGACCACCTGTGTCTCCTGGTAAATTGGATAGAATGAGGATGTCAAGGTGATGCTGTGGTGTTGAGAAAGGAGCAGGTGCTTTAAGGTTTGTTTATGTGAAGATAGGAAAGCTTAAGTGGTGATAGGGAGAAATGTATAAAAGAATGAAATATTAATTGATGGAATTCTGACAAGCTATTAATCTAACTCTGGCAGGGTACTAACCACTCTACTACTACTATTATCATAGCCACAAGCTCAGGATTTTAAATTCCCTCTGATTGCTTTCTAATGACTAAAAAGCATGAGTATAATGTGGTTTCTGCAAGGTAAATTTCAGTACAGATTATAAATGGTGGGAATGCTAATGTGTCTAAAATTTATGTCTTTGCAAAATTAACTAAAATTATACAAGAACAGTAAATGTATAAAGAAGGAGATAAGTCTTTTCAGGCAGCCAGTAGCTGTCTTTAGCTAAACACTGATATACAGACTTACCTGTTGGCTCACTGATCACCATTGTGTTTATTTATTTGCAAACTAGTCTTCCCTCACTTGGTGTTCTTTCTGGAGACATCCTGCCCCTACTATTCGTATGTTAAAATGGATGAAAAGTTTGGCCAATCCTGAAAACCTCCACAAGTGTCAGAGAAAAGTTCTACCCTTCAAAGAAAGACTTTCCACCAAACAACAAAAAACTTCTAGAATCATAAAATTTTTCATCTAGTACCCATAAAAAAACCTGAGATCACCTCTCACTTTGAAAATGGGGACTGCTTTCCCATTTTTCCAAGCTCAGACTTAAATAAAACTATCTCTTCTAACTATTACTATCTCCTGATTTGTTTTGGTAGAGGCAACAGATAGGTCCTCCAAGCCCCAGTATCAAGCCTGCTTAACCCTGTTTTCAAGCTAAATGGTCCTCAAATTTCCTTCATTCCCATTTCCAAATTTCTACATCAACAAAACTAAAAACCAGGGAAATGAAGTCCTAGTAACATATTTAGATGTAAAAATATATTATCTAAACAACTATGTTTTAAATAACCCCTTAGCAACTACTGTATAACTGAACTGCAGGGTCCTAACCTGTGCGTCAAATCAGGTCCAGCCACCCACCCTCAAGATGCCAATTAAAAAAGCCAAATTAAAAGTGAAAGAAGAAAAATGAGATTTATCCAATCTGGTCACATTGGGAAAAGAGACAAAGAGATTCAGTGTACCTGCCAAGACCATCTTCAGGGTCCTGAAATGAAATCAAAGGTCAATAACTGACCAAGGATATGCACATCTAAACAGTCTCCTTGAGGTGTGATCCCACCCACCATTGAACTATAATTATCTGGATTTCGCATGCAATAAGGTGGTCTGACAAAACTGTGTGAGATCTTTTTCAGGGAGGGGTTCAAGTTCCTCTTACCTTCTCCTAGCATGAGATTACTGTGGAAATTCTCATTTCTTTGGGGTCCATTGTTTCTATTGTGTGGTACTCATATTAAAAGACAGTGGTGTCTCTTCAGAATATCTTCATTGCTGCCAGGCATGTTACAATTCCAAAACAAATGTTAGCCCTTCCCAACATTGTCACTATGTGTACATTTTAAATGGACTGAGGCAAAAGTGTCTCTGCATACAGGTCAACCCCAAATTAATCTTTAAATTTACACTTTAAGTTTGTATAGAAAAATCAGTTCACATTATTTCAGCACTTATTAGAAATATATTTTTACTGGTCTCTAGGTAATTTCTTCCAAATTCTTTAATTGGATTTCAAACAAACAAACAAACTTGTGTCTCTGTAACTAACAATAGAAAGTGGGAGACCTTAATCATTTTATGGAGTAAGTTTAAAACAAGCATTTCAATTAGCATTTTAAATGAGACTGAAGAGGATCCTTGAAAATTAGCTTTAAAAGAATTGACACAGAAGCAATTGCTCTTATGTAGTCCAAAATGACCCTAAACACATTCATACACATAAGCACTCAAAAACATTTTAAAAAATGTGACAATAATGGTTATTAGAACACAGTGAGTTAAAAACAAATGCAAAACTGAAGTGGCCAGAGTTTGCTCTTCAGGAATTCCAGAGACAGAGATTAGTTTTTTGGCTGATTGCTATCTTAGAAATCACCCTAAAACCTTAAAAGACTCCTGAACTGTAATTCTCTCTAGAGGGTACCAAAGAAGTAGAATTGATACTTTCACAAATATACAAATCACGAGAGAGATCTCTTCAGCACCTTTGTCTATTTCAAAAAGTTCAACAGAACTCAAATGGCTCAAAAGAGCCCCAAATCTTTCTTGGCATATGACTGTTGCCCTAAGTAGTTTAACAGAATTTAATTTGCTCTAATGAGCTCCTAAACTGACAAGGCTTGCCCAAAAATATTTGATAGATTTGGGGTCTGTCCCTTTAAGAGACTCAACACTCTAGAATGTCAGGCCTCTTAGCTTGAAAAGATTATGCCATATGCCCATTAAGAAAGGACAGGCCCCTCTATAAGGATTAAAATATGTGGGTCACCTGTAGGGAGGTTCAGGAAGGAAGCAAATTCAAGACACAGGAGGCCTAACCATGTCTATCTGAAGTCTCTGACTGCAGGAATGACACAGGGGTGTCTTCCTTTCTCTGTAGTACTTGGCTTTGAGTTATGGTCAGGTATGCAATGCCTATCAAATTCTCTCTATCCCACCACCATGATGGCTGTCTTTCTCTATCTAAAAATGGTAGATTTCTGAGTCAGTTTAAAGGTAAAGAAAGGCAGAAAGAGGCCAGAGTCTGACCTTCAGCAGATAGGACTATACACATAATGAAGGGCAGCCTCTCTGCCACTGGAAATTGACAGTCCCACCAAGAGAAAAAGCTGGCTGTGATCCTTTCTAGGGGCAAAGTGAGAGTCATGGGGAAGAATCAGGAGGACATCTCCTGCAGTCTTCCCTTCCTGAAATTGTTTGCCAATCCCAGTAGACGTTTCCTTTCTAGGATGACCAATGACTGATAATAGCTGAGCAATGTCATCTGTAATCTCATAGGAATCCTGTTTTACAACTGAGAAATTCAAACACTATTTCTCCAATATTGTATAACTGAAGAACTCCAGAAAATAAAAACAGCCATCAAAGAACAATGTCCCTAAATGATCCCAAAGAACCATTCCAAAATGAGTTCAGGTTCTGAAAAGAGAATTCTCAAAATAAGAAATAAAAATGGCTAAGAAATGTCTGAAAAAGTGTTTAACATTCTCAGCAATGAGGAATATACAAGTTAAAACTACTTTGAGATTTAATTTTATCCCAGTAAGAATGGCTGAGATCAAGAAAACAACTGGTGGGTCTAGAGAGATGGATCAGTAGTTAAAAACACTTGCTCTTGCAGAGGACATGGCATCCATTTCTAGCATCTTCATGCTATGTATGATTCCAGTTCCATAGGATCCAACTCCATCTTCTTACCTCCAGAGGCACTGGGCATGCACATGGTGCACATACAAATATGAAGGCTAACACTAATACACATAAAAATCAATAAATCTTACCACCAACAAAGAAAACACCTGACAAGTGCTGGAGAGGATGTTGGGGAAGAGGAACACTCATTCGCTGCTGGTGGGATTGTAAACTGGTATTGCCACTCTGAAAATCAGTGTGGAGAATCCTCAAAATGCTAAAACTGTCTACCATATGACCCAGCTAATCTACTTTAAGCATGTTTTCAAAGGATTCAACATCCTACTCCACAGATTTTTGCCCAGCTGTGTTAATTGCCTCTCTTTGATAGCTAGGAAAAGGAAACAACCTATATATTCTTCAACTGATAAATTAATGTTTAAAATGTGGAACTTATACACTATGAAATTTTATTCAGTGGTAAAGAAAAATGAAATGATGAAATTTAAAAATGAATAAATCAAGAAATATTGTGCTGAGTGAGGTATCTAAGATTGAGAAAGATTAATGCCCTGTTTTCTCTCATATGTGTTATCTAGCTCAGGATCTTCAAATTTAAGTATACAACCTGGAGTAATCACAGAAAGCAAGATAGTAAAAGGGAAATATGGAGAATGATAGAAGAATCTGTAAAGAAAAGGATAGTAAGACAAAGGTGTTCTGGAGGGGGAAGTAAGAAAAATGGAACGGGGGAACTCTTATTTGTGGGGGGAGAGGGAGGGCAGTATAAAGCTTGAGAAGAGAAGAAGGGCAAAGAAATGAATACTAAGGATGATTGAAAAAGCTGTAAGAACACATTTTATATTTACTTTAAAATCCATTTATTATATATAAATCTATATGTATACATATGTAAATAAAGTTACACTATTTGTGCGACAATGTTTTCCCTAAGAATCATAGACTATCAAAATTCCCAGTACCAGTCATAAGAAACTTCCTTTTGAGTTGGTTGTGGTCAGGGTAGTCTAAGAAACTTGCAAAACAATATAGGCTGTTGTCATTGCTGTTGGTTGCCTTCCAAAACTTAAAATTATTGCTGAAGACACTACACACTACAGACACAGGATTTGGAAGAATCAAGCTGGATCTGACCTGGAAGCATCTTCCCTGAGGACTGTCTCCCTATCCTAAGGTGGTATGAAATCCACAAGGGAGAAAAACAGTTAATATTCCTACCCAGCTGTAAACTCTATAAACCACAACAATGACCAACACAGTAAGATATCCCTAAGGGTTCATTACTGAAACTTATATCTTAGAGATGAGCAACAGCTACCCAATTGGACTTAAGGCACACTCAAAACGGGGTGGGGTGGGGTGGGATTTATGCCTGGTACTGTCAACCAGGCAAATACCAGTGGCTGGTGAGGCCACGAACCACAGAAGTGAACTTACTACTCCTGTTTGCCTAAACCAGTAAAATTTCCAACTGCTTTCTAAATACCTACCCTTCTATCCACAGGTAAGTACAGCTCTAACCCCTCATCAAAGAAGCTTCTTTGTTATGGAATAATTGTTTTGTATACTGTGAAGCTATGTCTTTGCCAAGGCATCTTCTGATTAGTTTAATAAAAAGCTAAATGTCCATTAGCTAGGCAAGGAATGGAGGTGGGAGAGAATGCTGCAAAGAAGAGGGGCAGAGTCAGGAGTCTCAGGAGTTGCCAGACACACAGAAGAAGCATCATGGAAAGTACATAGATGAGGAAAATGGGCCTTGGAGCAGCACATAGATTAATATAAATTTAAGTTGTAAGAGCTAGCTAAAAACAAGCCTAAACTATTAGCTGAGCTTTCATAATTAATAAGAAGTCTCCATACGGTTATTGGGAGCAACTACTGGACACAGAGAAACTCTTCCTATGCTTCTTTTAGCATTAGACAGAGACCATATCAGATATGCACAACTTGTCAAAATGCAGAGATCTAATTCTGGGGTTCTAGTAACCAGTTGATGATACATCTACACCACAAAACCTACATCTAAGGATCTAGGAACATTGCAGAAAATGAGATGGAAAGATTCTAGGAGCCAGACAACCAGCACATCTGCTGGGAGATGCTGTCTTCTCTATACAACAGGGAGATGAACCTACGAACTCTTAAAATGACCACCTAAACAAGTCCTGAACAGTGACATTACCAGCCCAAAGTAGGTAGGAAAAAAAACACATAAGGACCTACCCCTGGGTGAACAGCTATAAGCAATTAATAATGGAATAATGGCTACTAAGAAAGGGAGACTCAGTCTTCAAGGAGCCCTAAACACCATATATGCATAAGAACAACACTAAATGAACTCAACAGGTTTCTCTCTCTCTCTCTCTCTCTCTCTCTCTCTCTCTCTCTCTCTCTCTCTCTCTCTCTCTTCCTTTCTGCGTGTGTGTGTTAAAAGAAGAAGAGGTTATGAATTTGAGAAAGAATTGAAGGAACGTTGAAGAAGTTAGAGGAAGTAGAAGGAAGGGTAGAAATGATGTAAATCCAAAAAAAGTGTGAAATTTTCAATAAACTTATATTTTAAAAAACCTATAGAGGCTGGAGAGAGATCTCAGTAGTTAAGAGTGCCTATTGCTCTTACAGAGGAGCTGTGTTCAATTACTAGCACCTACATGGTGGATCACAGCCATCTGTAACTCCAGATCTAGGGAATATAAACTATGAAGTCCTTTTCTGACTTCCAAAAGCACCAGGCACTAATGGCACACATACATACATGTACACAAAACATCCACACACATACAATGAAATAAATAATTCTAAGAAAAAAATGCTAAATAAATTTTTTAAATGAATTAAAAGCACCGAAAAAGAGCACTCAGATCACCATACCTGTAGTTTCTCAACTTGATAAAGGTGTCAGTCATAGCAATGAAGCAAAACTGGGTGTGCTTCAGGAAATAGCAGGGCTTCAGTTAACTATAATTACTATGTGACACATTCCATGCTCTATCATGAAAATGTGACCTCTCAATAGCAGACAGATCTAGATATGAAAGGCAAAATAGTAAAAATACTGAAATAGACATTGTGTAATTGTAAAAATTTCTGAGATGAGAAGTAACTCTCTGACAACATACTGGCCACTTATTGATTTGTTGTTGTTGTTTTGTTTTGTTTTTCCAAGACAGGTTTCTCTGTGTAGCTTTGTGCCTTTCCTGGATCTTGCTCTGTAGACCAGGCTGGCCTTGAACTCACAGAGATCCACCTGCCTCTGCCTCCCGAGTGCTGAGATTAAAGGCGTGTGCCACCACCGCCCAGCCCACTTTTTGAGCATTCAAAACTTAGCTAGTATGATAGAGAAACTGAAATTTTCATTTTATTTCATATCAATTTATTTACATTAAAAGAGCCACATGTAGCTCTCTTGCTGCATATTGCAATTCTCAAAGATGACATAGCAGAATGTCTGTGATGATTATTTTATGGGTCTAGGTTTTAAATTCCCTTTATTAAATGTCTCTTAATAAGAGAGAAGTGGATATGGGAAAACTGTCTTCCAAGAGTTGAGTTGGGGAGTGTAAATATGAAGTAATAGACATTTTGTGGTATCTATAAGCCTTTTGAAATATAGTCAGTGAAATTCTAGTACTAATCTTGCACTGTTATGAAAGATCTTGGAGGTACATTTTAAGTGGATAATCAGTTGAATTTAAGTTCATCAAAAGCTGTATCATAGAGCTAAGGGTATATTTCAGTGGCAGAACATCCAAATAGCATACATCAGACCTTGGGTTGCATGCCCAGCTCCACAAATAAAAGAAAAACTATTATTTTTTATACTGGGTTTAATCAGCTAGGAGGGCAGGAGGTAGCACTTGCTATACCTATGGTGTTACAAACAGCTCATGATTCATTTGTCCTGCAGAGTTAAGGCTTGATTAACTAGTCCCCACAAAATATACTACCAAAAAAGAAAGTAGTCAATATACTCCATTAAAATTGGTAACCCCTCAACAGTAGAAATAATGAAGTATCTGACAAGATCCAGATGTTTAAAAAATAGTCTACAGTGTATTTAAAAACTCCTTTAAGGAACTGGAGAGATGACTCAGTGGTTGGCTAACAGAACTTACTGTTCTTGCAGAAGACCTGGGTTCCATTCCTAGCACCCACATGGCTACTCACAACTGTTCATAACTCTAGTTCTGGGGGATCCAATGACCCCTTCTGGCCTCTGGGTCACTGTAGGCATGTGGCACACAGATATACATGCAGGCAAAAACATGGATACACATAAAAAGGAAGGAAGGAAGGAAAAGAAAAAGAACAAAAGAAAGGAAAAAAACCCTTCTAAATAAATAAGAAATAGATAAATCATAAATAGATAAATGATTATAAAGATAGACAAAATATTTAACAGACATTTCATAAGAGAACCTATAAAAATAACTGGTAAAGGGATACTCATATTCACTACTTATGAAAGAAATATAGTCAGAAGCAAATTCATATCAACCAGAATACTAAAATAATAGCATCTCTAGGTCTGTGGATTATAGCATAGTTATCATTTACTTTATGGCTAATATCTACTTATGAGTAAGTACATAGCATGTTTGTCTTTCTAGGTATGGGATATCTCACTCAGGATGATCTTTTCTAGTTCCATCCAATTGCTATCCAATTTCATGATGTCATTGTTTTTAACAGTTGTAATACTCAGTTGCATAAATGTACCATATTTTCTTTATCTATTTTTCTTTTGAGTGACATCTAGGTTGTTTCCAGTTTCTGGCTATGACAAATAAAGCTGCTATGAACATAGTTAAGCAAGTGTCCTTGTGGTATGACTGTGTATCCTTTGTGTATATGCTCAGGATTGGTATAGCTGGATCTTGATGTAGATTGATTACCAATTTTCTGAGAAACAACATATTGATTTCCAAAGTGGCTGTACAAGCAATGGAGGAGTGTTCCCCTTGCTCTACATCCTTGCCAGCATAAGCTGTTACTTGTGTTTTTGATCTTAGCCATTCTGACAGGTGTAAGATGAAATCTCTAAGTCATTTTGATTTGCATTTCCCTGATGGCTAAGAATGTTGAACATTTCTTTAAGTGCTTCCCAACAAAATTCCTTTGTTGAGAATTCTGTTTAGATCTGTACCTCATTTTTAATTGGATTATTTAGTTTGTTGATGTCTAGTTTTGTGAGTTCTATATATTTTAGATATCAGCCTTCTTTTAGATGTGGGTTTTGTGAAGATCTTTTCCCATTGTGTTGGCTCCCATTTTGTCATTTTGATAGTGTCCTGTAATCAGAAATTTCTCTTCTGCACACCAATTTCCAAATAACCACTCAGAGGCTTAATATTACTTATAATCAGCTGATAACTCAGGCTTGGTACTAGCTAACTCTTTTACTTAAATTAACCCATAATTCTTACCTATGTTTAGCCACACGGCTTGGTACCTCTTCTCAGTACAGCATTCTCAGCTTGCTTTTCTGTGTTGGCCAATGACTCTCATATTTCATACTTCCTCTTCCCTGACCTCTCCTAGTCTGGCTCTTGTTCTCTTTCTCTTCCTGCCTGGCTATGAGCCAATCATCTTTTGATTAGTCAATGTGAGTAATACACATACATAGTATCCAAAAAGATTGTTCCACAGCATTCCCCCATTTTTGTCTAAATAAAAAGGAAGGTTTTAACTTTAACATAATAAAATTATATACAACAAAAATAAGTAAGAATTATGGTTATAATATCTCGTCTGTTTGTATTTGATAATATTAAAGGAAATATTTTATTATCTATCTTATCTTGGTGACTCTAAAGTATTACATCTAATTTACCTTCTTATCATAACTAAGGAAAATTATAACTATCTAGTCTTCAACTCCATCAAAGACCCCAGAAGGATATAACATTACCTGAGTAAACAGGAAGTGCAGAATAAACAACTTCCAAAATTAAGAAATGATAGAAACAGATAGCTGCCTGGACAGTCACCCAAGGTTCCTCTCTAACATTGGGGTATCCATCTTCAGCCTACAGGCCTAGAATATCTGGAAGACTTTTCTGTGAAGCAGGATTTTTAAGGACTCTCCCACCCTGTCTTGGCAGTCACTTTCTTTTGTTTCCTGCTTGTCTAATTTAGACAGCATACTGTCAGCAGTTGAGGAAAGGGCAGTTTCTTGCCCAGTGGCTCACATTTGCCACAAAGAAAGTAAACTTCATGTGGAATTTCTTCAATGTCCATCATCTTCTCTGAAGTAGACTGATGCTACCAGGATCAGCCATGTGTCATTGTCATAAAATAAAAAACGAACCTTATTTTATTTTTTTAAAAAAAAAACCTAAATGCCATATTCTGTAGATCTCTGAACTGTTTGAAGACCACCTGTCTATCTAAAATATATCTCCGTTTGACCTTGAAGACATACCTGACATGACTACAAGTTTGATTGTAATAGGTGACAAACTACTAACTTGCATTTCTTTATTATCCTAAACAGTTTGTAATAATAAGTTTCAAGGACTAGAAATTTACATTACATAGTTAAATGAGCTGCATAGGCACAGTAGCTTGAACAAGAGTAGAAACTATGTACAGTATGTTCTAACAAAAATAACCTTAAATTTGTATCAATATACTAAAATATCTTAAACAACAGTAGAAACATATACACAGTAGAACAAAGGTAACCTCAAATTGGTATCAGTATACAAAAATCCAAACAAATGTAAAATATTTAAAACTAGTAGTTGCTTTTTTAGGTTTAAAAATAGATTCAATACTCTATCCTTTTTATCCTATCATTTCTATATCTCCCCCCCTTTTCCTTTTCAGAACAAGATCCCTGAATCTAAACTCCTTTGTTCAGCTTTTTCCCTGACCATTACCAATAATAACTTGCAACCAACTCATGGTAAATGATGACAAATATCCATAGCCCACTGAAAAACCAAAAACTACCCACTCCACCTCTTGGAAATGTGGCCATTATGTTCTAAAAATTACTTCCTGTTGTCTGGGAGGGATGGCATCTTTAGGTTTCCCTGAAAAAAATTGGAATAATTGTCAAGTCCTGGGAGAGCTGGCTATATCATTTGTTGTCCATGTTCTGTGTAACGGGAAGGTGCAAAGCTTGTCTTAAGTCCTGGCTAGAGTAGTCTATAAGGTTGGACCATCTCAGCTAGCAACATTGAAATTATCCTGAGTAGTTTGTAGTCCAAAGCTGATCTTTGGGTAGTGTTTTTCACCTTAATGGGATACTGTAATACAGGTGTAATCATCATTGTGGGGACCCATCCTCCTTTTTGAGACATTGAAGGTCACTGTTAGGCATAGTCATGGTTTGACCTCAATGCAGGTGTAATCATTGTTGTGGGGTCTCATTCTCCTTTTGGAGACTTCAAAGGTCACTGTTAGACATGGTCATGGTTCACTACAGAAAACTTAAACATTTTAAATATCATATACAGCAGATGTCAAATAGGTTAAAGGACCATAATTTGTTATGTACATTCAGAGAACAAGAAGTAAATTCCTAGTTACTTGATAGAGACTCAAACCTGAAATCATGTACAAGAAACTAGATGAAGCCTTTGTCTAGAATTAGTACTCTATATGACCATTAATATCATGACAAAATGTTTAATTATATATATATATATATATATATATATATATATATATATTATAAAATTTGAGATAATATTTATACCTTAAGAAAAGTTTTTAAAGAGTCAAAATAAAACCAAAGAATTATGAGATTAGTGGAAATAGAATAGTCCTTTAATTTTGTTTTTTCTTCTGTCCCATATCAGGTGGCTCTTAGGACATGAGACAGAGATTTTGGATTTTTCTTTAACAAACATGCTTGAGTTTAGAGGAGAAAAGATATATGCTCCAACTACAAAGCTAGCTTTATGTTTTAATTTAACTGGAAATACAAAATGACCATTTGCAATGTATAACTGTAGAGAACAGTAGAAACAAACATTTGGAAAATTTATGAAATTTTATCTTGTTGAAAATGTTATATACCAATAGGCCAATTTACTGATTTTCCTGGGACATTTTTCCTGAATGATTTGTCTTTTATCTTCAGTTATCTCATTTGACCAGTGGTCTTCAGATTCTTAGCTGGATGCCTTCATTCCCCTGGAAATAAAAAAAAAAAAAAAAAAAAAAAAAAAAACCTTTTGGCAAGTTATATCTGATCAAATGAAAAGCATTTGTTAGTATTATAAGTTAGTTTACATTGAATGGTCATGCTGTTTGATGAAATATCATTTCTTCTAATCAAGAGCTCTCTTTTGTTCAAATGGAACCTTTATCAATTTTGATGGTATCCATAGCTTTTCTTCTCCTGTGGAAACAAAAGCAAAATCTCTTCCTCAATGTAACACATATCCTGGTTTCCATTCTGAGGTCAACACTTCTTTAAAGTATACAGGCTGATTTAATTCAGCAGTTTTTTTTTTCTATTATCCAATGGCTCTCCACAGCTGTTGTTCCTTTTCATTAGCATTTAGAAGATTTAAAGTTAATAAAGCATTGTGCAATCTATCTCTGGAATTCTTTATTACCCCATTCTGTTTATTAAGCATATCTTTTAGAGTTTTATTAGTTCTTTCTTTAACTACTTGCCATGTAGGATTGATTGTGTAGTATACCTGTAATATGCTTTATGTTGTAATATGCAAAATAATTGTTTCATTTTCATAGAGACAAATTCAGGATCATTGTCAGTCTTAATTTGTACAGGTATCCCCTTGATATCCCTGACTTCTAATAGATGTGTAATTACAGAATCAGCCTTTTCAGAACTCAAAGAAGTTGCCCATTGAATTCCTAAATATGCATCTATGGTTGTACATATTTTAATTTTCCAAACTTTGAAAAATGAAACACATCCATTTGCCAAATTTCATTTCTTTGAGTACTGTTTGGATTTCTTCCTGCAGGTAGTGAAATTTGGTTATACAAAGAAGAAGTAGGACATGTCCTTATAATTCCCTTGGCTTGTTACCAAGTGATGGGAAACTCTTTTTTCAAACCCTTGCTATTGACATGATGTTTTTATGAAATTCTGAGGCTTCTATCACATTTCCTATAAATAGTTGATCAATCCCATCATTATCTTGTACTAGAGGGCCTGGTAGACCCAAATGGGATCTGATACATATAAGAGATGATATGTATGTATAAGGATGATTTCTATTCTGACTATTTCTTGTAATTGAACAAATAACAGAGTTAATTATAAATCATCTGGAATAAATTCAACAGCTTCAATATGTACATGAAGCATTAATCTAATTAATCTTATCAATAAAAACTTGGGAGTAAAATATTGGGGTAAGAACGTGAAAGATCAGAGAACAGGGAGCAACTGCCAGTTGCTTCCTAACTCTTCAGTTCCTCTGTCCCAAAGGGTTGAGATCCTCTTTCAGCCCTGCCTTACCACTTACAGTCTCCTTTCTCTATAATCTTCGAAACCTCTATGGTCAGCTAGTGGCTAGTTCCACCCTTTGACTCCAAGCAAGCTTCATTTGTTAGAACACAATCAAAATATCACACAACAGTGTCATTTGCCTTATAGAAGCTGTTTAGTTTCATGAGTTCCCATTTGTTAAGTGCCAGTCTTAGTGCCTATGTGACTGGTGTTCTGTTCAGGAAGTTGTCTCCTGTGCCAATGCATTCAAGGCTATTCCCTACTTTCTCTTCAATGTATCTGGTTTTATGTTGACGTCTTTAATACACTTGGACTTGAGTTTTGTGCCGGGTGACAGATATGGGTCTATTTGCATTCTTCTATATGCCAACATCCAGTTAGGCTAGCACCATTTGTTGCAGATGCTTTCTTTTTACCATTGTACAATTTTGTCTTCCTTGCAAAAATCAAGTGTCTATAGTTGTGTGGATTTACTTCTGGGTTTTTGATTTGATCCTATTGATTAACCTGTCTGTTTTTATGCTAATATCATGCTGTTTTTTTTTTTTATTACTATAGCTCTGTAGCAGAGCTTGAAATCAGAACAGTGATACCTCAGGAAGTTCTTTTATTGTACAGGATTGCTTTAGCTGTCACGGTTTTTTTTGTTTTTCAATATAAAGTTGATTATTATTCATTCAAGGTCTGTAAAGAATTGAGTTGGAATTTTAATAGGAATTGTGTTGAATCTATAGATTGGTTTTGATAAGATGGCCGTTTTTACTATGTTAATCCAAATACTCAGAGAAGTTAAGCAACAAGGAGGACTTGGGGGGGGGGCACATAAATCCCACTGTACACCAGAAATAGAATGGAAATATCAGATGGATGGGGGAAGGGTTCTGAATGGGGGTGAGGATGGGAACAGGAAGTATCAGGTGTGGGGAGAATGAAGGGAGAGAGTACTGGGAGAAACAAATGGAATCTGGTAGGGGGCACCTCTTGGATGAGCTAGAAACCTAGTGAAATGGAAACTCCGAGAAATCTATGAGAGTGACCCTAGCTAAGACTCCTAGCAATGAAGGATATAGATTCTGAATCAGCCATCCCTTCTAACCAGGCAAGACTTCCAGTGAAGTGATTAGGACAACAACCCAGCCATAAAACATATGTCCTATATTTTGTCCTGCCTACAGGATATGCTGGGTGAATATGGTGTAGAAATTGTGGAAGTGGCCAAACAATGACTAGTCTAGCTTGAGACCTATACCATGAGAGGTAGCATACCCCTGATACTGCCTGGAGGGCCAGGGCACAGAGGCTGAATATCCCAGAGACCTAGGACAGAACCAAACAGACTGGCAAAATAATTCAATGAAAAGGTTCCTAATGATATTCTCTTTCTACTCATAGATGGGTGCCTAACCCAGTTGTCATCATAGAGGCTTCATCAAGCAAATGATGGAAACAGAGATGGCAAAGACTCACAGCCATGCATTAGGCAGTGCTCAGGGAATCTTGTGGAGCATGGGGAAGAAGGATTATAGGAGCAAGAGTCAAGGACACCACAATACAAACCACAGAATCAACTAACCTTGACTTATGCTCACAGAGACTGAACCTACAACCAGGGAACCTACATGGGATTGACCTAAGCCCTCTGTATATATGTTACAGTAATGTAGCTTGTTTTTCTTGTGGGACTCTTAACAGTGGGAGTTTAAAAAAAACTGGTTTGGGGACCCTTTCCTCCTATAAGGTTGAATTGCCTTGTCCAACCATAATAGGAGAGGAGGAGCCTAGTCGCACTCAACTTGATATTCCATGACTGGTTGATATCCAATAGAGGTAACTGTGGTCAGGATATAAAAAATATAAATAAATAAATAAATAAATAAATAAATAAATAAATAAATAAATGTAAAGAATAAAGTTCTTAAAATATCATGTGCTGACTAATATGTAGAAAAACTTGAACCATCATATGATACTTTAAGACTATAAAATTGCTTCAGAAATTTACTTATGGAAATCAGAACAGTTGTATGTGTATATGTATACATATGTGTGTGTACATATGTGTGTGCATGCATGCATGTGTGCAAACACATATGTGTTTGCATAAGCATGCTCTTCCAATTCATCAGATTTATTGTTTATTATGTATATTTTATCTGTCTTATTAAAAAGCATTCCTTACTCCAAGGTCATGGCTATATTCTATTTTTTCTAGAAACATTACAGTACAGTAGCATAATTTAGCAATTAGGTCAACGATCTTTATCAAATTCATTTTTATGATTTAATTATTTTAATCTTCAAAGTAGGCACAGAATCTTGATATAGGATGTCTTTCTGTATGCTGTGAATATGTGTTGCTCCCATTCATTAATAAATAAAACTGTTTTGGCCTATGGCAAGGCAGGATAAGAGCCAGGTGGGAATTCCAATCAGAGAGACAGGAGAAGGGCAGAGTCAAATGCAGATGCCATCAAGTCACCCAAGGAGCAAGATGCCAGTGGACTGATAACACCATGGCCATGTGACAACACATAGATTAATAAAAATGGGTTAATTTAAATTGTAAGAGCTAATTAATAATAAGCCTGAGTAACAGTCCAAACAGTTTGTAATTAATATTAAGCCTCTGAGTGATTATTCACAGGATGGGGCAGACAGAGAAAACCCTACATTTATAGGATCTTTTACTTTTTTTTTGTTTTTGTTCTTTTCATTCAGTGTCTTGATCCCTTGTTCAAAAGACTCTTGCTGCCATTGCATTTTGTTCACATTTCTTGTTCCTTATTATCTTAAAGTAAATTTTGTTTTGTTTTGTTTTAAAGGGAATTACATGCAAAGATTCATTGAATGGTCCTTAGTTTTGATAAGAGAGTTTTGAAACTTTGCCTCCTTCATAACAGAATGTAGAAAAATGTTAAAATTAAAAAGCAAATTGTTCCCTTAGTTTACCTTGAACAGTAACAAAGATAGAAGGGGGATGTAAGGGACAGATTATGAATGAATTCTTATTCCTTCTCTGTTATTTGATGCATCATCCTCCAATATCACCATGCTCTAGTGACTCACAAAAGTCTCAGGGCAAAGCTCGAGAAGCAGAACAGAGGATGAGATCTTCCTCTGTTATATCTACTGCGGGCTCTAATTTCTTGTCTCTTGTATGTACAGCATTTGTGTATTTTTCCTGGTTGCTGTTGTTAATGCACTTTTTGTCTAGTATACATAAATGTTTTATCCCTCTATTCAACCCCAGGGTAGCCCTTTCCAGCACAATGGTAGCTTATAATAGGATGAAAGGATGTCCAAGCACATTTGGCTCCTTAGGTGATATCTATGAATTAATTCTTTTATGGTAAATAGTTATTTCCTGTGCATGAATCCTACATCATTATATGGCTTCTCTTTCATTTCCAAATTTTATTATTAATGTGGATACAAGCCTTTAAACTAGATACATAATAAGATGAGTTCAAAAGGCTGGCTTTGAACGCAAGCACAGCCATTAACATGGACTACACTTCTTATATTCCAAAAGGCATGCTGAGGATTCATCTGTTCTCCCTTTTAACTTTCACATCTAATTAGTCTTTGTCTGAAGGGCTTGTTCCTGATATTCACCAGCATGCCTCAGTGGTGTTAATGTGCAGCACAGTGACCTTGAGTGAGAAACAATTTTCACCCAATCCTTTTATAACTAATTACTTTTGAAAGGTACAAAGAAGGAGTATTTATTTTGTTCTCTCATCGCATAAGGGAAGAATATCAAAAATTACTTTTGTTTCCTTAAGAGATTATGAACATATGGCAAAATACATTATGACAGGGATATGTATTGCTGACATGATTTCAATGTATTTCTGTATTTTTAGGCAGTCCAAAGTGCATCTCTAAATACTGTCTAGTTATCTTATAAGGCCTGCTAAGTAAAGTGGAAATGGCTAGAATAAGGACCCAAGTATAGAGGTAGAAGTCTTTGTAAAACAGAATTGGCATAGTTTACATGAGCAGTATAAAGGTTACAACAATGAAGATCTAACTAAGTGAGACCTCAGGTCTCAAAATAGAAATGTGATAGCAAACGTTTTTCTAATAAGTTCAAAGGCTTAGAGCAATAAAAGCGAGTTTCTATAGTGCTGTGCTTTTGTCCATAGTTTGCAACCATACTAAGGATGCAAGAAATCAGCAAACAATGAAAAATTCACAACCCATTGAAAATTGTACTGGATTAAAAGAATAACTTAAGACTCATTTACAGGATAACAGTGAAGTCCCCCAAATGCAGAAAAAACTCTTGGAATGCCTTGCTTTATAGTCATAATGAGTAAAAACAAGTATGTTATATGGCCAGGCCCATGTTTAGAATGATAACACAGCTGGGAATGTAGCTCAGTTGTAGGAGATATTATGTAGCATGTCTGTGGGTCTGGGTTTGAACTCCCACCTTTGCAATAAATGCTAAGTAAATTAATATACTAAAATAAAAATACTAGGTAAACATCTCTACAAATATTCCAAAGAAACTTCATAATAAGGAAAACTGTTAGTTGAATAAAAGATAAAATGTGGTGTTATATGCCTTTAATCCCAGTCCTCAGAAGACAGAGTCAGACAGATCTCTGTGAGTTCAAGGCCAGCCTGGTCTACAAAGTGAGTCCCAGAACAACTAGAACTCTTATACAGAGAAACTCTGTCTCAAAAATCAGCAATAACAAGATAGATAGATAAATAGATAGATAGATAGATAGATAGATAGATAGATTGATAGATGATAGATAGATAGATAGATAGATAGATAGATAAATTACAGCAACACATTGCATTTAGAAAGCTTCAATATTATTGCTCTAAATACTTCACAAAAATTCTAAAGTCATGAATTACTCAGTTCTCACAATGACCATGGTGAAACTTCTTTTGCAGAGTATTGTATTTTTATTAATCAGTTAATGTTGTGTGATGTTTTTATCATGTTCCAACAAATAAAGCTTGCTTGGTGTCAGAGGGTGGAGTTACCCACTAGCCAACCAAAATTAACCACAGAGATTTTGGAACTGAGGAAAGATAGTAGAGGAAGTAGTTGAGGTGGGGCAGGAAGGGATCTGGCTCTCTGTTTGGAGAAAGGAACAGAGCAGGTAGGAAGGACTAGTGGCTGCTCTGATCTTTCAGGCTCTTACTCCAATATCTGACTCCTGAATTTTTATTGATAAAGAAGAATTAGAATAATGCTTTAAGATACCTCAATATTTCCAGAGCAGAGAGCTGCCAGGAAGTAACTGAGGCTGGAAGCAAAGGCTGAGACTGTGTCATGAAGTACTTAAACGTCTCAGTATGGAGTCACATATTATTTAATGTGGGACGAGTCAGGGAAGTGGGGACAGAACACAGTCAGTTCTTTAAGAAAGATGAATCCATGAAATGAGAACTGTCAGGTGGATGTTCCTATAGATATCACAAGCTAATTTATTTTATATGTTTGTATTTTATATGTTTGTATTTTTGTTTGTTTTGTTTTCTGTGGTGCTAGGGACAGAACACAGGGTACTTCATCTCAACTATACTCGCAGCACTGACAAAGACATGCTATAAATCTCAACTCTAGAGCTTTTATAAAATTCTGGGTGAAATAAAAAGACACGACCAATAAAATAGTACTTAATGTAACAGATGAAATGTTACTTTTAAACATCAGCAAGGAGGATATTCTCAATTTCAAAAATAATATACGAAAATGTTACTTTTCATCACACAAATGAAAATAACAGAACATCCAGTGCGGCGGTGCTCTTTGGACATAGACCACCAGAAACACACCTATAACTGAACAAGTTGAGTTTACTGTTCATGGCAAAGAGGGAGTCACAAGGGCCATTAAAGAGAGGGTTCGTAGATTTGGGATTGTGTCTTATTCGTGTTTTGATGACAGATATCAAGTGGGAGTTTACATGTTCTCAGAAAACGTGATAATTCTGAGATTTAAACAATATTTACTTATTCTTTAAGAATTTCCTACATGTATACCATGTTGTTTGATTATATCAAACCCTCCATTTCCCTGTTTCCAGTTTCTCTGAGAACCCCCAAGTTCCCCTCTAAACTTCATATCTTATTTCTTTTTTTATTTTATTTGTTTGTTTATTCATTCATTCATTTAGTTATTTATTTGTTTGTCTATTTATTTGTTTGTTTGTTTATAGCCCACTGAGTACAACTAGTGCTGCTCACATGTGTATGGGAAAAGGCCATCCACTAAAGCCCAGGCACTAAGAGAAGATACATATCTGAAGAAAATTGACTCTTCCTTCCCCAATAGCCATCATAGCTTCTCAGCTAGGGGTCCATCTGTCCTAGGATGTTAACTGGCTTGATGTGATGTAGGTCATGTGTAGGCAGCCACAGCTGCTGTGAGTGACCCTGTCATGTCCAGAGGACAGTATTTTTCAGCATTCCTTCCCTAAGGACTGCAACTATCTTCATATGGCTCTAGGACAAGTAAGGTTAAAGCTGTAATTGCTAAACAACAGCAACAAAACGACAACGTAAGTAAAAGCAAACAGCAGCCACTCATGGGATACCTGCTTCTCTTTCTCTCTCTCTCTTTTTAGTGGTCTGCGGCTTCGTATTTAGACTATGTAGTGATCTAGCATTTATCCTGCTAGAGTGACTTGTTGCTAGGTACTATGTGGCTTTTTCTCCTGAGCCTGAGATTTAAACTGACACAAAATTAATTAGCAAGAGAAGGTACATATTTGTTTGATAGAAGTCCTACATGGCAGGGGTGACTTTCTAGGGCAATGAAAACCCAAAGAAGCAGCAAAGCTTGCTTGCTTTTATGTTAGGTTGAACAAAGGGAGATGACTCCAGAAGAGTAAACTGGGAGGTATTATTTTTAACAAGGTCTATTTGCATAGAATTCTATTGACCTCAACTTCTCATCTGTGATTATGTGAATGTTACTTTTCTTTTGGTATAAGAAGGATTACTTCTACTATTAGGTTTTGTCAGGTCCAAAGGAAACTCCATTTCCCCAAATGATGAGGATTAAACAAAAGCCAGCATTTCTGGGACCTTGTGAAGTAGCTTCCCCTCTACCAAAGGAGCCACTTCCCTTCTCACTGACAGAAGGTGCCTATTAGCATACCAAAGTGCATGCTGGCCTCCAGGCTCAAACTGGTTACACATTTTAGAGTTTAAGTATGCATCCAACCTCTTATGCTCCACTACCCACCCTAAACTTCCCTACCTCAAGGCTTCCTGCCCCCAGCTACTCATGCTCCATATTTGGCATGTTCTCTCTTTTGCCCACACTCTCTTTGTCTTCCTTGCTGGATTTCCCCAGCTCCACATCTCTCTCTCTCTCCGCTCTGCTCTACTCCTACTTCTCTCCCGGCCAGATCCAGTCTGCTCCCATGGGCAGTCTATTACTTTCTTTCTCTGCTCTTGACTCTTCCAGATAACTCTGCCTGTTCTCTCCCTCATATCTACAATAGAAACCTTCCCCTTAACCATATCATAGAGCAGTCATGTCGTCAGTTTATACAGGTTTTAGCTTTTATTTTGAGGAAGAAGGAGAAAGATGCCATACTCTTCTTTGTATATATGTGTTCTTAAGTATGTTTATATAAAATAAACTTTATTCACATGTGGCATTTTTGGCTACCTCTTGTGTTTATACAATTGTTTCTATTTTGTTGTGGTGGTCGTTTGTTTTATTGGGTTTTGTTGTTGTTGTTGTTTAATAGGAAAGGGATAGATCAGTTTCCATATATCAGGATTGTTTTTGTCTCATTCAGAAGGAATGGATCCTATATACAATAGGGTCATATAAATTAATATACTTCTAGAGTAGCCAAGCATGGTAGAACATGTCTGTAATCCCAGTACTCAGGAGGCTATGGCAGGAAGATCATGAGTTTGACGCCAGCCTGAGTTACATAGTGAGAATCGGTCTTGAACAAACAAACAAAAATATTTAGGACTAAAGTTATCAAGTGTAATTGAGAAGAGAGTCCACAGCGGATCTCTTATAAGCAAGCAAAGCAGTGTTTTTTGTTCTATTCCTCAATTTACCCAGTAGCTACATATGTGTTTTTGTTATAAAAAAAATTGCTAAGGTAGATATTTTGAGGGATTTATACTTTTGTTTATATGTGTTATATTTCAGAAATCTTGATTTTGCTTGTTTAACATCAATTGACTTTAATTTAAACTTGGTAAAATTAAATTTATGTATTTAGATACAGACTTTCTTAAAATAGTTACTGTTCAAAAGCAGTAAATAACCTAACATAACACTCGATGAGTAGCTGAGAACCAAGGCTTAAGTTGTGAAAAAGTCCAATATTTAACTTTGTATGGACCAATACAAGTCTACAAAGAAGACAAAACACAAGTGGCCAAAAGTATGTGAGGAAACCAGGAATGTTTTGTCACACAGCCTGTGAATGCGACTTTACATGGAGAAAGGGACTCTGTAATAAAGTGAAAGACCTTGAGATAGGAAGACTAACCTGATTGATGTGAATGCATGACAGTTATAATGACATGACAAATGCCCTAATAAGAGGTAGGCGAGAGGGACTTCAATTATAGGACAAAAAAACAATAAAATAACTGAGGCGCAATGCTGCATGGCTGTCATTGTCAATATCCTGCAATTCACAGATAAAAAATCTTTTGGAATTCATTAATTTAGCAGACCATAGATTCTACTAACCCAAAAGCTAGACCATCTTAGGCCTATATGAAAGATTCCCTCATCTTGCTATAACCCAACTCTCTGCTGTTTTTACCAACATATTTTTTTAAATGTCTACCTTTATTCTATTACCAGAAATCTCCAGAAATCTGCTTCCACATGGGAACATGGAACCTGGAGTAAATTAGCTCAATATTTCCCTAGCCATGGTAACTCCAAAGTAAACTCTGTTATTGCCTTTGAGGAGAGATCTCTATGTGATGTTGTTGTTTTGTTTTGTTTTGTTTTGTTTTGTGTGTGTGACTAAAATAATCATATAGAGAAGATAATTCCAACATCCTATGAAAATTAATAAGTAATACTTGAGTGCATAAATAATTACTAACTTGTACTACAGTGTGTTCGTGTGTTTCTAGGGGTAGAGCATATAAGGATAAAAGAGGTTGTCTTTCTTCATAAAGGAATAATGTGCTATTTTAATCATATTTCCCCCAGGAATGTGATATAAAATAAATTAACAATATAAACAGCAATGTTACAGAAGTAAAGATACAATTCTGAGTATTGTAAGAACTTAAAAGAGTAGAATTATATGGCAATGTTTCTAAAGTGGACACAAGTAGACCATATGCATTATTACCCAAAAGGGACTCCAATATACCATAAAGATTACATATAGTGTTGGGATTCTGTCACCACTCCAGCTGACATACACAGTTCAGGAGCTAAAGAGGGGGTCTGTCTTGTATCTTATGTCATCCATGTGTTGTGTGACTGTGCATTGCTCACAGAGCAGTCACACAATCAGCGCATGTGTGGCATATCTCCGCAAGCCTACCTGCGCATATTCATGGGAGTCCTTAAAAGACCAGACACAGACTCCTCATCTCTCTCCTCTGATCTCCCCCTAGCCCCCTCCCCCGTGTTCTCTGCATGTGCTTCTTCCCCAGGCCTGGTTCTTTGCCCCCCTTCCTCCTAATAAAGCTCTAATATTGGTTTTTGGTGTGATTCTTGCCTCATGACCTTTTCACATGGTAACCAGTGCTGCTTATCATTTTTTAAACAACATATAGTATACAAAAAAGACAAACCCTGTGAATCATAAACTTGACCTAAAATGTTATACAAGTATAATAAATTCTAATTGAATATTTACTTTGTAACCATGTCATGTGGGTTCTTTAAAACTTAATGGGCCTTTTAGGGGGTAATTTAGTTGATTCATCTCTTGAAAAGCTACCTAGGAACACTTAGATACCCTTCTTTATTTACTAGTAATTTTATAGTAGCACAATAAGTTGTTGAAGATTACCTCTGACCTTCTGGTTATCTGAACAAGAATAAGGTGACAGGATTTAATGCAACTTATATTTATTTGCATTCCTGTTACAGATTAGGTCCTATGTTAAACATTAGAAACATAGCGAAGATAGGACATACCTATGTTCAACAGTGACCCAGGGTCAGTCTCTTCTGGTTGCTTCTTTCTTCCAAGTACTTGGTGTTGCCCTTTTCTCATTCCTCTCTCTAAAGCTCAGCAGTGAATTACTTGAAAACAAAGACTTCCTTTTACTAATCTACATAGCCTCAGCTTCTAACAATTACCTTACACAAAGTAAATTAACACTTTTCCATTGAACCACTGAGTACATATTTCCTGTTCCTTTAAAGTATTGTCAAAGTGATAATGGATCTAATATGACTGATTTTACTACCTATCCTTAATTTCAAGACCATTTTGGGGATACAATGCAAACTGCTCAGTCACTAACTAAAATAACCAGATTTGGGACCAAAGTAGTGATCATAGGAGGAGACTGTTAAAATCCTTTCTGAGTGATCAGAGTTACAGAGAATAGAAAGCTATTGGCAGCTACTAGAAGGACTTCACACTTCATTGGAAAGGCATAAAAAACAATTACCAGGTCTTTGGCACAGATATTTCAAGATTAACTTCAAAACATCTCTCAAGAGATTTCCTAAGACAGGCATAAACTGGAAACCTATTGCTGGCCCTTTTTATTTTTTTATACTTAGATTTAGATAGTAAGACTCCAAAAATCTAGATAAAAGGAGAGAGAATTGTTATTGGTGCTAACTAGGGAGACAGTTTTACAGGAACTCATCAAAAAGCTAAGATTGCCTTAAAATAAGTGCCTATATCCATGAGCAGGCAATAATAGAGCTACTGTGTTAAACGAGGCCTGGTCTAGGTGAGGGGGGAATATCGAACTTTCAGCACAGAAAAGAGTTAAGCTATCAGTATAGAAATGGCTTGCTTCCTCCACCCACCCATTCACCCACCCCTCTCTCACTTTCCTTCTTTCAAAACAGGTTATCACTATGTAGACCAGGATGTCTGTAAACTCATTGATAGCCATTGGGGCAGGGAGAGTCCGTTTTCTCTAGAGGTGTGACCTCTGTTAGGTTGCCTATGCTCTACTGGATGGCAGTCTGCCCATACATACAGGAGCACTAATTGTACTGAGAACGGAAAACCAAGAGGATATTAAGTTGGGAGGTAAATGCAGGTTGTCCAAGGGAGGAGTGGGGTTTGAATATGATCCAAATCCACTGTATATGTATGAAATTCTTAAACAATAGATAAATAAATCAATCTAAAGAGAAACTAAATAATGACAAAAGTTTACTAAGCTCGTGATTCTATAGATACAACATGGAGGAGCTACACTAGTAAGGGCCTTCTTACTGTTGGGGACTCTTATGAGTCTCATGGTTATACAGAGTCACACAGATTGAGCTTCCTAAATTGGGTGTCTGTTCCTTTCTCTATAAAGCCACAAATTGAATTATAGGACTGCAATCCCTTATGACCTTATCTAATTTTTCAAGCTTCTTAAACACCTTACCTTCAAAATCACCACCAAAATATAAATGGGAACTAATTTTCCAGCACACAAAATTGGGGGGGACGGGTAGGGGAGGAGTGTCACATCCCAATGATAACAATACAAATCTAGTCTTTTCCCCTTAAAATTATGGAATTGTTTAGAATCGCTACCATTCTTGCCATTTCTTTGTTTTATGTATCCCACATGTACCTTCTAAACTATTGCTTAAGGACATCCATTCTCTCTTTTTGCAAGGTTAGGTGAATGATAAGTTTGCCTGGTTATAACAGAACTTGAATGCCTTAACTTGATGTAGAGTTCTAATACATTATTTTTTCTTTTAACTTTTAAGAGATAATGGCCATAAGTTTACTGTCGTTGGCTTGTCCATTTTTGTTTGTTTGAAATAGAGTAACTCTACATAGCCTAGGCCATCCTCTAGATGGTTGCACTCCTCCTGCTTTCTGAAACATGACCATGCACCACCATACAGAGCTCAAAAATGTATCATCTATCCTAGGTAAATTCTGTTTTCCCTTTGACTCCTTTAACATTTTTCTCTTTGTTTTTCTATACATTTATTATAAGATATCTAGGTATGGACTGAGTTTTATTCATTCTGTTTAACATTCAGCTAATCAGCATTATTTTTCTTTAACTTCCACAAAATATTTTTCTAGCTGTTTTTGTTTACTTATTTATTTATTTATTTAGTATGTGTGAGGTAGTGTGTGTATGTGTGTAGACAGTACATGGGACAATGTGTGCCTATAGAGGTCAGAACATAACTTGCAGCAGTTGGTTCTTTCCACCACATGGGTCTTGGGGATCAGATTCAAACCATCAGGCTTGGCAGCAAGCACCTTTACCCCTGGAGCCATTTCCCCAGCTCCTAAACTTTTAAGTATAAAGCCTGATGATGGTACAAGAAAATGCATTGTTTTGTTTACTGAGGGATGTATGTGTGTGTTTCTCTTCATAGATCAGTACAAGGGAATTTATTTTTCATAACTCTTTAATGGCTACTTAAAAATAAGGTTCATTTGTGCTTTGAGATGTATGAATTACATCTATTTTCTCAGGTTTTGTTTTTGTATCAATCAAGATGGGCCTAATTAAATTGGGCAGCTAGAAGAGAGAGTAATAAAGAGATAATTGACATTGGCAGAGTAGAGGAAAGGCTTAAGGCACAGAGCAGAAAACTCAAATATTGGGAGAGGAGATTGGGCCCATTACAATGTAGAAGCCTGAAGAAGGGTGACTACAGACTTGGAGACAGGTAGTATATGCACAAAAGAGGCACATGACAAGAGTGATGGCCTTAGTAGAGGGATGACTGTAGTGGTGGGAACTCAGAAGGGAAGGAGAATGCAGAGAATTATCCTTGTTTTATCTCGTCTCTTCTGGTTATAGTACTCCTCAGTGATGAACCTGGAAAGAAGCTAGAGGCAGGGAACCCAGAATGGTGATTGTCTTAGTTAGCATTTCTATTGCTGTGAAGAGACACCATGACCACGGAACTCTTATAAAGAAAACATTTAATTTGGATTGGTTTAGTCCATTATTGTCATGGTGGGAAGCACAGCAGAATGCAGGCAGACATGGTTCTCAAAAGGTAGCTGAGAGTTTTACATCTGGATTAGCATGCAGACGGGAGAGACTGACACTGAGCCTAGCTTGAGCATCTGAAACCTCAAAGCCCACTTCCAGTGACACACTTCCTCCAACAAGGCCACACCTACTCCAACAAGGCCACACCTTCTAATAGTGCCAATCTCTATGAGCCTATTGGGGCCATTTTTATTCAAACCACCACAATGGATCTAAAGTAAAACTTTGGCTTTCCAAGGAACAGAGCAAATAGAAAAGAATCGAAAGCTGATCTGGAAGAACCAACTGAAGGAAGATACAGAGTAGGCCTTCCCTAGTCTTTAAATCACTTTGGATAGTAAGAGTATATTTCAGTTTTCTCACTGGTCATGAGTTTCTATTTATTGTTTGCTATCTCCGGTAATTTGGGCTTAAATTTTAGTCTATCTAATCTCATTGTTATGTATGTTATTAACATTAAAAAGTGTTTTTCTCTAGCTTTATACTTTTCTCTCCAAATTCCTTTGCTATTAAGATCACAAACCCTCTTTTGTTTAGTATGTATTTGCTTCGTCTATATTTATTAACTCCTTTACCATTACCCTTACAGAATTATTCATTTTTATGTGTTTAACTTTGGGAATCAACCTAGAACTGTTTTAATATGTAAATGTAGTCCATATAGACATATTACTATGAAAAATATACTTTTTTATTTTATAACTAACATTGCATCTTGTATTTCTTTACTATTTTTAGTTTTTTACTTTGTGGACTCAATACATTTTAGAAGATCTATATTCTTAGATCAATAATATCCTTATAACTAATAGTTCTCTGAATTTTATATAACTTTCTATACCATATATAATTGTAAATAGAACACAAATAAAACTTTGTATTATGCTTCATTTGTTTTCACCTATCAAAATAACAAACATGGTTTTCTTCCTTTTTCATCTTATCGTGTGTGTGTGTGTGTGTGTGTGTGTGTGTGTGTGTGTGTGTGTGTGTTGTGTATGCATGTTTTAATGTGTGTGGCCCCACATGTATACAGGAGTGTGTGTGTGCATATGCGTCCTTACATGTGGAGATATGATGATCAAGGTTGACTTTAGTACTCTTCCTAAATCACCCTCTACCTTGTACTTTGAGACAAGGTCTCTTGGTCAAATTGAGAGCTCACTGATATGGCTAGTCTTGCTAGCCAGCTTGCTCTGGGCATCTCCTATATCCATCTTCCAAGACTGGAATTACTGGTGGGCCATCATGCTTGCCTGGTATTTGCATGGGTTCTAAGGATCTGAATACCAGTCCTCTTGCTTGCATAGCAAGCTCTTTCATCTCTGATTCATCTCCCCAGCCCAACAATCATGTTTTAACCTAGTTTTAATAACTATATGAAGGATGCCTTGCACAATACTCCACTGAATAAATGTAGCAGTATATTCCTTTGTGTTTAATGTACATAAGAGCTATTAAAAACAAAGCTTTTGCCTCTATTGAATTAAGGCCAGGATAAAATCTCTTGAACTTGATTCAAGGATAAAGAAAGTAATTTCCCAGAGAATTCAACAGACCCAAACTCATAGGAGTATCAAGGACTTATGACCTGCTTAGGGACAGGCTCTATCCTGGACTAATAAGGTGCATTTCTCTGTCCCACTTTTCCTTTCAGTACTCATCGTAGGGGGAGAGATGCATTCAGTATCTTCCTCTTGTACCAAATCTCCAAAGAGTCAGAGCTTGCTCATGTCATCAGCATGAGACCCTGTATTACAATGCACTGAAAGTATGATGGTGTTAAGAAAATACTGATGACTGACTAAATTTTCATTCTTCTCTATACATTTTCACATGGGCTCAAATTACTATCCATTGTATTTTCATTTTAGTCTGATGGACTGCCTTTAGATCTTTTTTTTGATAGCTTTAATGGAATATGCTTTGTATGCCATACAATTTATCCATTGATAGTAGATAACTAATGTTCACGGGTATGTTCAAACAGCATCACAGTCAAATTTACAATATTTTTATCACCTCCAAAAGAAACAGTCATCAAATACCTTACCCACTTCTCAGCCTCAGAGTAACTGTAATTTTGTCCTCTGTGAATTTCCCTATTTTAGAGTCTCATATTAATATAATCTATGTACAGTATTTCATTGAACATGTTTTTGGTGATGTCCATGTTGTTATAGCAGATGTATATACCATTGTTTTGATGGCTGAATAATATCCTATTGTATCAATATCACTGCCCCCTTTTGTTTATCCATTCACCTTTTAGCTGCTATGGATGCTACTAGCATATAGCTCTACCGTAGAGTGTTTGGCTTAACATGGTTGAAGATCTGTTTGGTCTGCAAAATAAAATTCAGAAACATTAAAAAAAAAAACACTCAGAAGGAATGATTTGCACATTTTCTAGGTAGTTTTTAATCCAGTCTAGTTGAAACCTAGAATTAACCACAACAGCTCTATGTCACGTGAGACCACTGAAGTCCCTGACTGGATTAGTTGCTACTTAAACAGATTTTCTTGAGGATGTGGAACCACTAAACCTGTGGTAGTCTTTGCTGAAAAGTTCTGCATGTGTGCTAGAAGGAATACACATTATCACTTAACTAAGCAGTTTACTGTTGTGCCATAACCTAACTTCTCTGCTGACATAAAGCTTCAAGGACAGTCAGAGGCGAGATGTTAGGGCCATCCTTGGTCTTTCCTGAGCTTTTACATAGCCCTGGTTGTGCAAATCTCTTCAGACATGTAGCTGACCCTCTTTTTCCCCACAGTATGGAATCATACAAGGTGAGACTTCTAAGTTCTGGAATTACAAACAGGCATCACCATACCCAGTTTATGAAGGATTGGGAATTGAATCTAGGGCTTTGTGTATGCTTATCACATGCTCTACCAACTGAGAACATCACTGGGATATAGATTACTTCTAAATTTCCAGAAATATATTATGAATTTTGAGCAATCTCATTCTCCAAAATTTCCTTTCAGGATATTTTGATTGGTCTATTATTTAATTCAACTTATACCCACTGCTTCAAAGTGCCAAGAATGTAAGCAATTGTTTGTCATTTATTTTGATACATGTCCCAGGAAAAAGGCTTCTCACACTAGGTAATCTTTATATCAGGTAAGTACAGACAGCTTGGAAATACAGTCTTCCAAGAAAGCATCAGGCAAAACAGAAATTATAATTCTTGCCTGAGGTTTGAGGTTTTACATTGTTCTAGTTTGATTTGTTCAATATGGTCTGGTTATGCAACCCAGACTGACCTCAGATTTAGACATGATGATAGAAACCTGTATTTGAAATACTTAGAAAGGCAAGGCAAGAAGACTAGAGTATGTGGCCATCTCAGGCTTTATAACAAGACACTGTCTCAACAGTCCTGGAAAACCAACTAAATGGTGGGTTGGGAATGGCACTCAGCAGTAGAATATTTGCCTGGCACATGTGAGGCCTTGGATTTCATCTCCAGTGCTACCAGAGAAATCAGCATCCCCTCTTTGGGTTCTTAGTTGTTATGGAGTATTATTTAACTAGGAAAAGATGTGTTTATGCTGCAGAATAATTGTTTAACTATGTAAAGGTGTGTTACTTTTGTTTATCCTGTATTTGTTTAACTAGGTTTAATTAATGTGTTACTGTTTCACCTTGCTTGCCTAAGGCACCTGATAAGTCTAATAAAGAGCTGAATAGCCAATAACTAGATGGGAGAAAGGATAACTGGGGCTAACAGACAGAGAGAATAAATAGGATAAATCTAGGCTTGAAAATAAAAAAGGAAGAATCAGAGAAGGAGGAGGAGAGATGAAGGGACATGCCTGGGGCAAGAAGCCAGGCAGACAACAGACAGCCAGTCATAGAGACTCAGTGAAAGTAAGATATACAGAAGTAAGAAAGGTAATAAGCCCTGAGGCAAAAGGTTAAATTTTAAAATGTAGCCAGAAATGTGCCTAAGCTAGACTTAGCATTCAAAACTAATAAGTCTTGGTGTCATGACTTAGGAGCTGCTTGGTGGCCCAAAGGAAAAAAGCTTAGTCTCATTAATAAGAAAATTTAAGAATAGACTCAAAGCCGGGCGTAATGGCTCACACCTTTAATTCAAGCACTCAGAGGCAGAGGCAGGCAGATCTCTGTCAATTTGAGGCCAGCCCCTCTTTATAGCAAGTTCCAGGCCAGTCAGGGATATATAGTGAGATAGTACCTTTTAAGAAGAAATGGACTCAGAAGGAAGCTCAAGGACAATTTTATCATAGGTTAAAGGAAAAAAACAAATCCCCAGATAAGCAAGCTGGAAATCTCATCAGCTGCCCAGAGGAAGAAAATGGAAAACAGGAAAGAAATCCTTGTTGCTCAAGTTAAACTGCTATAAAAGTCAGCTACATGACAGACAAGAAGTCACGTGGCAGTGAGAGGAGCTTTGAAGAAAGGAAGTCCAAAGTACCAGAAAAAAAGATATATGCTTATGCTCTGGCCAGCATCCTAAAGAAAGAGACAGAAGAGAAGAAAAAGGGAAAGTTATGTCATTCTGGGTCAGAAATCAGAAAGGTGGGGCAGCCCCAAAAGAACCTCATGGTAACTGATAGGGAGCAGGAACTCAGGGGAGTGAAAGTCCACTATCATTTAAAGGACTGGTTATTAGTCCTGTCTCCTTGGTGTGGCTTAAGATGAATCTGTTCTGAAGGCAGGTCTATTGGCTACCCCACCTGGATTAACTGTTAAGGGAGATCACACTGACTATCTCCACCCAGAAGTGGAACCCATTCTTTCGGCTAGAAGGGACCAGCTATCCATTAATTGACCTCCATTGCTCCTGTAACGCAAACACCAAAAAGAAAGTTATTTTATGGGCTGCCATAAGCCTTTGGTTAGTTTCTAGAGTTCTGATAAAATTGGTCATTTTCACCAGCTTTTGCCTTTACCATTATGGAGGGAAAATTTGCTACATGCTCTACTTTGCCATTTTAGTTCTTTAACTATAAATTCATATAATATCCTTAAAATTCCACTTGAGAAATGCTAAAGCGAACATATTCCTTCTTTTGCTTACTTTTCTTGCCTCATTTCCACTACTCACTTCCAATTAATTATATTACAGTTTTGTTTACCATTTCTACTTAACGATGCTTATGCTTCTATGACTCTATGTGCAGGTGGAAATGATTTCCATGGACTTCCAGCAATTACAGATGAAGCAATTAGATACATATAATACCTCCTATTCACTTTCTTCTCCTCCCTATCAATTTTGGCTAGTTATATTGTCTTCATTTGGGTTCCCTCTGAGGCAGACTAGGACACAATGAGTTAAGCAAATGCTTTCTTTGTGAAGGGCAAGAAACGCAGGAAGTACACAGAAAGACAAAGAAAACAATAAAAGAAGTAGTAAGCCAGCTATGTCTGTGGGGGACTAAAGCTTAATAGTGTGAAGAAATTTCAGCAAAGATTGAATACACACGCCTTATAATTATCTCTCCAAGGATAAAAGGATCTAAAGTATTGACTCACCAATTCCCAGAAGTCATTTGCTGAGGGCTGTTCCTGGGGGACTTTAATTCTTTGGCATGTATTGAATGCCACCCTCAGGAATAAAAAGAATATAATGGTAGAACTCTTCTAGAAGAAACAAAAGTGGAAAGTCTGCAGTGATAGGCCATGCTGACAGACTCTTCTGTAGGCCTCTCTATTGTTACATGAATTTTATAGTCTATCTCATACTTTATTCCCCATAGGTATTTTTGTTTTTACCCTACTGTTAAATACTTTAGAATTCATTGTTTTTTTCCTCCATGCATTTTTTTATCCTTCCCCCCAATCTGTGTGTGTGTGTGTGTGTGTGTGTGTCTGTGTGTTTGTCCTAAATTTTCCTCCAGTAGTTTTCACAGTACCTATTCATGGAAATGAGTTTCTGAATTCATGAATAATTAAAACCATTTGTCTTTATCCCTTTGTGCTTCAAACACAATTTGGTTGGATCAAATATTGCAGGCTGACATTTTTGCCAAGGTGCTGTTGGTGGCTGAGCATCAGTGATGGTTCTGTGTGATTTTCCTAACTACTGTACTGGGTAGAATAACATCTCCTACAACTTCCTGTTTACTCAGAACCCCATGATGGGACCTATTTGGATATAAATTCTTTACAGACATAATCCACTTATTGTGAGTTATTCTGTAAGAAGGTCTTTTAAGAAAGGGAAACTTTAGATGCAGACATCCACAGAGAAAAGACCTTGCGAAGATGCATAGGGGAGAACACCATGTGAAAATGGAGGTAGAGATTGAAGTCACATTTTTAGACCAAGGTATGTTAGGGATTGCAGACAACTTTGAAAAGTAGGAGAGGAATGGGGGATAGATTCTCCTATAGAACCCACAGTCAGAATCAACCCTAATATTACCTTGACTTCAGACGCCTACCTTACTAGCCTGTGAGAAGATCTGTTTCCCATGTTTTAAGCTACCTAGCTTATTATACTTTTTTATGGTTGATCTAGAAAACAACACACTGTTGTCTTGTTTTGCTTTTGAGACAGTATCTTATTTATCCCAGTCTGGACTTCAAACTCTTTATGTAGGGGAAGATGACCTTGAACTCTTAATCTCTTGAGTGCTGGGATTACAGGTATGTGCCACAACTATTACATGAAATCTCCTGATTCCATGAAACTAGTTACAAATTGCAGAGGGCCCAGAGAGACTGGGAACGAGATGGAGAGTCAGAGAAAAAACACACAGACTTATTTTTCTGAGGGATAAAAAGTTTCTCTTATCTTATTATTCTTTTTGTCCTGGTTCTACTTTATTCTTGTTTGTCCTGTTCTTCTACCCAGCTTGCCTAATGACTTCCTTCTCCACTGCTTCCTGACATCTTTCCTGCTGTTTTCCTTCTCTCTTCTTTATTTTTTCCCTTACAGTTTATATGGCCTAGCAGAGTATTTCAAACAATACAAAAGTTAGAAAGTGGTTACATTTTGTTTTTTAAGTCAATGATAAGAATAAGTAAAAGACAACGTGTTTTTCATATCCCTTTCATGATTAAGTATTTTATGTATTACAGGTGAGAAACAAGACTTCTCATAGATCAGGAGCCTTTCAGCCATAACTATTTACATAGGCAGTGGTTTTTATAATTGCTAGAAAAACAGGTTACTGGTTTCACTTTTCATATATTACAGTCTAGTCCAGTTATCTTAACTAACCATCCAGTTCTTTGCTTTTTAGTTACATGAAGTAAAGCTTTGTTTTAGATATGATGCGCACCAAAACCAGTGAACACATTTCCCAATATTAAAATGAACTTGTGCTAACTCCTGGGACTTGGTTGTTTTTCTTTTTTCTTTTTCTTTTTTTTTCTTTTGTTTTTTTTTTTTTCAAGACATGGTTTCTCTGTAGCTTTGGAGCCTGTCCTGGACTAGCTTTGTAGCCCAGGCTGGCCTCGAACTCACAAAGATTCACCTGCCTTTGCCTCCCGAGTGCTGGGATTACAGGCATATGCCACCAAAGCCCGGCTGATTGTTTTTCTTAATCATTAACCTAAACCATAGTCTATGTGGCTTCTCAAGAGAAACTCCTAAGTCCTAGCTGTGAGACACTTCCTTGTTCCTATTTTCTATCTTCTGCAGCTCCAGTTTTATCAGGGGTGAGGGCAACACTATATCCTACCTTTACCTACATTAATTTTCCCACTAAGCTAACCTCTATCATAATCCTTTACTATATTTATTAAAAACCCTTAACCATCAAAATTCTATTTAAACTAACACTATTATTGTATAAAATTTTTACTTCACTTAAACAGTACAGCTTAAGAGGAAATCATCTTATATTAATCAACAGGTAAAAATGTCTAGTAGAACGCAATATTTCCATGAGATAATCAAACTACATTAAAGGCAGTGGGATTCCCCCAACTTCCATTAATATCATGCCAGATACCAGAAAAAAATCGCAGCAGCAAACATGTAAAGACACAGCAGTAGCAAGACACATTCTGGAGCCAAAGTGCTTGGGATCTTGCCTATCAGAGATTCAGCCATCAGTGCCCTGCACTTTGGTGGGCTGAACTCCTGAAGTCAATTGCCACCTGCTGTTCTTCTGACATGGACACTGGTGACAAATGGTGTTTTAAAGTTAATTTCTTAATTTATAGTTACTTTCTCTTGTATAGCATGTGTATTCATAGTTAACACCACAGACTATGTAGGCCTGAAGTCTTTGTTTCTCTGAGATAACTCATTACCACACTTCTGAGAAAAAAATGGTCACTTGCAGCTTTACAAGGTTGAGAGGTGGAAAGCACATACTATACACATACTATATATACACTAATTTACAACAATTTACCTTCAGACTCCTGAAATGGGCTTTTGATGTCACTACTATAACTGTCCTGACAGGAATGAAAATAAAGAGAGCAACCTGTCTCCTTTCCATAGGGCACCTCATGGTGACAGAAAATTCTGAAGCCTGATACAGAACAGAGGAAGAACTTGTCTCGCAAAAAGATATTTCACACAGTTAGGACCACTTTAAGGATTAACTTGAAGCTAGAGGCAGAGACAATGACCTATCAATGATGAGAGGAATAGCAAGCCAAGCACCTTGAGCAGGACAACTCGGCTCTGCACCTCTTTCCTTCTATTTCCACTTAACCCTTGTGTTCGGACCCTAAGATAGACTTGAGGCTTCATGCACTCTCTTCTTCCCTACCTGGCCTGACTAAATTAATCTTGCTTTGCTCTTTTCCAGCATCTCTTCAATTAGTGCACTGCAGACAAGTGGGGAGCAGAGATTGGTAAGGCTCCCAGGACCCAGACTTTGACCGTAAAACTTCTGTAGTGAAATTTTCACCAGAACACATCCATAAGAACACAGTAATACAATTAATAAATGTGGAAAAGAGGAAATAAATTGAGACAATTCCAATAAATAGTACTACTACTAAAAAGAGGAAAAGGAGGCAGATTCAAAGTTTTTTTTTTTTTAAAGTTTACACACAATTAATCAGGTAAAATGCTTAACAGAGAGAAAATTCCAGAGAGAAAAAATTAAAAGGCATAGGCGTATAATGAGAAGACAGAGGAATGAGGATTTCTGCAAATCTATTTCTTCATAAAAGTAATGAAAACACTGGCAAATATATTAAAACAATTTTTCATAACTCTAAAGATGAACTGAATCCTTGCATGCATTCAGTGAAAATGACTGAAGTTGAATAGGCCTTCCCTCCACCATCTCCTCAGTTCCAGGAGCCGTGAAAACAGAAGGAACCTCACAACCATGGCCGCTGAGGAAGAAGGAGCCTTGCAGCCTCCAGTGAAACCAAATCAGCTTTGGTGCACTTCAGAAACCCAATTCTTAGAACATTCTTACCATTTGATCTTCCTTGTATTTCCCTAGGACAGCAGAACAACAACAAAGAAAAAAAACACTATAAATCCCATAGATCTAACACACATATGCTGTTGCCCCCAAACACCAGAAAATACATTCTTCTGAAGCCTTATGTGGGGTGTTCTCTAGGATCAGTCACGTGTTAGGTAATAAATAAGCCCCAACAGAGTAGAAAGGATTAAAAATATATGAATATATTTTCCAACTGCAAGTAATGAACCATCAGAAATCAGTAACAAGGAATATTTGAACATTAACAAGTATGTAGAAATTAAACAGCATACTCCTAAATAACCGACAACACAAAGAATAAATTAAAAGAACAGAAATATTTTGAGCTAAAAATCGAGAAAACATCAAAACAGACTCTTGGAATGCCTCCATTAAAGAGAATGACTGCAAGTCAACAATCCAACTCTCTGCCTTAAGACGTTCTAGAGGAACCCCAAAGCAAGCAGGCTAGAAATCACAAGGATTCCAATACATGTGGTGACAAGAAAGAATAGAAAACCTATGACAAAGAGCAGCAAAACTAATAGCTGGTTCTTTGAAAAAAACAAAAGCAAAAACAAACAAACAAACAAACAAACAAAACCCTTCACAAACCTTTCGTGACCCTGAGCAGAAAAATAGGAATCAAATGATGAAACTTGGCATGTTAGCACCTGCCTATAATCACAATTACTTTGGAATTTGGAGGCAGAGGTTTGGGATTTTGTAAAAAAAAACGCCTCAAATTATTGAAATTAAGCATGAAATCACTATTGACCAGACACGGATAAAAATGTATATAAGGAAATATTGTGATTAGCAGTATGACAAAAAATTCAAAAATTTTGATATACTGGAAGTAAACTACTGAAAGTAGCTCATGAAGTAGGAAACATGACTAAACCTATAAAAACTAATATGAATGGATTAATAATTCCAGTGTGTATAAATATGTGCCAACTAATGGTGGTGATGATGGTGGTGATTCTCAGGATTCTATGTGGAAGAGGGCAAAGAAAGATTGTTAGAGTCAATTGCAGTGTGTGACTTCAAGGAAACATCATTTTCTAAATACAATAGACCTGATGCATATATAAACACACAGCGACTATCACAACACATACAAAACCAATTTAAACCAGACAAAAACCTAGCATGGAAGAGAGGAGGTATACACAAAGTTCCATCTCTAGACAAGAAGCTATTGACATTTAATTGCTGCTGGGTGAAGGAAAATTAGTTTTTTCCATATTGACTACACTCCAAGGCAGGTCATATACTAAGGAATAGTTGGCCAACACAAGCTGGATCCTATGGGGGGGGGGTTGTTTGTTTGTTTTGGAGGAAGAGAAGGAGAATATGAAATTAGATTGATAAAGAGGTGGGAGAAGAAATGGTAGAAGTTGGGTGAAGGGAATAAATATGATAAAATATATTGTATGAAATTCTCAAATAATAAATTTAAAATATTTTAAAAGGTAAGAACAAATCTAAAATAAATCAATAAAAGCCTGAAGCTTTGGCAATTAAATATTCTGTAGATTTATTTTACATATATGAGTGCTTTGTCTTTATTTGTATATGTGTATATGCACCACAGGTGTCCAGTGCCTAAAGAGGACAGAAAACAGTGTTGGATCCCAGAGTTATCAATTGTGAGCATCCAAGTTGGTGCTGGGAATCAAAATCTGGCTTCTGCAAGAGCAACATGTGCTCTTAGCCACTAAGAAAATTTCCAGAAAAGGAAATTTTTTTTAGAAAAGGAAATTTTAATGTAACTCCATTACACACACACACACACACACACACACACACACACACACACATACACACCCCTAATACATATTGGCAGGTGTAGTGCCACATACTTATAATCTCAACACTTGAGAGGCTGAGTGAGGAGGATTGCTGTGATCTGACTATGAGTCTGGTCTGTACAATGAAAATGAATCTAAAATAATACTTAGGAATAAGTTTAGCCAAACAAGTGAAAATCTTTTAAGATGAAAAATTTAGCACATTGCTTACAAAGGTGAAGCAAAAACCTTAAAAATGGAAATATTTCCAAGATTGATGGATTTATTTGAATACTTACTATTAAGTTTTAGGTTAAGATGGCAATACCACCCAAAGCAGTATACAGATTCAGTACAATTTCCGCTAAAACCATAACAGCTCTTTTTTTCGACATAGGGTTCTATACATTCTATAGCATCCCAGGCTGAACTACAACTCACTATGTAACTCAGATTAGCTTCAAACTTGTAGTGTTCTTCCTGCTTCAGCCTCCAAGCACTAGGATTACAAGTCGGGGCTACTTCACTTGCTTCTTTTTGATCTACATGGAAAATTAAATCCTGAATTCATGTGAAACTATACGAGATTCCAAACAGCCCTAAATAATAGTGAAAATAATAATTGGAGAATTAACATGTCACAATCTAAAAACAGTCATCAAAATACCAGTACAAACATTGATCAATGGACTATAACCGAGAGTTAAAAATTAACCCATACGTCTGAGGTTGATGTGTGTGTGTGTGTGTGTGTGTGTGTGTGTGTGTGTGTGTGTGTGTGTGTGTATGACAGATCAACTGTGTTGGCAAATGCCTATGATTCCGGTACCTGGGAGGGTGAGGTAGAGAAGTTTAAGGTAAGTCCGGGAGTCTGAGAAAAATAATGAATTCCAGTTTAAAAATTAAATTAAAGTAAAATACTACCCCAATTATGGTAATAGATCTATATGTATACAGTTCTTAATCGGAAATACAGGGCAAATCTTTATGACCTTGAGCTAGGCTGTATTTTCTTAGATATGACACCAAAACTATCAAGAAAATGATGAATCTGACTTTATCAAAAGTGAAAAACTTTCTGCTGTAAATGGTATCTTCAAGAAGTGAAAAGACAAGGAAAGAAATGTAAGAAATATTTATAAAACTGGTATGGGACAGAATGCATAAGGAAGACAAACTTTATAATGAAAAGACAAATTTCCCTTATAATATACACCAGTTTTCAATAGACATTTATCCAATGAGTTCACACAAATGAACAATGTGTACATCAAAAAATTCTCAATATCCAGAGTCATTAAGGAAGTTTAAGTTAGAATTGCAATGGAATGTCATTTTATGCACCAAAGCAGTGAAGACAAAACTGTCCAGACAGCACAGTCCATTGGCAGAGAGAGAGGGAGAAACTAGAATTCTCAGGTACTGCTGGCAGGCTGGTAAAGTGGTATTGTTGTGCAGAAAACAGTCAACATTCCAGTATGGGTAGGAGCATGGGGGAGGTGCTAACAAGCCACCACCTCTATTCCAGGAGTCTTTGGCAGTTGATGGTTGCTAGGAGAGGGGGAGTCAGGTTTTGTTTTTTTTTCCAGGGATGTGACCACTGGTAGACTGTGCTATAATATGGATGATCCTACACTCAAGTACATATGGGCTGGACTAATCAGACTCAGTAGGATGGAAAAAGAGAACATGAAATTGGTAGGGTAAAATTATCGGGATGATCTGGGAGAAGTTGAAGAAGGAAGTGGAGGTAGAGATGATCAATGTACATTGTACACATGTATGAAATTCTCAATGAATAAAATTATGTTTTAATAAAATGTAAAACAGAGAGTGACCATATGAACCAGACATTCTACTCCTAAATACCCAGGAGCATTGAAAACATGGCCACAAAAAAAACCCTGTACTAATATGCATAGCAGTGTTCAAAATAGCCAAACAGTGGAAATAATCCAAATGTACATCAACTAATGAATATATAAACAAGCATATATACCCACACAGTAAAATATTATTTGGAAATGAACAGGAGTAAAATATTTGGACATGGTAGAACATGTATGAACCTTGAAAATAGTGCAGTAAGTTAAAACAGCCATGAATGATGGGATAGTGTAGTCACTTGTTCTACTTATTTTATGCATGTGAAAGATGTACAATAGAGAAATTTATAGAGGGGCAAACTAGGGTTCACATAATATGATATATGTTGGAGTGAGGGAATGGAAGCAAGTCTTAAAGAGTAGGAAGTTTATTTTGCTAGTGAATAACATGATCTAAAATTAGATCATCCTAATTGTTTCATAGCTTTATGAACACACTAAAAATACAGAATTATACACTAGAAAGTAAATGAAATTTGTAACTAATGATTTATACCTTAGCAAAGCTAATGAAACTAGATGAGTTGAAATGATGAAAGACTAAGAGTTATAAAAAAATACAACCTACAGAACATAATTTAGGGGAATACTTTTAAGGTAAAATAAAAGTAAAACAGAAATTACAGAGAAAGAACAGAAATAGAGCAGTGTCTCTGTCAAAGGAAAGTCCCCAGATTACACCTTACAAACCCCCAGATTACACCTTACAAACTCACAGATTACACTCTACAAAGGCCCCATATTACACCTTATAAAACCCCCAGATTACACCTTACAAAACCCCCAAATTAAACTCTACAAAGCCTCCAGATTACACTTTGCAAACCCCCAGATTACATTTTACAAAGACTCCAGATTACACTCTATATATCCCCCAGATTACACCTTACAAAGCCCCCAGATTACACTTTACAAAGCCCCCAGATTACACCTTACAAAACCCCCAAATTAAACTCTACAAAGCCTCCAGATTACACTTTGCAAACCCCCAGATTACATTTTACAAAGACTCCAGATTACACTCTATATATCCCCCAGATTACACCTTACAAAGCCCCCAGATTACACCTTACAAAACCCCCAAATTAAACTCTACAAAGCCTCCAGATTACACTTTGCAAACCCCCAGATTACATTTTACAAAGACTCCAGATTACACTCTATATATCCCCCAGATTATACCTTAAAAAGCCCCCAGATTACACCTTACAAAGACCCCAGATTATACTTTACAAAGCCCCAATATTATACCTTACAAAGCCTCCAGATTACACTTTACAAAGCCCACAGATTATAATTTACAAAGCCCCCAGATTACACTTTACAAACCCCCAAATTATACCTTACAAACGCCCCAGATTACACTTTACAAACCCTCAGATTACACTTTACAAAACCCCCAGATTACACCTTAAAAAGCCCCCATATTACACCTTACAAAGCCCTCAGATTACACTTTACAAAGCCCCAATATTACACCTTACAAAGCCCCCAGATTATACTTTACAAAGCCCCAGATTATACCTTACAAAGGCCCCAGATTACACTTTACAAAACCCCCAGATTACATGTTACAAAGACCCCAGATTACACTTTACAAACTCCCAGATTACACTTTACAAAGTCCCCAGATTAAACCTTACAAAACCCCCAAATTACACTCTACAAAGCCTCCAGATTACACCTTACAAACCCCCAGATTATACCTTACAAAGCCCCCATATTACACTTTACAAAGCCCCCAGATTACACCTTACAAAACCCACAGATTATACTTTACAAAGCCCCCAGATTACACTTTACAAAGTCCCCATTTGGAGGTGTCTGTTTGCTTTGTTGTAGTGTAAATTTATCTCTTAGTCACTATCTAGGGGGAAGTAAGCCCTATGACACCCTTCCTATATTCTTCTCAATAGAGACCAAAGGTCCTCCTGTTGATCATGAGAGGAGGCAACTGGCCTCTTCAGTCACACCACTGAGGACTCATCTGAAGAAACTTAAGGTCTTAATACCTCTTTCAATAACTCCCTTGATGAAATCCATCTGTTTATGTTACTTGATTCTTTCATTCATTATGTGGTTCTCGTGATAAAAGCAATTGCTTAGTGCCAATTTTGTCAAAGCATAATGTGTGTGACATGGAGTACTGAGCACACTGAAGTAGCCAAATGTTTACTGTTTCTTTACCTTACACTCAATTTTCTCCTAAATGACATTTTCTGTCTACTTTGCCTTCTTGAAGCAGAATCTCCTAGAGAAATATTAGGAAGTGCATAGTTTTTCTTCCTCCTTTATGTGTCAATATCACCCCACCCAACAACTTGTCACCATCCTATTAGCTTTTTTATTTTATAATATTTGTAAATTATATCTAACCAAATTATTAAAATCTAAGATGATTAATTATTTTCTGAATTTTAACCAAATTTTTTATCACTGGGTCTTAAAGAATCTCACATAGCAATATATGAGGCTCTACAGACTGAGTTATATTTTTAATGCATTCAAATGTGACAATTACTGTGTTAAGTGTTATGCTACAAACAAATACACACACAGGATGTGGTTTCTGAACTCTAGTAGCTCATTATTCTTTTTTCATGACTATTTTTGCTGACACTGTTGGGAATAGATACTCTTCAGGTCTGCCATCTGTAGTATACACAGCTTGTCTCATAGTCTCGGGCTGGCTCCACTCCATACCTACCACTGCCCGTGGTAGTCATCTCATGGTCTTGACATCTTCAATATCTGTGAATTTACACTTTAACCAAGACAGTACCTTCACCACATCTCCTCCCTACCTCAGGGACTCCAACTCTGCTATGTGGGACCAAGCCTCAACTTCTCTTCATGGCCCCTTCAATCCTGAAACATCCATGCAGCTAAACCAATAACAAATAGGAAACTCTTACATGACTCTTAGACATTATGTCAAAATGTTTATCAAATTTTGATGCCAGCTTGAGATGTGGCTTTGCTCCCCCTATGGATCACAGCTTCTATGTGCTTAGGAATCACTCCACAAAAGATTGCACCTCAGTGATACTGGTCTCCCATTGATGCTAATCTCTAGTTAACCACAGGTTTTTTGATTTTTGTTTTTTGTTTTCAGACCCAGCTGATCAACATTTATTGTCCTAGTACACAAAGGTTTCACTTCCACAGCTTCTTAATTCAAATATATCACATGAACAGCACAGATAGAGTCTTTGAGTGTATTTCAAACTTCCTTTTGAAGCTTTACAAGCCAGGATCCATTATCTGAATTGCTCTCAGCATTATCTTCTAAGTTGCTACAACAGTTCATTAATCTATGAGCATCCAACGACTTTTCAAACCCAAAGCTCCAAAATCCTCCCCCAAACCAACTTGTTCAGATCCATAACAGCAATGCCTCACTTGCAGTACCAATTTCTGTTTTAGTTTGCTTTCAGTTGCTAAGATATGGTCCATGACCAAAAGTAACTTAGGGATGAAAGGGTTTAGTTGGCTTATTGGTTATAGTCCATCATTAAGGGGAAAAAGAAAGAAACCAGCAGGTTGAGTCTAAAGCAGAAACCAGAAAGGAACTGCGTTCACTGATTTGCTCCCTGTGGCTTGCTCAGTTTTCTTATACAACCCAGGACCACCTATCCAGGGGTGGCAACACCCACAGTTGTGTGGGCCCTCACCCATCAGTCATTAATGAAGAAACTGTCCTCAAAAACATGCCCACAAGCCAATTTGGTAGAGGAAAGTTAGTGGTAGTAGAGAATCTTAATTGAGGTTCCTTCTTCTTATGTAGTGTTGATGAAAACCGACCCTGCTGAACTATAGGCTACTAATGGAGTCTTGGAGAAAGGCAGATATTGTATTCAGTTGTGGGCCACTAATGATCCCACCAGGCTCCAGTGGCTAGTTACAAACTCATGGTCACACAGAGGGCCCTGGTTGAACTCAATGTCACAAAATGAAACAAAATTATCATGGATGTAGTAGGAAAGGGACTTGCAGGGAGGAAGGAGGAGTGATGGGACTAGGAAGGAGTGAACAAATTATACAAGTGAGAGTAATCAGAATGTAGTCTATACATTTTCATATACATATATACAGATACAATTTCATATTTATATATATATACATATATGAAATTGACAAAAAACAAATTTAATGAAGGTGAAAAAAAAGAATAAATAACAATTAGCATTAAAGAGAAGCAGCAGACAGCAAAACAGCATCAAAATATCCACCAGAGATAACTAAAGTAGGCTAAATAAGCAAGTAAATGAAAGGTAACATTATCATATTGAAGACTTACAAATATCCAGTAGAAATCCATTGGGGGAGCCACATTAAGGCAGCCTTGCAGTATTCTCTACTGGGTATACTAAACTTCCTTGCTTGATTATAAGAGTCCACTTTTAAGGAGTTTAAATAGTATATGACAATTTACCAACATTAGTACATTTGACCCTTAATTGTTTGTGTGATGCTGCAGGAGAATTTTGTTGGAATTAAGTAATTTTGTAACGTTTTTAGGATTATAATTAGTATGAACACAGAAATGTATGTTGATTTAATTTATTTTGGGTCAAATGAAACAAAAAAGAGTTAATTATAAAGAATTTGTTGTTTCTTAGAGTCACTATCTTATAGCCAGATGTAAGATACTTTACTTATGCTGGGTGGTGGTGGTGCATGACTTTAATCCCAGCACTCAGGAGGCAAGCCAGAAGGATCTCTCTGAGTTCGAGGCCAGCCTGGTCTATAGAGCGAGATCCAGGACAGGCACCAAAACTGCACAGAGAAACCCTGTCTCGAAAAAACAAACAAACACACACACACATACACACACACACACACACACACACACACACACACAAAAAAAAAAAAAAAAAAAAAAAAAAAAAAAAAAAAAAAAAAAAAAAAAACTGGCCTGGAATTTACTACAATGCTTAAAGAAGTATTCAAAATCTACTGCAAAAGTAACAGGATCCATGCATCTCTCAACTCTCATATGAGATGGTGGTTAACACATAGACGTAAAAGACACCACAGCAGTACAGAGAGTGAGAAATTGTAGAATACTTGGCCCTAAGTGGAAAAAAAAGTGCACCTTTCTCTCCCAAGGTCCAGGGACCATTGCTGGAAAAGGGACAGAAAGGGCGAAAGAGCCAGAAGTGGTAGATGAGTTCAAGGAAACACTATCTTCTGAACACAGCAGGGCAGCTGCATAGATGAATCTACTGTGGCTGAAATAGCATGCACAAAGATCCTGAAATGCCAAGCCAGACATTGTTTTTTTATATATATATATATTTTACTTCCTTTTTAGGTAAAATCTAGGCATCTTATCTTTTATCACTTAAATTTTTTATCTAAAGAATTTTTTAAAACTTTTTTCTTTTTTTGTTATTTATTATATTTGTGTTCTAATTTTACACATCAGCCATGGGTTCCCCTGTCCTCCCCCCTCCCGCCCCTGTCTCCACCTTGCCCCCAGCCCCTCCCCTCCATTCCCATGTCCTCCAGGGCAAATAATCCCCTGGGGATTCATTTAAACCTGGTAGATTCAGTACAGGCAGGTCCAGTCCCCTCCTTCCAGGATGAGCAAAGTGTCCCTGTGTAAGCCCAAGGTTCCAAACAGCCAGCTCATACACTGAGGACAGGTCCTGGTCCCACAGCCTGGATGCCTCCCAAAGAGTTCAAGCTATTCAACTGTCTCACTTATCCAGAGGGCCTGATCCAGCTGGGGGCTCCACAGCCTTTGGTTCATAATTCATGTGCTTCCATTCATTTGGCTATTTGTCCCTGTGCTTTTTCCAATCTTGGTCTCAACAATTCATGCTCTTACAGTCCCTCCTCTTTCTCGACAATTGGACTCCTGGAGCTCTACCTGGGGCCTGGCTTAGGAGCTCTGCATCCACTTCCATCAGTTATTGGATGAGAGTTCCAGCACGACTGTTAGGGTGTTTGGTCATCTGATCACCAGACTTGGTCAGATCACGCTATCTCTCGACCATTGCCAGCAATCTACAGAGGATGTATCATTGTGGATTTCTGGGGACCTCACCAGCACTCTGCCTATTCCTGTTCTCATGTGGTCATCATTTATCATGGTCTGTTATTCCTTGTTCTCCCTTTCTGTTCTTGATCCAGCTGGGATCTCCTGCTCCCCTAAGCTTTCTATTCCCTCAAATCTTGCCCTTCATTACTCCCACTGTCGCCCAGGTTGTTCATGTAGATCTCATCCATTTCTCTGTCATTGGGCAATCCCTGTGTCTTTCCTAGGGTCCCGTTTTCTAGGTAGACTCCCTGGCATTGTATAGCAGTCTAGTAATCTTTGTTTTACATCTAGTATCCTCCTATGAATGAGTACATACCGTGTTTGTCCTTCTGAGTCTGGGTTACCTCACTCAGGATGATTTTTTCTAGATCCATCCATTTGCCTGCAAACCTCATGATGTCATTGTTTTCCTCTGCTGAGTAGTACTCCTTGGTGTATATGTACCATATTTTCTTTATCTATTCTTCAGTTGAAGGGCATCTAGGTTGTTTCCAGGTTCTGGCTATTACAAACAATGCTGATATGAACATAGCTGAGCAAATGCCCTTGTGGTATGATTGAGTATTCCTTGGGTATATGCCTAAGAGGGCTACAGCTGGGTCTTGGGGGAAATGGATTCCCAATTTTCTAAGGAAGCGCCATATTGATTTCCAAAGTGGCTGTACAAGCTTGCATTCCCACCAGCAGTGGAGGAGAGTTCCCCTTGCTCCACATCCTCTCCAGAATAAGCTATCTTCTGTGTTTTTGATCTTAGCCATTCTAACAGGTGTAAGGTGGTATCTCAGAGTCATTTTGATTTGCATTTCCCGGATAATTAGGGATGTTGAGCAATTCCTTAAATGTCTTTCAGCCATTTGAACTTCCTCTGTGGAGAATTCTCTGTTTAGTTCTATAGCCCATTTCTTAATTGGACTGTTGGGCATTTTTGTAGAGAGCTGCGTGTAGCCACACCCTAAAGATGGCACTGGCTTCTACCCTCTACCTTCCCGATGGCAAACACTCTTTATGGTAAACAGCTCCTTATTTGGCTATGGCTGGATTCGTGTGCTGCTGGCATATGCGTGAACCTGTGGACAGTGCCCACGTGGCTTCCTGGGGTTGGCAGCCCAGCCCTACTTAGGTGCTGGGAGAGGCTTGCCCCGGAGAGAGAGAGAGACAATGCAACTAACCAAGGTTCTGATTAAACTGTATTAAGAAGAATCCCGGTGTTGCGTCATCCTTGCTGGTCGAGGCGGGCGCGACACATTTTGATGTCTAAATTCGTGAGTTCTTTATATATTCGCATATCAGCCCTCTGTCAGATGTGGGGTTGGTGAAGACCTTTTCCCATTCTGTAGGCTGTCGCTTTGTCTTGTTGACCGTGTCCTTTGCTCTACAAAAGCTTCTCAGTTTCAACAGGTCCCATTGATTGATTGTTTCTCTCAGTGTCTGTGCTACTGGTGTTATATTTAGAAAGTGATCTCTGGTGCCAATGCATTCAAGACTACTTCCTACTTTCTATTCTATCAGGTTCAGAGTAACTGGATTTATATTGAGGTCTTTGATCCACTTGGACTTAAGTTTTGTGCACGGTGGCAAGGAACTGATACAGCTTATAAACGCCTTCAGCAACATAGCAGGATACAAGATCAACTCAAAAAAAAAAATCAGTAGCCCTCCTATATACAATAGACAAACAGGCTGAGAAGGAAATCAGAGATACATCACCCTTTACAATAGCCAAAAATGATATAAAATACCTTGGGGTTATGCTAACTAAGCATGTGAAGGACCTATATGACAAGAATTTTAAGTTCCTGAAAAAAGAAATTAAAGTAGATGTCAGAAAATGGACAGATCTCCCATGCTCATGGATAGACAGGATTAACATAGTAAAAGTGGCGATCTTACCAAAAGCAATCTACAGATTCAATACAATTCCCATCAAATTACCAACACAATTCTTCACAGACCTGGAAAGAATAATACTCAACTTCATATGGAAAAACAGAAAACCCAGGATAGACAAAAGAATCCTGTACAATAAAACAACCTCTGGAAGCATCACAATCCCCCACCTCAAGCTCTACTATAGAGCTACTGTAATAAAAACAGCTTGGTACTGGCATAAAAACCGACATGTGGACCAATGGAATCGAATTGAAGACCCTGACATTAACCCGCACACCTGTTTACATATAATTTTCGACAAAGAAGCCAAAAATGTACAGTGGAAAAAAGAAAGCATCTTCAACAAATGGTGCTGGCATAACTGGATGTCAATGTGTAGAAGGCTGCAAATAGATCCATAGCTGTCAAAACTTTTTAAATGAAAGATATGGCCTCATTCTAATATGCCTCTTAGTCTGTCTTTTTACCTACTTATTATTTTTTAAACAAAAGTTGAATCCAAATTACATACATGGAATCATGCAACAAATTGAGATTTCCTATCTATATATGTCATCAAACTACCAAGCTTTTGTTTTCTTGTTGCTAGTCTCAGGAAAACATCGCCACTGCTTGGATTTTTACACTTTTCCCCACTGTGGTTTCACAGAAATTGAGAGTTAAAGATTTTCTTGCCAGCAAGAGCCTGCTAAGACATCAAAGTCATTGAACAGTAAATACTCTCCTTAAACAAGAAAAGGCAGAGAGAGCCCCAAGTCTTTACATGCTATTAACTCTGTAACTGCAGTATTGCAAAGTATGAGAGGCCAGGCTTTCTATGGAGTGTGGCTTCCTCTCATCATCACTACCTTTATCACCAGGCTTCTTATCAGCTCATACATTCCCATGATTATCTATATTAGTCACTCTTTCAAAATAGAAACATCATGTTGAGAAGTTGCTGACTATAACAATTATGATATGCTAGGTCCAGACAATAATCTATGAAAACTGTGGTTTCATATAAACTTTCAATAAAGTTTTCAGTGAGTTTGTTAAGTATATAGCAAGCAAAAGAAAATGAATAAATATCAGCTAGTAGATAGAGAGAAGCTGCAATAGACAGCAGAACACCATCAAACTGGGCACTCACAAATTCCAGGAGAGACAGCTGGAACAGCCCAATTGAGAGAGCAAACAAAAGATAATATGATCAAATCCAGGCTTAGAAACATCGAGTAGAAATTGACCAAGGAAGCCTTCTGGAAGCATACAACTGGAGCGCTCACTCTAGAGTCCCAGGTGGAGCAGAATGTCCCCTTGAGTAAGGCTTTCAAGTCAAAAGTAAATAGCAGCAGATACATAACAACACCCAGTACAAATGAATAGAGAAGCACAGCTGAAATATTGATGCTAGAGTTTCTGATTGAGAATTTGGGGCTAAGCAGACCATTTTCTCTGTGGATCAGCTTCTGCCTTCTCTTTTCCACCATAAACAGTTTTATATTATGGGATCAAGAATAGTAACATTGTTAGAAATAGTTTCTCTTCTAGCTGATCTCAGGGACACAACAGTTTCAGTACTCTTAGCTGCTTGCTCTTCCTCTCTCCCCATTGCTGAGCCAGGGAGCCGGCCTGATCCAGGACAAGGGTTGTGAGATAACTCCTTTAGAGAACACATGGGCTCTTAGAGACAATAGAAATTCATTATTTGCCAGCTGGTGGGCTGCATGAGGAACTTGCCCAAGTCATGTAGCCACAAGCCTTTTTGTTCTTAGCTTTTTATGCACAAAATTCACATCCTTGTTCACACACTTCAATTAGCAAGAACAGTTAGCAAAACATGGAGCTATAGCAAGGTCATTACATCTAGGGACTTTCCCAGAACTATGGACTATAAATGATTAAGTCTTTGTTTTTGTTTTGTTATGTGTTGAGGGTCTACGTGTTGGACTCTTGGGTCAGAATGGTGCCTTGGTGCCCCTAACATGGCGTTAGTTGTGCTAAGATCTTGGGGTGTGTTGCACAAAGACTTTCAGAGGAGACAAAGGAAAGCCTCCTGGATCCCAGAGTCTACTTTTTTTTTAACAAGCTTAAACATCATGTGACAGTTTAACAATATAATATATGCCATACTTTCCCATTCTCCTCATCCATAATTGTGTTCTACCAAATGTTTCTTTAAAAAAAAACAACTATACATTGGTAAGAAATTATAAAATGCATGTGATTCTGTCTCTATCACTTAATTTTGAGTGTTTGTTTATTTGTTCTTTACACTGACAGTTTGTTTTAGATATAGACATCAACAATAAATATAGCAGGAAGAGAATGTAAGGCAGGCATTAATCATATTTACCACATTTATTTGGTGATTAATATTTACGTAGATAAAGAGAATGAGACCTTTCATCTTGCATCCATACTGTAGCACTCAAGTGTCTACTTCTTTGCTTTTGGCTTTCAAAGGCCTAAATGATACAATGCTAAACAAGGTCAATGGATCATTGCCACCTGTATTCACGAACTACTGCATTTCCCTTTGACAATGAATGAAGGTTGACCTATTAATTTTCTTGGTCCAGTAGAAGTTATCCTATGAGGTATTACTGCTTATGCTTTTGCTTTCTTGAACAACTAAGATATCCATACTGTCAAACAGCTGGGATGAAAATAATACATGGAGATAATGATCTACCCTGTGAAGATATTTGAGCAGAAATCAGATTCCCTTCTGCAGAGTACAGCTATGTGGATAATTCCATGCAATACATACAGTAGAACCCACCAATCCAGAGAATTTGGGGAATAACAAATTACTACATGGTATTAATTACTGGGACTACTTTGTTATGTAGAAATAGATATCTAAACTAGCTACTATTTATAAAAGTTTCACATATTGAAAACTGATGTCCCTTCCAAGAAAGAATGCCCTAGACTGACAGCCAGAGTTCTTCATGTGCCCACAATTAAATAAAAGAAAAAGAAAAGACACCTAGATCCAGAATTTTCATCTGAGTCTGCAAGGCAGGTTTGGTGTTTCAGTTCTAGTATATATTAGCACATTTTTGCAGAGTCTGAAGGCACAGAAGACATGACCTGCTTTCTTAAGCACTCCTGGCAAAATGCCTAGTGAGGAAAGGAGAATACAAAAAGATTCTGCAACTCTAAGTAACTCTGTTCATGTTTTATTATTTCATTTTGCAATGTCAGTACCCCAGCCATGCACCAGTGACTCTCCAGCTATGTCAGGGCTAAAATTCAAAGGCTTCCTAATTTCTCCCTCTATCATTTTCTTATCCAAGTGTGTTGCTTTCGCTGTATAATTTATCACTGACAAGGCCTCAGGTAAAGTACCTTTGTTGTTAGAGTATTATTTATACCATTTGTCATCATAGAAAATGACGAGGAATTATTATTTTATCTTATTTCACTGTTTTGATAGTTCTGAGGGTGGAATCCCATGCCTTGCACTTGTGAGGCAAGTGCTTTACTACTGAACCATATGGCCAGCTTGAGTCTTGTTTTACAAACAAAACCAGTGAAAAGGGGGCCTCAACAGGTTAGAAAGCAGGATGGTGGGCATCAGTAAAGACTACAGATTCTATAGTCACATTGCTTGGTTTTCAGTCTTGTGTCTGCAAATTGTTGTGTAACCTTATAAAGGTTGCTTAGCCTCTTTTGGGGTCATTTTTCTTATCTGACAAATAGATTTAGTAATAATCATACTTTCTTTGGAGCTATTATAAGTAAATGTGAACTTGACACTTAGCAGCTACAGAAGTTTCGCTGCTGGCTTTATTTTTATTATTATGGAAAAAAAATAAAATAATTGGGCAAACTGACTGCTTTGGCCCATTACCATATATCAAGGCTTCAGTTTCCTCATTTGTGTAATGAGTAATGGAAGGACCCTTTCAGGTCTCAAAGTCAAGCAATCTGTGAGATGTTCAAATAAGGGTTAACTTTCACTACTGAGAGAGGGAGAAAGTCTCTCCTCTTGCAGGATGGGACAGAAGTCATGAAGAACAGGAGTTTCTGAAAATCATTTCCTTATTATTCATTTAGAATTATTTCTTTAATGTCTCTGAGTGGTTTGACTGCAAGCATTATGTGCAGTGCATTTGCACCTGGGGGTAAAAAGAAGGCACTAGATGCTCTGAAACTGCACTTGTAGCTGGTTGAGAGCCACTGTACGGGTGCTGGCAACTGTGCTCAGGTCCCGTGTAAAAGCAACAAGTGCTCTTAACCACTGAACCATCTCTCCAGACCTAGAGGGTTTTTTTCAAACATTTAAATCAAGACGCTCTTTTGTTTGGAAATTGTTTTCAATTATAAACAGGGAAATTTCTTACCTGGGATCTGATGAACAAGAAATGGTAAAAATTAAGGAAGGATTACTATGCAGGCAGAGAGGAACCATATAGTTATAGGCTTTAGGCAGATTTTCAGGAAGACATTTGAAAATCAAGGTGATAAATGCAGTTGGAACTCTATATTTTGTTCTATACTGTCTAAATACTATAAAGATTTAAAACAAAATATTATGTCATTCCTAGTGTATACTATGAAGTCTTTAAGTGGATGCACCTATACTGAACATGGGCAGACTATTATTTGGCTTGCCATTATTCCCTGACTGATACAGTATAACGGCCATTTATTACACAAAGAAAGTATCATGCATTTGTAGATATAAATACACACACCTGTAAATGGTCTTTAAAAGCCCACACTTACCCTACTACATGGCTATTAGTAGTCATGTTGAATGTGCGCTAGTTTGGGCCAACAATGAAACAAAAGAAATCATGAGTACAGAATAGAAATAATCAAAAGAACTCTCTCCTTTACCAATTTTTCTTCTATACCCCAAAGCCTTTACGTTAGTAAAGACAGAAAATGACTACATTCTTCTCTTCTCCTCAAGGATGCTATTAAAATAGTAGCAAAAAATACAGGAAGAAGGATGAAGCCATAAGAATGGAACACAGAGATGGCACCTCAACAACTTCTGGAATATAGAAAAAGAATAGAAAACTGATAGTAGAAACTAGAAGTGTTGACTGTGGACAAAGGCTAAATCTTCCTCAGTTCCCCTCCAATGTAGACATGTAAAACAGCATCCAATATTCCCATCTCTTAATATACAAAGGAAAAAGGCTGCCCATATAGAAGAAGTCAAATTTTCCAGGGATAAATTAGGGCATTGGATTGATGTGAGTACTCAGAAGACAGCCTACTCACCTTGAAATTGGAGAGATCCTTCATGAGAATCATTGCCTGATCTGATCTCTTTCATGTAAAGAACAAAAAACAAACACCAACCGTTTTCAAATAATTCTCAAATTATTAGCAGGAATTCTTCTATTATAAAATACATACATACACACACATGGGGTGGGGGAGAGAAGAAAAACATGGAGGAGAGAAAAACAGAGAGTTTGACTTATATTTATTATGAGGCTGACATGATTACAGACTATGAGGTTAACAAATCACAAGATATTCATAGTGACATGGCATGCAGGGGCCTTGAGATAGCTGGTGCTTTAGCTCTTCCAATCTCTTTCTTAAAGCCTAAGACCTGGGACCCTGGGACAGTCACCAGCCTGAAAGTGGGCAGGCTCAAAGTATGAAAAGGGCCAATGCTTTATTCTGAGCCTGAAGGCCAGAAAAAATAGTGTCAGATGAAGCAGTCAGGTATCTCCTATTGAGCATTTTTGTTTCATTCAGAACTTCAACTGATTGAGCAGAGCCCATCCACCCAGCAGAATGTTCTACTTATTATACTTATTCATATTGCTCACATGAAGAATCTTTCTCACAATCACATTCATAATGTTAGAGCACATATGTGGGCTCCTCATGTTCCTATCAGGTTATACATAAAAGAAATCATTATAGTCAGCCCTCCTGTAGTTTTTATATTTTTAATACACACTAAAAATCTTCAGCCATTTGGATGAAAACCTACCCATGAATGGAAAAGATGAATAGGCAGAAAGTTAGCTTTTAGAAAAGAGGGAAGCTTAGGACTAGATGAAAACATAAAAGCAAATAGACAATGAAATCTGTGGTGTACATAAAAAACAAAGAGAAGATGCCATGGTTAAAGGATGTCGTGATCAATTCAGATCTGGCTGAAATGAAAAACACAAGAAGTAGAATTTCCAATTTTATAAGAGGTCAGTAGAAACACTCAGAAGCCTTGCCAGAATATTAGCTCCAAGGAACAAAGTGAATAAGCTAAAAAGAATATACTCGAGATTCAGAGAAACAATCCATGCATTTCATAAAGATAAACTAAAGGAATAAAGAGGTGAAAATTAGTAAATAAGTAACACATTTCCAAAACACAGAAAAGCACTTCTTTACTTGGACAGTCTAAGCTAAAATATACCATGTAAAATTTAATATCAGGGTGGAATATTAAAACACTAAGAATACAGAAAAAAATCCGAAGTCATGCAGAGAAATGAAAAACAGGTAAGTTCAATATAAATGGCAGTTACTTTGACCTTAGTCCCTCTCTCCATTTCTTTTTCCCCCTTTTATTGCAAATAACTTTCCCCCTCACATAATATATCCTGATTATGACTTCCCCTCTATCATCTCCCGGTTCCTCCCCATGTCCCCTCCCGTCTGGATCTACCCCCTTTCTCTCATTAGAAAGCAAGCAGACTTCTAAGAGATAATAGTAACATAAACTAAGGTAAAACTAACACATTAGAATAGGAAAAAAAAAAGGAAAAGAGTTCAAGAAAAGGCAAAAGAAACATATATAAACACAGAGACCCACCCATTCAAATACTCAGAAATTCCATAAAACACTAAACTAGAAGCCATAATATATATGCAAAGAACCTGTAGAGTAAAAAGAGAAGTGTGTGGGTGTGGGGAGTGGGGGTGGTGTAAAGATAATTTTTAAAAAAAGCCCTGAGAAAACATTATGAGACAAGGAACCTCCAAAGATGCCATTGAGTTCATTTACTGTTAACCACCAACTTTTAGGCATGTAGAATACATTTAAGAGTAGTTTTATTTTCCCAGGGACACTCCCTTGGAGAAAACTAAATTTTCGTTTATAAGTGGTTATCAACTGGAGTCAGCTTCTGGGTTAGGGGTGGGGCACATGTCCACTTCTTTCATCTCTGATCCCATCTGGTGCAGACCCATGCAGTCATAGGGCATGCTGCCTCACTCTCTGTGAGTTCATTGTGCATAAATCCTGTTAATTCAGAAGACCTTGTCTTCTTTGTGTTCTCCATCCCCTCTGGCTCTTTCCACCACTAATTACTCGAGGTCCCCTGAGCCCTGAGGGAAGAAATTTGATGGAGATATTCAATTTATGGTTGAATGTTTCAAGGTCTCTCACTCTTTTCATAATGTCTGGCTGTGGATTTCTGTGTTTCTCTGTATTTGTTCCCATCTGCTGGAGTAGGAGCCCTCTCTGAGATGGCTAGTCAAGGCATTGTCTTTAGGAGTCATTATATTGCTACCCCCACCCCATACATGAACAGCAGTATTTGGTTTTTTCCCTGGGTCCCTTAGCTATTGAATCTCATGTTGTTGTGATGGTGGTGGTGATGTGTGTTGTGGGGAGGTATTGCACTGCTTTTGATTTGCTGGTCTGGGATTACTTATTACATGTGTTTTTATGGGCATTGTTAACTTCTTTAGTTTGGATTTTTTTTCCTTCCAGTGTCTTCCGTAGGACTGCATTTGTAGATAGATATTGCTTCAATTTGGTTTTATCATGGATTATCTTATTTTCTCTGTTTATGTGATTGAAAGTTTGGCTGGCATCTGTGGCCTTTTAAGAGTCTGTAGAACATCTGTCCAGGCCTTTCTGGCTTTAAGAATCTCCATTGACAATTTGGGTGTTACTATAATAGGTCTGCCTTTATATGTTATTTGATCTTTTCCCATGCAGCTTTTAACATTTTCTTTGTTACCAGCAGCCTTTGGGAGAGCCTGCTCCAAGACTACCTCCAGGGTATGCAAAAAAGTCCATGAAAGTGATGAGGGCTAGACTTTTCTATCTGAGGGGTAAATAAGGAAACACACACTTTCTGATGGTAACTTTCTCTTTTAATTCATCTTTAAAAGAATCTTTCTGTAAATCTCTATGTCTCCACACAGCTACATTTTCCACCCATCTCTTCTACACAGCAATATATCTCCATACAGTTGCATCTCTCTACATCACAGCCACACATCTCTATACACAGTTACATCTCTTTTCTGCATAGTTCCACATCATCTTCTATACACATTTCTTATCTCTACTCTGCTACATCCCTTCACACACTACTACATCATTCACCCACTCTTTACTCATTCATCTCTCATTCACTCTCTCACTCACTCACTCTCCTCTACACACACATTTCTGTCCTACATACACATCTCTTTCTCCTACACTCAGCTCTCTCTGCACCCACACCACACCACCTTCAACAGCAAAAGTCTAGACAAACGTTGAGTTACATTTTCAGGTCACAAAGCATTTATTGAGTAAACACTAAGAGACAGAGCCTTGAGAAATTACACAGTTTCTCTCAGGCTAGGGAGGTCGCGCTGACTGGGCATGATGAGTAAAGCAGGCACATAGATCTGAGTGGTTAGGGTTCCCAGAGAGTGACATTGAAATTCAGAACTTGAACAATAAACAATTAGTTGGCTAGACCTTGAGGCTAAGAGTTACATGCAGAAAGTCAGTTGCTGAGAAAATTATGTCTACTAAAGTTGCTCTGGGCCTGACCTTGGTTCAACAGACACTTGGGAACTAGTCCTTATGTACTCTCTGCAGGGGCAGCTAGTCTGTTTTGGATTTGCTCTGAGGTCTTAGCTAAGCATGTGAAAAGCTGTCTTTGTAGCTGAGAATACAGTTATTTTCCTATGTCATTCTAAGTATGAAGAATATTCTAGAATTACTTCTAGTCATCAGAATTATACAGATTAAGCAGAAATCATCTCCTTGATCATCCACAATATACATGTGCCTAAAGATGGAATAATTTTATGAGATAAACACACCAGCAGTGGGAAAACACCCATATTTGTTTTTAGGGAAGAAATGTAGTGGCTCATAAGAGAAATTACAGACAGAAGCAACCAATTTTTAGAGTCTGTGATCATGTAAACCTTACTGGTGAGACTCCTCCATCAGAGGGATACTCCTCTGGTGGGTTGTTATTAATTGCCATCTGCTGAATATTCCCATGACCTCCAATATTTTATTTAGTAAATTTATTGTTTGGGTTATTAGGTGCTGAGAGAATTTTCTTTTATGGTCCAATCTATTTAGTGTTCTAAATGCTTCTTATATCTTTATCGCCAACCCCTTCTTTATATTATGAAAATTTTGTTCTATAATTTTGTTGAAAATATTTTATGTACTTTTGGTTTCTGCTCCTTCTTCTATTCCTACTATTCTTAGATTTGATCTTTTCATAGTGTCCAGATTTCCTGGATGTTTTGTGTGAAGATTATTTTAGATTTAACATTTTCTTTGACCAATGTATCCATTTCTTCTATTGTATATTCAAAGCCTGAAATTCTCTCTTCCATGTTTTGTATTCTGTTGGTGAGGTTTGCCTCTCAGATTCCCGTTCAAGTATCTAATTTTTTCAATTCCAGATTTTCCAGTTTGTTTATTTTATTGATTCTATTTTTACTTTCAGGTTTTGAATTGTTTTATTTATTTTCTTCCTCTCTTTATTTATGGACCTCCATCACATTCATAAACCCTATTTTAAGGTCTTTGTATTGTGCTTCAGATAGGTTGCAATTCTCAGGGTTTCTGGACTCTAGTGGAGACATATTATCCTGGGTGTTATTGTGTTTTTATACTGGCATTGAGGCATCTGGGTTTGGGAAGATTGTAATTCTAGGTGCTGATATCTGGCTGTAGATATAACAGTCTTATTAAATAAGAAACACAGAGCCAAATGCAGAGTTAAAAGCCCAAGAGGTCAAAGCAGTAGCTAAGAGCTGAGACTAAAAAACCTTTCTTATCTTTGTTGCCGCTGTCGTCCTTCCCCTCAGAAAGAGACCTACTTCCTGTGTATCTGTCTTTTTATTGACTTTGTGTTTTCATTGGTTGTAAACCCAATCACATAACCTCCTTGGCACTGCCTGTCTATACAGACCTCCAGGTTTCCATGGTTGGAATGGGGGCAGAGAGTGAGGAGAGACCACAGCAGATCTTTCTCACTAGAATTGTATCTCAACCAAGTTGTCATAAATAGTAATTAGTTAAAGACTAACAAAACACTGGTATAGCAAAAAAATCTACACAATAAATAGGAAATTATAACATTCCTTGTCCACTACATGAAATCATAGAACTGTCTCTCATAAAAGCAAAAGCACAGGTTATCAATCACTTCTGTCATATTGTACATATTTTAATTTAATTTTGTTAGTATTCCTTGAATATCTCATATACATATACATCATATCTTGATTATACCCACTCCTTACTTTTCTTCAAACTCCCCCAACTCTCTGCCAACATATTTCTCTACCAACTTCATGTCCTGTCTACTTTTATTTTTAACCCATATGGGGGTTGAATTTTTTATAAGTAAAACATAAACAACACAACTTTGTTTTTACCTAACAGACTAGTTTTTCAAAACATTATATCGGTTTTGGGTGCTGAGGTCATCCACTACAGCATGGACAACATACTAGTGGCCACATTCCTGAAGAAAAGTGATTTTTCCCTCCCTAGGCAGACATCAACTGCCAGTAGTTCAGGAGCTTAGTTTGCCCCTCCCCCACCCATGCTGGAATTAACTGGCATAATTTTGTTTGTACATGGCTTGTGCTGGTAACCAGAGTTTCTATAAGAAATTTTTATCAGTAAAACATAAACAACACAACTTGGTTTTTACCAAATAGAGTTTGGTTTTTCAACAAAACGTGTCTGTATTCTTTCTACATATGCATCCAGGAACACAAAGATGTAAGTTATGCTCTTTTCTGTTTTGTCATGATCCAGGACATAAGTGCCCTGTGACTGATTTAGTCACTCAGCTCTTGATAGGTAGATGGACTGCTTCCAGCCTCTTTTCTTTCATAAACATGCTATAGTGCACCCTAATGTCCAAGGTTAAAACTATAGTTTGCTTTCTAGTCCTCTTTTACCACAATGGATGTACCTAAGCCCTCATTTTATTCTTGGTTTAGCTTGCTGGGAATGTGGCAATTTTGTTGTGTCACCCAGAGTTCACAGTCTTTTCTTTCTTTCTGCAATGTGTCTAGTAAAATTAAGGGGCCTTCAGCCAGGACTCTTCAAACTATCATTTTTTATGATTCATTTCTGTACTGAGACATTGGCTCTATATAATAGAATTATGGCTTTCTATCTCAGGGGACACAGATAGAACTAAGTTCTCCAAGATGCTTTTCATGACAAATATTTAGAGGGAAGGATGAAACAGATAAATCATTATACTGTGTCTGTTAGCTTTGAGTTATTTAGTAATGTGGTTACTGGGTCAAATTAGCTGTTCTAGCCATCATAAGGAAAAAGTAGACAGCATTTAGGTCCTAAAAATATCTATTCTTTAAGATTTCAGTTGGGCAAAGCAGTTCCTGCCAGAAACTCCAGCACTTAAGAAGTGGAAGCAGGAGGAAAAGGAGTTCAAGACCTGCCTGGGCTACATGAGACTATCTCAAGAAAAAGAAGTTCCAAATATCTATAATCTTCTTACAAATGAAGGGATAGGTTGCAGGGTCTGGGAAAGGTATGGCGCAGTCAGGCAGTGTTCTCTGGAGAACTGTGCTTGGTCTACCTCCATCGTCCAGGGTCCTGGAACCAAGAGAAGCCTCTCCTTTTGATCCTGGGTCTTCAGCCTCCTCTCTCAGCCCCGCCTTGTAGGCGTGACCATTACCAAAGCCTCAATGGGGGTTGGAACTTCCAGGCCAAGGCTGGAATAGCTACCCACTACATAGCAGCTATGATTTGCATAAGATTAGGCCTTTTGATAGTCTATCATGGATGGGTGAAGGGCTCATGAGGTTCCACCCCTCTCTGAGGTTTTACTGGCAGTTAATGGTTGGCAGGGGAGGGAGAGTCATTTCTTCAGTGGTATAGCTACTGGTAGGTTGCCCAGTATCTAGCAAATAAACCTCCCACTCCACGCTTGTACCAGCAAACCAAATTAAATTCAGCGGATCACAGAAAAGACAAGACATGATAAATAGGAGGGGGCTGGTTGGGAAGAAGAGTTTTGGCGTGAGAGGATGATAAAGCAGGGTAACAGGTGAATGTGATCACAATTCCATGAATACATGTATGAAACTGTAAAAAAAATAAATAAACAAAATTGGCCTAGGGCCAAAGAACTAAGGAGCAGGAAGCCTAATATTCAGTTTTGAAGATTGCAGGAACTGACAATTGTTCAAAGAAATATACAAGTAGAGAAAAATATATTTTGAACATTTGTGGAGGGCTTTTGTTTGTTTCTGTAATAGCATGTTTTCTGGGTCAAAACTTATTTGGCTCATCTAAAAGTTTCAAGTTTAATAAAATAAAAGTACTATCAGCCAAACAAACTCATCTAGGCTCTAATTTTGCCTCTTGCAAAAGATAAATTCTACTTGAGGGATATTAGTGAGGCCTGGGCATAGACAAAGGTTAGGGGAAAAAATGTGTGAATGACATCAGGGCACTACTATTTAGATTACAAACTGTTTCTTTTAATAGGAGAAAAAGAGGGAGACACAGAGAGGAAAGAAATTAGAAATATTTAATTCCCTGAGAGAGAGAGAAAAAAGCCAGACTTTTCTTTTTGGGTCAGTATCCAAGAGAGTTGGAAAGATATGGAAGCAGGAGGGTGGAAGAGCAAATATATTTATACCATAAATGTCTATTTGATTTCTAGAGCTATAACATAATCTAGGAGAGAAAGTGAGTCTAATGGGGATTTTTGTAGATTTTCCATTGCCTTGAATTGAAAAATAACACTCATTATTCAGTTGGTCCTTGGCAAAGATGTGAAGGTTAGTTTTTTCTATTCTGTTAGGGTAAATATTACATATGCCTGTGTTAGCTTTCCATCACTATAAGAAAATATCTACAATTGTTATTTTATAAAGAGAAAATTGTTATAGTTTCATAGTTTAGAGGTTTTAGTCCATGACTGGGTAGATCTTTGATTTTAGGACTGTGGTAGGTCTGATAGACAGCAGTGGTTGAGAGTGCATGTAGCTGAGGGAAACTATTCAATACATGACCTAAACCAAAATGAGAGGATAGGGTCAGGACCTAATGCCCTAGCTATTACTAGGTCCCACCTCCTCGATGTTCCACAACCTTCTAGCAGATTCACATTAACAAAGAGGTCTTTGGGAAACACTCAACATCTAAATCATAGGCTTTGTGTACTAATCAATTCTGTCTACAAACTTCAGTCTCAGGGCTGAGGAGAAGACTCAGTAGCGAAAGTACTTGCCACACAATCATGAGGATCCATTCAAATCCTCATCACCTGAATAAAAAAAAGGCTCCTGTGGCCCCATGTTAACTTTTGATCTCTACCTGCAGACATATGTACATACACACACACACAATAAATAAAAATTTCCTAAAATTATTCAAGTAAAATACCCACAGGTCTTAAAAACCTAGTGTCATTATGATCTCATTGTCCCCAAACATATTTCAACATTACTGTTTGTCACCTTGGAGATCCTGTGAGGTATCTACTCTTTTAATTACACGCCACTTCTGGTGTAACTGGCTGTGATGGGCTCTGGGGCTTACAACTATGAATTTTGAACTATACTCTAAGAATCACAGAATTTTGAACTGGATAAAATGCATAAAGGTCACTTCCTTCAATGTCCTTCAGTCTCAAACAAGCCATTCTTTTGTTTTCCCACTTGAAAGACTTTTACTAGAAAATTAAATTATCCTTGACTATTCACCTATCTTATAAGAGACATAAAAGTATTAATCGCTCTGAACTAATAGCATTCTAGACAAGGCCTTAAATTGCTTGCTATTGTTTTTGCTCTCTATAGAGTCTATCAACAAAATATGATTGCCATCACCCCTTTTGAAATATTAAAAACAGCAATTATCCATTATTTTCTCATTCTAGTTTGAAAGATCCTGATATATCTTCATTTTAATGATGATTCAAGTATACTCACTTATCTAGACATTTGGTCTAGCATTCCATGTCTAAACAAAGGGAGAACTTAGGTGAGAAACTGCCTCTAGATAATAGCATATTTACCAGATTCCTAAGAGAGATACTTCCTCTCAGAGGCATTAACACCTTGTGGTAGAGTTCCCCAATAATCAAGGAAAAAAAAACACAGGAAGCAGCCACATGAGCTAGTCTGTGTCCTTGTGTGTACATGGAACTCTACCACATGTAAGCCATAACCCCCTTCCCGTCCCTTCTTCCACATTCTAGTCATCATCAGCCCCACTGCCTAGAAGCTTAAAGCACCCAATCAGAGTATAAGCCACCATATATAGGAAACAAAGCCAAAATTATATAAAAACTTTGCTCTGTTAAATTAGGGGCTCTGCCTTTAAAGGCATAATCCTGAAGAGATATTGCAAGCACACAATAAACTGCATCCTGGCAAAATAAAATAAAAAAGCCTTGGGGTCTCATTTCTTAGACCAGAAAGCCTACAACAATATAATTGTTGTGTTTATTGAATGACTATTTTGTTCCTGGGATCGACTTGGGCACTGGAGATGTACCAATGAAGAAAATGCCTAAGTTATTGCCTTCGTGTTGGTAGGAAAGGTAGATAGCAAATTAGTTAATGGAGAAGATAATTGGAGTGCCAGTGAGTGTTATACTAAAAAGTCAAAAGGAGAGAACCCTTGGAGGTTGGTGCTAAGTTACAGTAATCAAGGACTGGGAGGCTCCACAACCTAGTTGGCTAAAATGTGCCTGTCTCCTAGGGTGGTAAAGGAAGGCCTTACCGAGAAAGACACAGTTGAACTGAGATTTAAAAGGCCTCTACTGCAAATGAGCAGGGACAAAACATTCTAAATCTAGAACAATAACAGCAGAATCCTGTAGTTGAAGAAAAATGTGCATTTGGAGAAACTGCCAGAGGGTGATAGAGAGATGGCCTAGGAACCAACCAGAGCAGGACCTAGATAATGTAAGCTCTGTCAGAGAAGGGATTGAGATTCTTTTTTCAGATTTATTAGAAAGAAAATAAAGCCTTTTGAGTGAGGGAATGACATAATAGGCTATACTTTTTAAAAAGATCATTCAGGCTTCTGCCTAGAAAATGGATGTTAGAAAGGATAAAATGAACGTCATTTCTCTTATACATGGTTTTTATTTGTTTGTTGGCTCATTTATTTCATGTTACTGTATAGAAAGATCTAACCCAAAGGACTAGAGAGAATTATCTGGAGGCCAAGTTCATTCATCTCTTACAATATCTGTAGTAATGAGGGAATAATACATGTTTGGGAGATGATAACAAGGCTAACAACTCATTCTATTTTAAGGAAAAGCAGACTTACAACTACTAAATTATACATCAAAAATGCTATGCCTTCACCACATAGGCACATTATGACAAATTTGAAGTATTTGCTTTTCTAAGTTGAAAACCTTAGTGCAGAAACTTTTCTACCATATACACATATTAATTTCATGACAGCTGAAATATTCAGATTGTTTGGCATTATAAATGGCAATAGCTCTGAAGAAGCCAAAATAATCTGTCAATTAAAGAATGTTTGTTTCAGAAGTACTTAACTGTGGAAACTGTAATGACTCCAAATGGACTTGTTAAAGTGGAACTGAAAATCGATTCTTTTTTGAGACACAGCCTCATTATGTAGCCCAGGTAGGAAGTTAATCCTGAAACCTCTTTTGAAGGCAATGAGAAGCCAGAGGATGTCTTTAGTATTACTTTGCTCAGATTTGCCAAATAGAGTGAAGTTCGGATTGCAAGAAAATACAAATGCACAAATGTTATATAATTCTCTCTTGTATGTTATCCATCAAATTATTGGACATTCAGCTGAAAATAGGAGCCATAGTCAAATTGGAGCAGAGAAGTTGAATCACAATTTGGCTACATTCTCTCCAACAAACTAGTGTAAGGAATTTATAATAAAACAAATATATTAATGTTGGCATAAATGTTTTATTCTCATCAGTAAGAATACTGGTAAGTACCAGGCACTGCGATAGATAGCTAACCTAGTTAATAAACTGATATGTACCAGGCACTGGGCTGGTGCTGCTAACAACGTCTCAGTTGGTGTTCTCTGTAACTCTAGCAAGAAGATATTAGCATTTATTGTTTTTGTACTTGGTGTGTGTGGTGGGGAAGCTCCCAGTAAGTAATTAGGTGATTTGTTTGCCTTTTCAGAGTCTTTGCTACAAAGATGAGTATAGGACCTAGCCTCCTCCAACCTTATAGTCTTCACTTTATTAGACTGCAGAACACTTGCATTGACTTCAAGAACCAACGAAGGACTCATACTACATGTGGCAAAGTCCAAGGTAGATTTTATCTTATCTCTTATCCTCTCTGGCTTACCTGACACAGTAATTTGCATCTGAAAAGGTGTAGAATTGCATCTGAGTAAGTTCAAACCTTTGGTGTCTCTTTATAACTAATTCCTCCCAGAGCAAAGAGATATTTGTTCTTTTTTTTTTGGCTGAACAACCTCAAAATTCTAGGTATCCTAGATCATCTAGAATGACTTACCCTGATTTTCCTCTCCAGATAGGGTCAGACACCACAGACTAGTGCACGAGAGGATAACCAGTACAGAACAAATATGGTTAAGCATTTGCCTCTTCTCATTCACAAAATGAATACCTAGAGACCTTTTACTTGCAGGGTTAGTCTGATAATTTACTAAGTCCTTATACAGGTTTCCAGGAATCTAAGGACTTATCCTGTCCTAAAGGATAAGGGGTGTGTGTGTGTGTGTGTGTGTGTGTGTGTGTGTGTGTGTGTGTTTGTGTGTGGTGTGTTGCCCCCTTCTGCTCTCATGCCCAGTGTTATTATACTGTCAGATCTACATACTTGTTCCCTAGGTGTGGGTGCTAAAGATACAATTTTTTTTTCCAGTGGTGTGTAGCTCAGTGGTAGAATGCTTGCCTAGTAGTTGTGAGGTCCTGATTTCATTGCCAAAGTAAAGTTAATTAAAAGAATTAGTACTATTTTTTTAAAAATGGAGATTGTAGCTAGAACCTATGTAAGCTATGTAAACACAGCTTCCCTGAGTTATATCCTCAGACCTCCCTCTTTTTATTTTTTGTTTTGTTTTGCTTTGAAACAAGAGACTCAGTAAGTTGTCCAGAGTTTGCTTGAACTCAACTCTACAGCCCAGGAAGGGTGTAAATCAGCAACTCTCCTGCTTTAGCCTCCAGAGTGTGTTACAACTCCTTTGACTGTCATAGTAGATCACATGATACATTCTAATAAGTTAATTACATAGTGTGCTGTAATTGTTTTTAATTAACCAATCTTCTAACTGTCCTGGCAGGAAGGAACATATTATAAAGAGATACTTCTGTGTCACTTTTTGGCTGTCAGCCTATGGAAACAAAGGACCCTAAGAAATTCATTATTTCCCCAGGAGTCTCATGCTGGTAGAAGAAAAGGCTGGAGCCCTGGTGCCAGCCAGAACTTGAGCTTGTTTCTTAGTGTTCTGTCAACATGTGAGACCACCCTTAGGGAATGACTGGAGCCCAGAAGAAGATGATGAGTGGGCCTCCATCTTGACCAGGAATGCATGTCTATGCATATCTCTTGCCCTCTATTTGAACCTAAACACAGACTTTGTGTTTGTGTCCCAGGATCTCTTTGATCCTCTCCCCAATGTGGTCACATGGACAAATAACCTTCCATTATCACTTTGTGTGTCTAATTGGCCTATTGATTTAGTTTGGCAAGGCTGTTATAGCCTAGGCTCCAACCCTAAAATCTTTGGTAACTGTCTCTTTAAGATAATCTTGTACATTAGAAAATAAATAAGAATCTGTTTTTCACACTGTTAGTATGAAAAAGAACCCTCTTGCTATATGACAAGCTGGCACACACACAGTTAACCCAACTACTATGCTGATTCCTACTGGATTATACCAAAAGGAATTGTTCAATAGATAAAAGGCACACCTCAACCTTTTATTTTTTTCATTTTTCTTTATTAAGAAATTTTCTACTCACTCCACATACTATCCACAGATTCCCCCCTTCTTCCTTCCTCCCACCCCTTAGCCTTCTCTCCCAAGCCACCCTGCATCCCCACATCCCCCAAATCAAGGTCTTTCATGGGGAGTCAGCATAGCCTAGCACACTGAGCCTAGGCAGGTCCAAGCCCCTTCCCACTGCACCAAGGCTGTTCAAGGTGTCACACCACAGGCACCAGATTCCAGAAGCCTGCCACAGATGGATCTCGATTCCCCTGCCTGTGTGCCCCCCAAACAGTTCGAGCCAAACAACCGTCTTCCATATCCAGAGGGCCTAGTCCAGTCCTGTGGGGGCTCCACAGCCACCGGTCCACAGGTGTGGCCGGTCATCTCTGCATGTCCTCCCATCATGATCTCGACCTCCCTCACCTTCAGTATCTCCCCTCTCTCTCATCAATTGGATTCCTGGAGCTCAGCCTGGTGCCTGGCCGTGGATGTCTATCTATATCTACCTCCATCAGTCACTGGACAAAGGCTCTATGATGACAGCTAGGTTATTTGCTAGGCTGGTCACCAGAGTAGACCTGTCCAGACACCCTCTGGACCACTGCCAGCAGACCAAGGTGGAGTCAAACTTGTGGATTCCTGAGAGCCTCCCCAGGACCCTGCCTCTTCCTATTCCCATGATGACATCATCTATCATGGTATCCCCCTCCCTGCCCTCCCACTCTGTCCCTGTTCCAGCTTGACCCTCCCATTTCCCTATGTTCTCATCCTCCACTCCTTGCCCTCTGCCACCCCCCACACCCAGTCCACTCATGTAGGTCTCATCCAGTTTTTCTTCACAGGGTCATCCATGTGTCCCTCCTAGGGTCTTTTCCTGTTAGCCAGCCTCTCTGGAGTTGTGGGTTGCAGTCTGGCCATCCCTTCCCTCACATTTAGTATCCACTTATGAGTAAGTACATACTATGTTTGTCCTTCTGAGTCTGGGTTACCTCACTCAAGATGATATTTTCTAGTTCCATCCATTTGCCTGAAAATTTTATGATGTCATTGTTTTTCTCTATTCTTCTGTTGACACCTCAACATTTTAGTTGTCAAGCTATCCTGATCTCCTTTCCTATCCTACAGTTGTCCTGACACTGACTGCCTGAAGTTGATTGATTAACATTTATCAGGCCCTTACCAAGTATCAGGTACTGTTATGGATTTTGCAACATATCTGATCCAGATAGAAACACACTTGATCCCATCAGCATGCACATTCCAGTATCCAATGAAAATACTCTGATTGACATCAATCTTCATCTTAATAAAAGTAGTCTGTGGATCACAAAATAGAATTCAAATCTACAAAAAGTATTTTAACACAAGATTAGTGGCATGTACCTTTCATCTCAGCATTTGGAAGTCTGAGGCAAGAGAGGATCATGAGTTTGAGGTCAGCCTGTGCCACATAATGATGCTCTGTCCCCCAAAGACAAAAAAGCTAAAACAAACACACAAAAACATAAAAGAAGATAATTTTATACTGACCAAAATGGCTGTGTCTCTATAGCAGGGCTTATTAAGTCATAAGGGGAAAACTCTTTTAAAAGTTTTTTTTAAAAAAGAAGGAAACGAGGGAAGGAAGGAAGGAAGAAAGGAAGGAAGGAAGGAAGGAAAGAGGGAAGCAAGGGGGGAAGGAAGAAAGAAAGACTCTTGGGCTTTACAAATAGACTTATAGTAGTGGTCATAAAATAGAAAACATAGCAAATTGCAAAGCAATAAGTATATCCTGTTTTAAAAATTATGTTTCAGTGCCTGGGGAGATGATTTAGTGAGGTGCTTGCCACACAAACATGGAGTCTTGATTTCAATACTCATGCAAGCTAAGTGAACTCAGATACTGAATTCTATCCCCAGACCTCTTTTTATTTGAATACACATGATGGCAGTGCTGGTGAACTACAGCCAGGAGGACCCTTAGAAATTACTGGTCAGTCATCTTAGCTGAATTGACAAGGCCCAGGCCAGTGAGAGACCCTGATTCACAAAGCAAGGCAGCTAAAGAAAAACAATACACATGGACTTTTTATCTGCACATACATATACCGATGAGTTTGCATGTACATACACAAAAATAAAGAAATAGTAACTTGCATGAGTACGAATTAAACAAAATAAACTCCATCTAAAGCATAAAATTAAACATAGGTTTAGAAGGGAGCATAGAGTTGAGTTCTTCCTTTGCATAGACATTCATCCATTAAATTAGTTTAATGACAATATTTTTAAGACAAAGAAATATATTACAGACTTCATTCGATTTGCTTTTAACTCCTGTGCTGTTTGTTTTGATTCTGTATGTCAACCATTTCTTGAGGATACAGCTTTATTCCTATCAGAACACTCTTAGAATATGTGTTCCTGAAAGAGAGAATTTCACGGAAGAAGGCATTCATGGCAAGGATCCCACTGTGTGAAGCAAACAGGAAAATAATATAAAAAGAGAAACAGTGAGAAAATACAGTTTCTAACAACATTCGTAGAGAATTCAGTTAAAATAATTCAGATCACTTAGACTTACTTTAGAAGAAAAAAAAAAAACCTCAGTTCAATTTCAGTCAAATCATTTAGCAAAATTTACTCAAAATGTAATATTCCACATATGTATGATAACAAGGCTTCCCATGCACTGAGTTTCATAAGGTCTGTACTGTGCTTTTCCTATTTTAACTCTGCTTTCTTACTTCACTTGAAACTATTCTTCTACACCTTAGGTTTGAAAACTGTTGGAAAACAGTACAATTAAATCCATAATAATTGAAACAAAACAAACAACAATCCCCCCCCAAAAAAAATTGAAAATGTCCCTGGAAGAGGAGACAAACTGCCATACATCAAGGCGTACTTATGCACTAATATAATATTTCATGTATACAGTAGACTTGTGATATATTCAGGTATCTGATGGAGTTAGATTACATTATGCTATCTGAATTTGCATGACTATTCTTACTTATATTTTATATATAGATTTTTAGAATCAACATCCATGGTTAGCATCCAAAATTTCTGTTTGTGTTTTACTATGTTGCTATGAAGTATGAGTTATATGTGTGTGTGTGTGTGTGTAATAAAGATAATTAAATAAGAAAAATTCATGAATTTAAGAGGAAGTGGAAGGGACACAGAAGGAGTTGGAAGGAAAAGAGGGAGAAAAATTCTCAAACACTTTATAATTTAAATAATAAATAAATAAATAACCAGGATTGATAATTGGATATCATTGTCCATCCTCACTCCTTTCCTCTTGGGGAAGATTTCTTTGGGTTTTGTTAACCACATTTTAGCATTTAAGTTTATTGTATTTATGTGAGTCTCACATACTTGTATTTATTTTTTAAAAGATTTATTGGCTGAAAAGATGGCTGAGTCATTAAAGGCTAGGCCCACAACCAAAATGATCAAATTATTTATTTATTTATTTATTTGTTTGTTTGTTTGTTTAAGAGTCTTTTTGCCTGCATTTCTGTCTGAGTGCCGTGTGCATGCATAAGACCCAAGGAGTCCAGAAGAGGACATCAAATTCCCCCGGAAACTGCAGCTACAGGTGATTGTTTTTCACTATGTGGGCACTGGAATTCAAACCTGGATGCTCTGGAAGTGCTCTTGCCACTGGGCCATCTCTCACTGTGTGATAATTCTCTATAAAAAGAATGTCTCCTTTTCTTTTTTGGCCTAGTTGATTGACGGATTTTTAAGACAGGGTCTTGCTATGTAGCCTATGCTGGCTTTGAATTTAGTCACCCTACCTCAGCCTCCGGAGAGTGAGATTACACACTCTCAAAGGAGATAATATGGTGACTTAGAACGTGAAAAGTTTCTGAGCTCTAAGACTATTCAAGCAAATATCAGGCATATTATAAACTATGTTAGCAATTTCAGATCCTTTCTCCACCAAAGTTACATGACACTCAAAACTGTAAAACATTCTCAGAGGCATAATTGTGTCTTTGTGCAATTTCCTGGTGCGACTCTTTCTTTGTCTCTTCCATGCAAGACATTTTGTCAGAAGCTAGATGTTAAGGGGATCTTTTTTTATGGGGATAACCTTGAATTGATTCATTCCACTCGCAGATATAGAAAGAAATAAAGGCAGACACAGTAATATAGATAGAAATATATTCTAGACATAGCTATTATAGTTGCAGCTATAGTGAAAGAATACCTTGATGATTGAACTAGGATCCATAATGAATTACCTAAGATATACTTAGTAACAAAAGTTAGGATGCATAAACATTTTAGATAAACTATAGTCTGAATCTGGAATGGTCATCAAAGGCTCATGTTTTAAATAGTCTTTTCATAACAGATGGAGATATTTGGGAGGACTCTGGAGTCCTTAAGAACTGGTGCATGAGCTGGCTTTTTGGAACCTATTCCCTATGCTGGCATACCTCCCCCAGCCTTTTTTTTTTCTTATTACTTTTCAGTAGGCTTCTTATAGTAGTAGTAACTGAATCTTGTCATGAAGAAAAAACTCCCTCTTGTTTCTCCCATCAAGAAAACTCACCCATCTGGACCAGAGGTGAGTGCCTGGGTTATAGTCAGAGAGGCAACTGCGCCTGGGTCCCACCGCTGGACACAGGCCACCCCGGGAGGTCCTGACCAACTTGGCCCCAGTTTCCTGCCAATCTGCAGGCCCTGTGGGAAGGCTCCCCTTTTCCAAGACTGCAGGCAGACACTGCAGTCTCCACACCCTGCCCCCAAACCCATCTGCTAGAGACCCCAGCCACTTCCTGAGAATCAGAGACCAGCCCCAAGCTTCCATCCAGCCCTGGAATTCCCATCTGGACCAGAGACCAGAGGAACTCCCATCTGGACAAGAGGAGCTCCCATCTGGACAAAATAAGGAGACCCCAGGGACTTCCTGAGACTCAGAGTCCAGCCCCCCAGCTCCTATCCGGCCAGCACTCTCATCTGGACCAGCACTCCCATCTGGCCCAGAGCTTCCATCTGGACCAGAGAGAGGCTCCCTAAATCTGTCAACTCTCTCTGGACCAAGTACACTGATAAGACCAAGAATGAACCCAAGAGGAGATGGGCAGACATCAAGGCAGAAGTACATAAAACAAAATAAAGAGCAATTCAGCAACACCAGAAACTAGCCCTTCTCCAACAGCTAGACCTGAACATCATGGAATGGAAGAAGAAGAAGAAAACAACCTTATAAGTAACATCATGAAGAGGCTAGAGCCTTATGCAGAAGAAATCAAAAATAAAGTAGAGGAACACATAAAGAAAAAATGGAAAGAATGCTATAAAAAACCAGAGGAAAGGACAATTAAAGCAGAAGAAAACAATAAATCCTTGAATGAAAATAATGAAAAAGCAAGGGAGACAATCCAAGTCCTGAAGAGGGAAATAGAAAAAATGAAGAAGACACTAGCAGAAGGAATGTTGGAAATAGAAAATCTGAGTAAACAAACAGGAACTTCAGAGGCAAGCATAACCAACAGAATGCAAGAAATGGAAGAGAGGATCTCTGGTGTTGAAGATAGGGTAGAAGAAGTAGATTCATCAGTCAAAGAAAACACTAAAACCAACAAAGTCATGACCCAACATGTCCAAGAAATTTGGGAAACCATGAAAAGAACAAACCTATGAATAATAGGGATAGAGGAAGGAGAAGAATACCAACTCAAAGGCACAGAAAATATATTGAACAAGATCATAGAAGAAAACTTCCCCAACTTAAAGAAGGAAATGCCTATGAAGATACAAGAAGCCTATAGAACACCAAACAGACTAGACACACCAAAAAAGTCCCCTTGCCACATAATAATTAAACAACTAAACGTACAGAATAAAGAAAGAATATTAAGGGCAGCAAAGGAAAAAGGCCAAATGACTTATAAAGGCAAACCAACCAGAATAACACCTGATTTCTCAATGGAGACTTTGAAAGCCAGTAGGACCTAGACAGATATAATGCAGACAGTAAGAGACCATGGATGCCATACTAGACTAATATACCCAGAAAAACTTTCAACCATTATAGATGGAGTGAACAAGACATTCCAAGGCAAAACCAGATTTAAACAACACTTATCCACAAACCCAGCCCTACAGAAAGCACTAGAAGGAAAATTCCAACCTAAGGAAGGCAGATATACCCATGAAAACACAGGCAATAGATAACGCCACAGCAGCAAACTCCAAAGAAGAGAAGTACACACACACTACCACCAAAAAATAAAAATAACAGGAACGAACAATCACTAGTCATTAATATCCCTTAATATCAATGTACTTAATTCACCTATAAAAAGACACAGACTAACAGAATGGATATGAAAACAGGACCCATCTTTCTGCTGCATAAAAGAAACACATCTCAAATTCAAAGACAGACACCTCCTAAGAATAAAGGGCTGGGAAAAGACTTTCCAATCAAATGGTCTTAAGAAGCAAGCTGGTGTAGCCATCCTAATATCCAGCAAAATAGACTTCAAACTAAAATCAATCAAAAGAGATGATGAAGGACATTACATACTCATCGCAGGAATGATCCACCAAGATGAAGTCTCAATTCTGAACATTTATGCCCCAAACACAAGGGAGCCCACATATGTAAAAGAAACATTACTAAAGCTTAAATCACATATAAAACCCCACACATTAATAGTGGGAGACTTCAACATTCTACTTTCATCTCTGGACAGATTGGCCAAATTAAAACTTAACAGAGACATAATAGACTTAACTGATGTTATGGCTCAAATGGACTTAATCGATATCTATAGAACATTCAACCCAAACAAAAAAGAATATACCTTCTTCTCAGCACTCCATGGAACCTTCTCTAAAATTGACCACATACTTGGCCACAAAGCAAATCTCAACAGATACAAAACAATTGGAATAACCGCCTGTGTTCTATCAGACCACCATGGTTTAAAGTTAGATATCAACAACAGAAAAAACTACAGAAAACCTACAATCTCATGGAAACTGAATAACACTCAACTGAATCTCCAATGGGTTAAGGAAGAAATAAAGAAATTGAAGACTTCGCAGAGATCAATGAAAATGAATATACCACATTCCCAAACTTATGGGATACTATGAAAGCAGTGCTAAGAGGGAAACTCATAGCACTGAATGCACACATAAAGAAGCTGGAGAAATCTCACGCTAGTGACTTGACAGCACACCTGAAAGCCCTTGAACAGGAAGAAGCAAAGTCTAACAGGAGGAACAGATGCCAGGAAATTATCAAATTGAGAGCTGAAATCAATAAAATAGAAATAAAGAGAACAATACAAAGGATTAATAAAACAAAGAGTTGGTTCTTTGAGAAGATCAACAAGACAGACAAACCCTTATCCAAACTAACCAAAAGACACAGAGAGAACATCCAAATTAACAAAATCAGAAATGAAAAGGGGGACATAACAGACAATGAGGAAATCCAGAGAATCATCAGGTCATACTTCAAAAACCTCTACTCCACAAAACTGGAAAATCTAAAAGAAATGGATAATTTTCTGGATAGTTACCACATAGCTAAGTTAAATCAAGACCAGATAAACCATTTAAATAGTCCAATAACCCCTAAGGAAATAGAATCAGTCATTAAAAGTCTCCCAACCAAAAAAAGCCCTGGACCTGATGGTTTCACTGCAGAATTCTACCAGATCTTCAAAGAAGACTTAATACCAATACTCTTTAAATTGTTCCACACAATAGAAGCAGAAGGTATATTACCAAACTCCTTCTATGAGGCTACAATTACCCTGATTCCTAAACCAAACAAAAATGCAACAAAGAAAGAGAACTACAGACCGATCTCCCTCATGAACATTGATGCAAAAATACTCAATAAAATTCTGGCAAACAGACTCCAAGAACACATCAAAACAATTATCCATCATGATCAAGTAGGCTTCATCCCAGGGATGCAAGGGTGGTTCAACATACGAAAGTCCGTCAATGTAATACACCATATAAACAAACTCAAAGAAAAAAACCACATGATCATCTCACTAGATGCAGAAAAAGCATTTGACAAAATCCAACACCCCTTCATGATAAAGGTCTTGGAGTGATCAGGAATATACAGGGAACATACCTAAACATAATAAAGGCAATCTACAGCAAGCCAAAAGCCAACATCAAATTAAATGGAGAGAAACTCAAAGCAATACCACTAAAATCAGGAACAAGGCCAGGCTGTCCCCTCTCCCCCTACTTATTCAATATAGTACTTGAAGTTCTAGCCAGAGCTATAAGACAACATAAAGAGATTAAGGGGATACAAATTGGAAAGGAAGAAGTCAAGCTCTCCCTATTTGCAGATGACATGATAGTATACATGAGTGACCTCAAAAATTCAACCAAGGAACTGATACAGCTAATAAAAACCTTCAGCAACATTGCAGGATACAAGATCAACTCAAAAAAAAAATCAGTAGCCCTCCTATATACAGTAGACAAACAGGCTGAGAAGGAAATCAGAGATACATCACCCTTTACAATAGCCACAAAAGATATAAAATACCTTGCGGTTACTCTAACTAAGCATGTGAAGGACCTATATGACAAGAACTTTAAGTCCCTGAAAAAGGAAATTGAAGAAGATGTCAGAAAATGGAAAGATCTCCCATGCTCATGGATAGGCAGGATTAACATAGTAAAAATGGTAATCTTACCAAAAGCAATCTCCAGATTCAATACAGTTCCCATCAAATTACCAACACAATTCTTCACATATCTGGAAAGAATAATACTCAACTTTATATGGAAAAACAAATAACCCAGGATAGCCAAAACAATCCTGTACAATAAAACAACCTCTGGAGGCATCACAATCCCTGACCTCAAGCTCTACTATAGAGCTACTGTAATAAAAACAGCTTGGTACTGGCATAAAAACCAACATGTGGACAAATGGAATCGAATTGAAGACCCTGACATTAACCCGCGGACCTATGAACATATAATTTTTGACAAAGAAGCCAAAAATGTACAATGGAAAAAAGAAAGCATCTTCAACAAATGGTGCTGGCATAACTGGATGTCAATGTGTAGAAGGCTGCAAATGGATCCATAACTGTCACCATGCACAAAATTTAAATCCAAGTGGATCAAAACCTCAACATAAATCCAGCTACTCTGAACCTGATAGTAGAGAAAGTAAGAATTACTCTTGAATGCATTGGCACTGGAGATCACTTTCTAAATATAACACCAGTAGCAGAGACACTGAGAGAAACAATCAATCAATGGGACCTGTTGAAACTGAGAAGCTTTTGTAGAGCAAAGGACACGGTCAACAAGACAAAGTGACAGCCTACAAAATGGGAAAAGGTCTTCACCAACCCTACATCTGACAGAGGGCTGATATGCAGAATATATAAAGAACTCAAGAAATTAGACATCAAAATGCCCAACAGTCCAATTAAGAAATGGGCTATAGAACTAAACAGAGAATTCTCCACAGAGGAAGTTCAAATGGCTAAAAGACATTTAAGGAATTGCTCAGCATCCCTAATTATCCAGGAAATGCAAATCAAAATGACTCTGAGATACCACCTTACACCTGTCAGAGTGGCTAAGATCAAAAACACAGAAGACAGCTTATGCTGGAGAGGATGTGAAGCAAGGGGAACTCTCCTCCACTGCTGGTGGGAATGCAAGCTTGCACAGCCACTTTGGAAATCAGTATGGTACTTCCTTAGAAAACTGGGAATCCATTTCCCCCAAGACCCAGCTATAGCACTCTTGGGCATATACCCAAGGAATGCTCAATCATACCACAAGGGCATTTGCTCAGCTATGTTCATATCAGCAATGTTTGTAATAGCCAGAACCTGGAAACAACCTAGATGCCCTTCAACTGAAGAATGGATAAAGAAAATATGGTACATATACACAATGGAGTACTACTCAGCAGAGAAAAACAATGACATGATGAGGTTTGCAGGCAAATGGATGGATCTAGAAAAAAATCATCCTGAGTGAGGTAACCCAGACTCAGAAGGATGAACATGGTATGTACTCACTCATAGTAGGATACTAGATGTAAAGCAAAGATGACTAGACTGCTACACAACTCCAGGGAGGCTACCTAGACAACAGGACCCTAAGAAAGACACAAGGATCACCAGTGAAAGAGAAATGGATGAGATCTACATGAACAACCTGGACGAGAGTGGGAGAAATGAAGGGCAAGGTTTGAGGGAAAGAAAGCTTAGGGGAGCAGGAGATCCCAGCTGGATCAGGAACAGAAAGGGAGAACAAGGAATGGTAGACCATGATAAATGAAGACCACATGAGACCAGGAATAGGCAGAGTGCTGGAGAGGTCCACAGAAATCCACAATGATACATCCTCTGTAGACTGCTGGCAATGGTCGAGAGAAAGCCTGATCTGACCTGGTCTGGTGATCAGATGGCTAAACACCCTAACTGTCGTGCTGGAACTCTTGTCCAATAACTGATGGAAGTGGATGCAGCGATCCTCAGCCAGGCCCCAGGTGGAGCTCCAGGAGTCTAATTGTGGAGAAAGAGGAGGGACTGTAAGAGCATGAATTGTTGAATCCAAGATTGCAAAAAGCACAGGGACAAATAGCCAAACAAATGGAAGCACATGAATTATGAACCAAAGGCTGTGGAGCCCCCAGCTAGATCAGGCCCTCTGGATAAGTGAGACAATTGAATAGCTTGATCTGTTTGGGAGGCCCCCAGTCTGTGGGACCAGGATCTGTCCTTAGTGCATGAGCTGGCTGTTTGGAACCTTGGGTTTACACAGGGACACTTTGCTCAGTCTGGAAGGAGGTGATAGGACCTGCCTGTACTGAATCCACCAGGTTTAAATGAATCCCCAGGGGTGTCTTGGTTCTGGAGGACATGGGAATGGAGGGGAGGGGCTGGGGGGAGGGTGGGGGTGGGGGCGGGAGGGGGGAGGACAGGGGAACCCATGGCTGATGTATAAAATTTAAAACACATAATAATAAAGAAAAATAAATTAAAAAAAAGAAAACTCTAGGACAGAAAGTCACTTCCAGATTTGTTTCAAACTATAGTGGCAAATCATTAATATGACATCCAGTAGGAGCTTGGTCCTGCCTCAAAGTGATATGACATGCTTTGTTGACTCCTATGCAAGGCCTGCCCCTTTCTGAACAGAGGGGGAGTGGATGGCGGGGGATAGATGGGAGGTGGGGGGGGGAGGAAGAGAGGGAGAAGAAACTGTGATTGGTATGTAAAATAAATGAAAAATTTAATAAAAAAAAAAAAGAAAATGAAGATCTGCGGCCTAGCTGTCAGAGAAAGTGTGTCACTATGAAGGACCTTTGAAAGTTATAGTATAATCAATCCCCTCTAGTTCTGGCCATTTTTGTTGCCATGGGGACAGCAATGCCAACTGATGCCAACTGCCACTCCACAGTGTTTTTTACCCCCCAACTACAAGCTTTTGAAATCATTATCCAAAATAAATGTATTCTCCTGGAAGTTTATATATTTTCTGTTATGTATTTTGATCACCATGGCATAAAAGCAATGAACACATAGTAAAACATACAGAACATAAATCATACTACTATTCAAATTTATTCCACACACCAGAAGTACTGGCCTTAATCTGAAGCCAAGTACTTTCACAGAATCTTCAGGTGATTCATTCGTGTGTGTGAGTGTGTGTGTGTGTGTGTTTGTGTGTGTGTGTGTGTGTGTGTGTGTGTGTACAAGTTTGAGAATTAATTCCTTCCAAGTGAAATGGACATAAAGATTGCCAGAGCAGATATGAAGTCAGTAACTGAAAAACAGGTCCCTATTTCCATGTCTCCAAAAATCTGAACAACTTTCATCCTTCAAGTACAGGCATGTCACCAAAGGAGATAAGCTGCATTTTGAAGAAAAGCTCCTAATCAGCATTAAGTTACCGACAGAGAGAACCACAGAAAACTGCAATCCCTTATGTGCACCTGCCCTCATCTCCAAGACTCAAGTATCAGCTGTGACAGATTTGCAGTTATGTTTTCATATTCATCCCTGCCCTCATCCTCATGACTCCTGGCACATACCTAAAGATTTATTAGAAAATAAAACTTCAAATCAAACTGGTAGTACAATTTGAAAGACAAGAACACCTTGAACCTTTTCCTTATGCTGTCAAACAGGAAAGGAGTGCTTTTAAGCGTTCATTACTCCATGGTGGTTTTTTTTAATGCATCACACCTTGGTGACAGTACCATGTTCAGGCTCAATTTTGCAGCATCACATTACTTATGCATGCATGTCATATTAATGATTTCCCACTATAGTTTGAAACAAATCTGGAAGTGACTTTCTGTCCTAGAGTTTTCTTGATGGGAGAAACAAGAGGGAGTTGTTTCTTCATGACAAGATTCAGTCACTACTATAAGAAGCCTACTGAAAAGTAATAAAAAAAAAAAAAAAAAAAGTAAGCCCCGAGATATACCAAATCTCACTTTACCTTGTGTGTCCCCTTTTCTCCAGTTTTCTTTAAGAGAAAAACTTTGAGACACCTTTGAAAATGTTACCAGCCTCAGCCAAAATTCCTAAACTCATTTTTTCTCCTCTCCTTGGATGATTGTTTTCTCTATGGTCTTCTCCTGTTCCACTTTCAAGTCCATGCAGCAGTTTTTATTAATACTCAGAGGGGAAATGTCATCTTAATAACAGGAGTGGCTCAAAAGCCATTTCTCATTAGCTGATGACAGGTCCTGTCATACTCAATATGTCCTCATAAAAAAGCAAAATAAAGAGAGTTTTATATCTAAAATATTGTGGAAGTGTAATTGCAGGGAGAAATGGGAAATGGAATAATTCAGGGCACAACTGACTCTAGCGATAGAGGCAGATGTGTTGCCTGAGCTATGAAGTAGTATTCTATTTTGGACCTTTTAACTGCACATTTCTCAAAAACGGAATTATAAAATATATCAGTTTGAATACAATCATCCAAAGAAAACATTTCACATTAGCATGTGGGCTAATATCTTTGAATACTAGTGTCCATTCACTGCAGGGACACTTTCAATTAGAACTAGGAAATCTTCAGCTGTTTCCATTCAATGTTGAATAAACAATTCACCACTGTTTATTAATTAGAAGATCTATTAGGTTCCTAATGTGTACATTAGGAAGCACAGAGGACATAAAGTATACTGAGAAGTCAGAAACTTGACCCTGACATGTGAGGTACGTTCTAGTGTCAGTTGAAGCCTTTGTGAAAACTGGGCAGTGAGAATCTCTGAGATACAATTCTGTTAGATGAAGTTAGATGAAGCATGTTCAAAACAAACAAACAAACAAACAAAAAAAAAAAAAAACATTACCAGGCTCCCCTTCAGGAACTGAGCTAGAAGACAAAATGCCAGAAGTGACGAGAAAATTTCACTGTGTGAAAGAATATGTCCTACAAACACTACCAGGCGCCTCAAATCCTACCACTGTACAGTCCAATGGAATAATTGATAGCTGTATGCAAGGTGCTGCTATGATAATTTCATAGGGAATATAGTGTTTACAGAATGAGCAGCTCATCAGCATCTACTTTTCAACCAGCCTCTGAAGGAAGAGTAGGAGAAACATGACGACACTGGATCTTTTAAGAGATCTTTAGGTGACGGGAAGGAAGGAGAGAAACACTGCTGAATCCAGGGATGAAACAGAGTAGCTGCAGTAGTTTGATGATTGCTTAGACACAAGGTAATGTGAGGTAACATACCTCATCTCTATATCTGGAAGGGGCATCTCTGACATGGCGATTGTTTTTTGCGCGTTTGGAGAATGGGACTTGAGGCTGCCATAGTATCCCATAAAACTAATTTGACACATGTGGCAATGCAGCAACAGTAGACTATGGAGACCACCAGCATTAGATAATTAAAGTCTTGTGTAGTAGGTAAAGTGAAATCCAGTCATACATAGAAGAAAATAGCAGTAGAATATGTCACATAAGAGTTTCTCTCACTCACAAGAAATCAAGCTAGGCAGGAGACGGTTGAAATAGCAGCTACACATTGTTGCCAGGAACAAAGATTCCTTTCATTCCATTTTCTCTTCCCAGTTTGGGGTTCTTATCTTTTATAATGCCTGATAGTCCAAGGGGACTGTTGGAGCTCTGGTCATTACACACACATATGAGCTAAGCAGCAGGAAAATGTATGATGAGAGAATGGCCTTTTGAGATGAGTTAGTTCTCTGTAAAGATTCAGAATATTTATCTGTCTGTAATTTAGTCTCATGGTCATAAAGCTATAAAAGAAACTAGGACATGAAATTATTTCTTTGCTGGGTGTCTATACACTGTAAGAAAAGAAAGATGGCTACTTGGAGGGAATAGACAGCTGCTGTTGTATTAATTCCCATGTGTATGCACATTTATTTGTGTTTTCAGTAGAGTCAATTCCCAGCAAGCTTTTTATCCCAGGTTCATTTACAACTGTAACTCACTCAAGTTGATTTTTTTAAATATTTGAGCTTTGAAAGCAGAAAAGCATACAAGAGTGAATCTTGACAATCACTGGGTGAGCACCTCTTAAAGCTCCACAGTTTATAAGTAACTTTCTCATTATATCCCTTCAATGTATCTCATAAATAATATAATTCCAATTTACATATAAGTAAACTGAGGTTCAGAGAGGCTATAACAGATGCCCAAGACAGTTCAGTTTGGACTAGAATCAGTTAGGATCTGATTATTTGAAGCAGGAATAACCAAGCTTTCTTGCAAAATCAAGTCTTCTCAACTGAAAACAAAATGTGTCAGCAGGGGCTGGAGAGATGGTTCAGTGGTTAAGAGCACGGACTGCTCTTTCAGAGGTCCTGAGTTCAATTCCCAGCAACCACATGGTAGTTTATAATGAGCCTGTAATGAGATCTGGTGCCCTCTTCTGGCCTGCAAGAGCAGACAAAACACTGTATGTATAATAAATAAATCTTTAAAAAAAATGTGTCAGCAGGGTACATTTGTGCCACTCAACTGTACAGAGTGAGTTGGAGGGAATGCAAGGGAATCCATCTTGCTCACATCTTTCATTTTCCTTTCTACAGCTACAATCACCCCAGGGACCAATGTTTATCTGTGATTAAGCAAAGACTAGTGGGCCCCTTCATGAAGACAATGGAGTGGCCATCCTGCTGAAGCTTAAGCATACTAGCTAGGATTGACCCTAAAGACCATTCCTTCTCAGCCTCCACAGGCCACCTTCACCTCTCCTCTACCTGAAGCCCCAGTCCCTGGTCATTCTCCCCAGACAGAAATCTTTCTCTACCCAGAGCTCAGATCAAATGTCATCTCCTATATAAAAACCTGGTGCCTCTGATAGGTTGAATTCCTCACCTTCATCCTTCTCTGCCCAGCTGTCTTTCAGACAATAGTTTGTCTTCAGCTGTGACACAGATTTGTCTGATCTCCCTGCCAGAAGAAACAGGATAACCTTCTACTCCAGTGGTTCTCAGTGTGGCCCCTGGATTGGGGAGAGGCAAACAGCAGCACCTGGGAACTTGTTAGAAGCCACCTCCTTGCAACTCAGAAACTCTGGGTGTATTAGTTAGGGTTTCTATTGTTGTGAAGAGACACCATAACCATGGCAACTCTTATAAAGGAAAATGTTTAATTGGGTAGCTTACAATTCACAAGTCCAGTCTATTATCATCATGGAGAGAAGCATGGCACTATGCAGGCAGACATGGTGCTGGAGAGGTAGCTGAGAGTTTTATATCTGGATCCCCAGGCAGCAGGAATAGACAGTGAGCTTCTGGGCCTGGTTTGAGTATCTAAACCTCAATACCCACCCACCAATGACACACGTCCTCCAACAAGGACACACCTACTCCAATAAGGTCACACCTCTCTATGGGCCTATGGGGGCTATTTTCAGTCTAACCCACCACACTGGGGAAGGGCAAACCATCTATGCATTTGATGATGGACAACAGCTCTACTTTTATTCCCTCCTTTCTGCCACAGTATCTGGCTACTGTGAACTGTTTTGTTGTCTCAGTTTAAACACTTCCAACACATAGGCATGACTAAGAGAAAGCCAAATTCTGCTGCTAGGTTCACCTCTGCTTATTAGAGCTGAAATGTGTTAACCTTCCTTACTGGGCTGGTTGTCAGAAAGGAAGAAAACCCTGTCGGGTTACATCAGGCAGAATAAATTGCCAGCTGACACTCTTTGCATGTAGTAGTCACAACTACTATAAATCATTGATGAAAGTTTAATGACAGCTTTCTTGCCCCACCTCCCTGTACACAACATCTTGTTAGCAAGTCATGGAGATGCTAAGCTAACAATATATTTACTGCATCTTCTAAGAATCTGACAATTCTGTGAGTTATGTTTCTTTTATTGTGTGAAATATCATAAAAAGAAGGACTAGTAGTGTTTCATTTCTTTTTCTATTATACTGTCTTGCTGTTTTTATGATACCCTTTATAAAATATATAGGTATATAATAACACAAAAATTTGTTTCCATAATAGACTAGATTACACATTATGTCCCACGGCCTCATGGTGTGTGTCTTTCCTACCTACCCACATTTGTTCACATGGGAAATAATTCTGTCTATAATGCCATCTTTAAAGGGCTGCCTCCAGTAATCACAATGTTGCTGGCAAAACTGAACTTTCCTGCCCTGGCTCCCATTATTGCTTTTCTAATTTGACTATGGCTCATCCAGAACTAGAAAATGTAGTCAGCTGCTCTATTGATTCTTTGCCCTAAAAATCATCCCCTTGTGCCTCAAGCTAAACTTACACCTTCTGCTTTAACTATTCAGAAGAAAGATGCTGTATTTTCTTAATCCCCCTGAAGGATGGTGATCCTGCTGTTCCTTTCCATCTTTCAAAGTGTCAGCACTACCAGAGACTAATGTAGGTTAAGGAAGAAGAGGTGTGGAAATACTTAGTTCAAATCTGAGATATGTGCTACATTCTTTACTCCTGCCACCCACCCCTCCATGGCTTTAGTAGAGAACATCAGAATGCTTTGCCATAGAAATCTGAAAGGATATGAGTACAGTAGCTTGATTTCCCTTGTTTTCAGCATTCTCAGATAAACACCAAGGAATTTAGATGAAAAGGCTCTTAAAGACTGTCTTCTAAACAAAATTAAGATTTTTTTGTGCATATATACTACTGTGGATGAACCTCAGGGTCTCATGCACTAGGCAAGTGGTCTACCACTGAGCCATATACAGCCTCAAAATAATACTTTACAGAATCTAAATTTATAGTGTCTATACATAACAACTGGTAAAAAGCATGTTATATATAACTAAGCAGATTCAAGAGTAAAAGGTTGAATTCCCCTTGATTCTCCTAACCATGAAACCTCTTTTAAAATTTAACTCATACACACTTAGGGGTAAATTGCCTATTGTGGAGATTTCAGTGAGAATATCCCTGCTAGGTTCATGGAGTTGACTGTTTGGTCCCCAGTTGATGGCTCTATTTAAGAAGGTTTAGGAGATATGGCCTTGCTGAAAGAAGTGTGTCACTAGAGGTGGGCTTTGAGAGTTTGATCTCTCTGATTTTTCCTTGTACTTCAAGATGTGAGCTCACAGCATCCTGCTCCAGCTGCCATGCTTGCCTGCTCTTCATGCCCTGATGTGATGGACTCTAACCCTTTGGAACTGTAAGTAAAAATAAACTTTCTCTTTTTTACAATTTTTTTCTTTATTATTATGTGTTTTAAATTTTATACATCAGCCATGGGTTCCCCTGTCCTCCCCCCTCCCGCCCCCACTCCCACCTTTCCCCAGCCCCTCCCCTCCATTCCCATCTCCTCCAGGACCAAGACTCCCCTGGGGATTCATTTAAACCTGGTGGATTCAGTACAGGCAGGTCCAGTCCCCTCCTTCCAGGCTGAGCAAAGTGTCCCTGTGTAAGCCCAAGGTTTCAAACAGCCAGCTTATGCACTAAGGACAGATCCTGGTCCCACAGACTGGGTGCCTCCCAAACAGATCAAGCTAGCTCGAGAAGTCCCCAGAAATCCACAATGATATATCCTCTGTAGACTGCTGGCAATGGTCGAGAGAAAGCCTGATCTGACCTAGTCTGGGGATCAGATGACTAAACATCATAACAGTCGTCTTGGAACTCTCATCCAATAACTGATGGAAGTGGATGCAGAGATCCTCAGCCAGGCCCCAGATGGAGCTCCAGGTATCCAACTGTCGAGAAAGAGGAGGGTCTGCAAGAGCGTGAATTGCTGAATCCAACAAATAACCAAATGAATGGAAGCACATGAATTGTGAACCAAAGGCTGTGGAACCCCCAGCTGGATCAGGCCCTCTGGATAAGTGAGACAAATTTCTCTTTTAAGTTGTATTGGTCATTGTGTTTAATCACAATAGAAAAGTACCTAAAATACCTAAAATGTAGACAGTTGCTCAGCTCTCCTCATAACAGTGAATTGTGTAAAGAAGTATATTTAAGCCAGGCCAGATGACACCCAGGAGACTGGGGTTAGACGGTACCAGTTAGAGGCTAGCCAGAGAAACATGGTATGTTCAGAGCCAGCTTGAGTTACATAGTGAGATCCTGTCATAGGAAAAAAAGAAAACAAAAAAAATGGACAAAAATAAAAGGAAGTATGCTGGAAAGATAGGCATTTTTGCCTAACTTTCAGGCTTATGGTAATAAGATATAAGCCTTCTGTGTTTGCTGGTTGAGAATAGTTTGTTTATGTCAGGAACTCAAAATTTTGGGTTATCTTAGAAAGACTTTGATTAAGTTAAAAAATTAAGAAATAGTAAGTGAATTAGGTTTTAATTTTACTTTATGAGATTATGATATAATTACATCATTTCTGCCCCCCTTTTCTTCCCTCCAACCCCTCCTATAAACCCCTCTTTTATGTCTTTCAAATTTGTGGGCTCTTCTTTCCTTAATTATTATTACATATATATGTACATGTATATTGCTAAACATGTACATACATGTCCAGTCTATATAATGTTACTTATATGTATAACTTTTCAGGGATCACCATTTTGCATTGGATAACTAATTGGTGTGCTTTTCTGCCTCTCTTGGCCTTCATTAGTTGTCTGTAGTTCTTTGTATGGGGTTGGGGCCTTGTGAACTTTTCTCTATCCACATCAGCATGTCTGTTGGTATCATCCATGTACTTCAGACCAAGGGCCCAGAAACCTCTGATTTGAACCACTCTAAGGAGACTGACTACCTTTCATAGTACCAGAGAGTACCATGCACACTTCCAAAGGAGATAAGCAATCAACAGTCCTACCCAGCTATGATGCCTATGAACCACACAATGACCAATATAACATGATAACTCTAAGGGTGCAGTAAGGCTCAGGGACTGCTAAATCACTGACTCATTTGCTACTGAGAGGCATGTATGTTCAGATCACAGTATGTGATGGTGAGCGCTATAAACACACAAAAACAAACCCCAGTGCCTGACAATTGATTTTCTCCTTCAACATCTTAAAAACACAGCTAAACCTGCACTAGCCCACTGTGCCTATGAAACCAGGGATACAAACTGCTTGGGTTCTTGTCAGAGATGCCTCTCAGTTAGGCTGTGTTACAGAGTAGCCTAGAGTATTTCTAAACAATGAAGGCTGTTTTTATATTTTTTTCTGCCATATCATAGGGTTTTTCCTATCGCCTTGAATATCAGCTTCAGTCCCTGAAAGGCCTCTCCACCAGCAATATGCCTTTTCAAAGAATTTGGTATCAGGGCATTCTTTCTCTTGGATAAATAAGAGAGTTTGAAAGTAATTGCAGAGTTCCTAAGTTAGTATGACTTTGGAGAATATAGGCTAACTTGAACTTGAGGTACTTAAGACCCTTGTAAAAGTTTTATGGTTCTTTCATGCATTTACTTTTGTGCTCCAAAATGCAGAAAGACTTTGAGGGAGAGAAGAAGAAGCAAAATATTATCAGAAGGGAAAAAAAATCTTGTGAATACTACCTGTAGGGAAAAATGTGAAACTGTATCTTAATTTCTTTTCTTTTTTTCAAAGTATGTTACTCCCTGTGAAAAATGAGGCCTGTGAAGGACAAGAAATGTGGCAAAGTCACTCTTCATAACAAATCTCTAATTCCATGTATATCCTGTGACTAACTGAAAAAGCTGTAACTGTAAAGGCTCTAGAGTCCCTGTATTGATTGTCAAAAGTCTCACTTCCCTCAATTTCCTATTACCTATTATTTAGGACTCATTTATTCATTTATTTACTCGGTGAATAGTTTTGTAATATCTACAATGTACCACATGCAGCACCATGTAATAAAGATAAACTAGAGCTGGTTATGGCAATATACTTGAAATCCCAAGAATTAGGCAGTGGAGGCAGGAGGATCATGAGTTCTAGGCCAGCATGAACTACATAGGGAATTCTGTGCGTCCAGAACTACTTAGTGAGATACAGTCTCAAAATCAAAACAAAGTAAACAATAGCAACAAAATGCAAAGGATAAAAGGATATGACAATGGAGGCAGTAGTAAGCAAAACAGATATGTGCTGATAAAGAGAAAAACATTCAAGACCATGATACTTGTCACAGAGCATAAGGAAGAGTATCCCAAAGAGGATTGTTATAGTCTGGATAAAGTCTATGACATGGGTCTTACAATGGGGAAAAGAAGTTGGATGTGACTCTTCATCCAAATAATCTATTTTAATGGTCAGTCTCCCCATTTCTTCAATTTTCCTTCTTGTTGAAGGCAATAATTGACATTCTTCCCTTCCTTCAAACACATATTTGGTGGAAGAAACTTGCCAGCTTATAAAAATAATCAGGCAAGCACCTAATGGAATTTCTTTGAAAACAAGGGAAAAGCAGAGCTTATTGTCTGGAAACCAAGAATTTTTAGTCCAAAGGGCAACTAGTTGGGCAAGATTTCTAGAGTTAAGGAAGTTATTTACATAAGACAAAGAACTCACTGTTTCCTAGGGGAATTGCCCAACCACAACAAAAGAGTTCAATAATATATTACAAGAAAAACTTGTTGTAATAATCCAATAAATTGTGTCCTTTTCACAATGAAAAATCAAATTCTAGATTTGTGTTAATATATTATTGAGCTCTTTTCTTCTTGATGCTTTGAGAAAGGGTCTCATACTACATCCCAAGCTGGCCTGAAACTCACCACAATCCTCTTGCCTCAGCCTACTTTGTGCTAGTAGTACAATTGTGAGCCACAATGTCTGTCTTATTATTGAGCTCTTAAAAAATGATGATAAAAACCTCTTACAATAAAATCCATCCAATGTTATTAAATGATCAAACATGAAATTCTACATCTAAATACATTCTACAACTTTCTTATATCCATTCATTTTTCATCCTTCTCTTCTTCTCTTCATTATTTTGAAACAACTCTAGTCTTACTTTAGGACAAAATTACCCTGTTTTTTTCCTTAATGAAAACACATTCTTCTTACCCTCTATACTTTTCCTTATTAAAAACATATCTTACCTTCCTTGAATATTTATGTATAGTCATTTCCCAGTCACCCTTATTAGTTCTAGAAGTTTTAATTACATATCTTGATTGTAATTTTTAACTATAGTAACTCTTCCTTTGCAGAGAAAACTAGGGAGGAGATAATTATAAAGTTATAGCAGCATCCTATACAAGCAGACTAGCAAATTTTATGAACACATATTTTATCTCTTATAGGTAAATGCAATTCCCACATAATATAATTTTTCATGATAATTAATAGGCCCCAATATACTCACTTCTCTATACTATATAAAATTATTAAACTCAAAGTATATAAACCCAAATTTAGGTTCAGTAATTAGTATTTTAGTAGTTCATCTCATTTAGAAATTATCTAGATATTTAATAACATCCACTATTGATTTACTTCAGTGTAACTCTAAGTTTACACACTACCAAATATTTTGAAAACTGTTTTCAGATAGGCATAGTAGGAGAATGAACAAAGCTAGTCATCATACACAGTTATTTCTTTGTTAGATTTTTAAAATTTATATATTGTAACACTATATAGTCCAAAGTGACCTGGCACAATGTTAGTGCATCATCAGCCTCCCAAGTTCTGGGGTTATAACTATCAGACCCTACCTGCTTAGAGCCTCACCCAGGGACTAACTCCTAATAACCCAAAAGTCAAATCTCAGGAAAGGCATATTGTGTCAGTCATAAAATAGACTATCTAATGATTCTATTGCTAAACACACCACACACTTCAGTCATAGGTTAGGGAGAAATAGAGTTTATAGTGATGAGAGCTAGTTTTTATAGTACAATTGTGAAGATGTTATGCAGGCTGCTAGAATAAAACTGTCACCAACAGTCTTACCCAGATTCAACCCTGATGAAAAAACATGACACACAAATATGTGTGCAATAGTGTCAATGACTTTCTGATTGGATTTAAGTCCTGTTCCAAGGGAGGAAATGCATGCCTGGTACAGCAAATCAGGCAAAGGATCCTTCGTCCAGGCCAAAGTTGGCAAGCTGATAGCTCCAAAGGGTAAATATACACCTATTATTAGTCTACTAGATTGATAGAGTATCAAATTACCTTCTAACTTTGTATTTTGAGGCCTGTAAATGAAGCCTTCAGATCTCATTGAAGAAGGTTTTTGTGTGTGCAGTGGGTGATAGTTAACTCAGAAACTCACAGCTGGTCAAAGCAAAGAAAGTAAGTATCATTAGATTGCTCAGCTACAATGAAACATTATATTATCCCCTATCTCCATCATGAAGGCTCAGGGACCACTGTAGAAGAGAGTCAGAAAATTGTTAAGAGCAGAGATAGGGAGACTCAGAGCAAAATAACATCTTCTGGACATGACAGAACCATGCTATATTTATAAACACACAGCATCTGTGTTACCTGCACAAGATCTATTTGAGATCAAACCAGTCAAGATTCTAACATGGAGGGAAGAGTATCTCACAAGATGTCACTCAGAACTGAAGAATTATTGATAGTTAATGGCTTCTGGGAGAGGGAGAGTCCATTTTATTTAATATTGTAACTCCTGTTCTGTGGATTACATTACTATAGAGGGCCTCATGAGGATTTTGGCATTGAAAATTGGACTTTGTAGGTTATTAACTACAACCACCACTACCACCACAACCACAACAACAAAAAAAGAAAGTAAGGGGCTAGCAGTGAATGATGGAGGAGTTTGTGGATGGAGTGGGGATGAATATGATCAAAATAATCTATATGAAATTCTCAGTGAATAAAAGTACTATATTTAAAAATATGCTCCCTAAAAGGATATCACTTCCTATGTATTCAAATGTACACCATGCAAATGGCCTAAAGATAAAACTGAGCAAAATATCTCAACAAATATAAAATCACCCTATTTACTCTCAACTATAAATTCTTTCTCTGAGAAATTGCTCACTGTGTTTCTATCTCTCGAAATATATATTAATGATGATGATGATGGTGATTATAAGTACTTTCCAATACAGATTCTCACTATTAGGTCTTGATTGCCTAGAAGTCACTATCTAGAGCAGGCTGGTATTGAACTCACAGATATATGCCTGCCTCCCAAGTGCAAGGATTAAAGGCATGTGCCATCATACCTGACTATATAGTCTTTCTTAAAACTTTCCTATTAGTTATATGGTGAATATTTTGATATTAAGGCCTTCTGCTCAATGTTTCTTTTGTGATGTTTTAAAAGATGGCCCAGAGATAGAGATAGGGACTCTCACCTTGCTTCCCTTGATCTCTGTTGACCCTGGTGCTGATGGCAGTTGGCCTAGCAGCCTGGGCAACTGAAGGTCTCTGATGGTACAACTGTCCAGTGAAACCTGAGGCTTCTGGGCTGGAAGAGTGTGAGCCAAGGAGCTCCTCATGGAAACTGTTACTTCTCATTTGAAGTTGATGAGCTCCAGCCAAAGTTCTACTTTGGTGGGTCCTAAAGGTAACCAAAACAGAGAGTGTACTATAGTTTATAAAAATATATAGTTCCCAGGGGCTTCCTTCTGCTAGTCCCTCACTCTCAATTGGCAGTGTGCTTAGAAGTGGAAGCCCATCCATGGAAAATCTACACATACCATGAGTATGATCTTTTATTCTCTCAATCACTATGTCTGCCTTCCCAGCATATTTCCACTTGTCTTTGGAGGGAGAAGAAGAATAGTATGTGGATGATAGAGTTGGCTCTTGTCTCTGTTCCCTAAAGAATAGGCTTCCTAATCTGGGAGGCCTTTAAATAACAAACTTTCACATTTTTTAAAGTGGTGAGTCCCCATTTCACTCTCAACTGATTCATGGTCAGTTTGAGTTGGCAATCTTACTTCAAGGCTGGTGCAGCTTGATAACCAGATGGGCATAGCTCCAGACTAGAGCTAGGCTTCACCATAATGAAATGGGAAGGTCCATTTTCATTACAAGTATACTAAGATAAAGGTATACCTTGAAAGTCACTATGGTAAGACCAAGTCTGAGACAACAGGAATAGTCTATTACCCCAAAAGATGAATGTTGCATCTCTGGTAGGACCCATGATATGGTGCATATGTATGTATCCTGTGAATTATTCTAGATGTAGTTTCAAAAACTAATCTACATAATCTAAATTAGATCCCTAGACCCTGACTTGTCCCCAATTCTAGCTCTCTACTAACCTGATCATTTTCTGCTAATGCCAATAAGTTTACTTCTTAAGTTAGCACTACAAAACATCTTCATTTTTTGATATTTTTGCCTTCAATAGACCACTCTCAATGTTCAGGATAAATTCTATGATTTTGAAACAAATTTTGTTTTTACCTTGCCTCTATTAAGAATGTTCTCTACTTAAATGCAATCATACATTATTTTGATTTTTTGGTTTCTTTGATTCTTTAGTCAGTGCTTACCACAATTAATCTGTTTACATATCATTTTGTCTGCTGGTACAGTTGTTAGCCTGTGCGTACTATTTTTGTTATCAGTACACAGGTTTCTGTGTGTTATATTTACACATATGTTATGTGTTATATTTGCATGATAAAGTTCCCCTATCAATAAACCACATGGAAATCTTCTATTTCACAGGGTTCCTAAAAATATTTTTAAAAGGGTTTAATACAAGGGGATAATACTCTGTGCAGAAGCCATGAGTTACTAAAGAAAAAATTCAGTGCCACTAGTGGGATACATCTCTTCAAGTTGTTGGTCAGCGTAGCTCCCACCCCAAAAACCAATATAGACTATTGCCATTGCTCTTAGTCACCCACCAGAAACTGAAAAGGAAGGACCTATTGCTAAAGACATCACACATGTTGGTGTAGCTAGAGTTTTCCTGGTCCTACCTGCCCTACTGTCAGGACAAATCTCTCTCACCTGCCAGTCCCACAGCTGCTCAGACCCAACCAAGTAAACACACAGAGACTTATGTTATTTATAAACTGTATGGCTGTGGCAGGCCGCTTGCTAACTGTTCTTACATCAACCCATTTCTATTAATCTATAAGTTGTCACGTGGCTTGTGGCTTAATGGTATCTTAACATCTTCTCATGGCAGCACCTGGCAGCTTCTCTCTGCCTCAGCCTTCTACTTCCCAGCATTCTTTTCTCTGCTTGTCCCACCTATACTTCCTGCCTGACTACTGGCCAATCAGTGTTTTATTTATTAACCAATCAGAACAACTCATTTAACATACAGAACATCCCACAGCACTTTGGTTATAATATATAGATAAATCAAGCTGGTATTGTTCTGGAAGTTTCTTTCCTGCTAGATAGCTATCATAGTACCAAAAGATGGAGAAAAAAAGCAATCAACAGTTTTAGCCAGCTGTGAACCCTGTTAACTGTAATCATTGACCCAGCTGAGAACCCTGTTAGCTACAATAATGACCAGCCTACATACATACAATAAATATATGCCTCATGATGCAATAGTGGCATGAATTTTATGGCAGCATTTAGCATCTTTTATTGGATTTTAGGCCCATACTACAAGAGGGAACTCATATTTGGTACTATAACCTGGCCAAAGATCCCTGGCTGGGGAGGTCATAGGCCCTAAAAGACACTGTGTCCCCACAAAGGGTCACAGTACCAAACTGTTCTCTAAATATTTATCCTTATGACCATAAATTAATGCAGCTCTCACTCTTCACCAGAGAATCTTGTTATTGTAGTGCATGGTGGCTAACACAGATACTCACAACTAGTCAAAGTACAGAGGATAAGGGACTAGAGTGCTCAGCCCCTAATGGGACATCCATATCGCACTCCTTCCCTCCAAAGTCTCAGGAAACCTTAGAGAAGATGGGGTTGGAAAGCTCATAGGAGCCAAAAGTCAGGGAGAACTGTTTGAAAATAATGTCTTCGGGACATGACATGGCCACTGCACTCATGAACTCCCAGTGGCTATGGCTGCCTGTATAATATCTGCACAGGATCAAGCCCATCAACATTCCAGCACAGATGGGCTAGGGACTCATGAGGAGCCAGCCCTAGGTGAAAGCTATTGGAAATTGATGGCTTCTGGGGGAAAGAGAGTGTGTTTTCTATAGATATGTGGCCACTCCTAGGTAGCCCATAGTCGATGACACTATGTACATGTGTATACATGCAGTTATATTTGGACTCAGAAGGTTATAACAAGCAAAACATATTACATCAGGGACTTTAAAAATGGAAATATATTAGTTACTTTTTTCATTGCTATGACAAAATATGGGACAAAAGCCACTTAAAGAAGGAAGAGTTTGTTCAGGCCCCTGGTTTAAGAAGGGAGAAGGTCTATCATGAAAAGGAATACAGTTCCTCTGGGCAGGGAGGATTAGCAACAGGACCAGGGTTATAGTGTCTGCAGTCAGAAAGTAGAAGAAGGACAGAAAGTGGAGGCAGGCTATATCATCTCAGGGGTCACCCCAATGACTCAATTTTATAGGTAAGCTCCACCTGGTAACGGTTCTACATCTTTCCAAACAGCACCAAAAACTGGGAGGTGTTCAAACATGTGAGCCTTTGGAGCATTTTTCACATTGAACCACAATACAAAAAGGGAAAGGAAGCAGTAAGTTTGAGAAAAGAATAAAGAAATGGATATGTATAGAAATACATTCTGGGTGAAAAACCAGTTTTTTGATGAGGAAAATGTTTTTATTTCTTCAACATAATTGCTAATAGATTTCATTGAGCTTATTAAGCTTTTTAACTATTTAAAAACACTAAGTAGTAATAAAACTAGAATTTATTGAAAATTGTGTTTGTTTTGGTTCAACTTTAAATATTATCCTACTAAATTTTAAACCATTTTTCATTCTTAAGACTGATGTAACTCTCTCTGAGGGTTCAATAGTGATACTTGAAGGTCAAAACCTATGGGAATAAAAGGGCCATTACATTGGCCCTTGCCCTCCAAGGTCAGCTAGTACCAGAGGTTCAGAATATGAGACACTTATAAAAAGGTACCACAACTCCAATACACTCTGCAAAGAGGAAAGTCATTAGAGAGGAAAAGATCCTGAATGTTTCCAAGCAGATCTTCACACTTAGGCAAGACAGGATCCCATCCCAGAGAATGACACAATTTGGTTGATAAAGAAATAAAGAAATAAAGAAATAAAGGAAGAAAGAAAGAAAGAAAGAAAGAGAAAGGAAGAAAGAAAGAAAGAAAGAAAGAAAGAAAGAAAGAAAGAAAGAAAGAAAGAAAGAAAGAAAGAAAGAAAGAGAAAGAAAGAAAAAGAAAGAAAGAAAGAAAGAAAGAAAGAAAGAAAGAAAGAAAGAAAGAAAGAAAGAAAGAAAGAAAAAGAAAGGAGTAACTGGACTTCCAATAACTACCTAAAAATAATCACTAAGGAGCCTGACCATAACAAAAGGAGGCTGTTTTTCAGCCACTTATATGGCCTTAAATTCACAACAGAAAAGTATAACTAAAAGTTATCACCAATATTACAAAGTAAAATTCTACCAACTCCAAACAGGATTCTTAAGCTGACAATGCTCATAAAGCTCTATAGACAGTCATTGAATTAATTTCATTCAGCCAATTAAAAGAACCTTGTCATGTCTTAATTAAGGTTTCTGTTGCTGTAACAAATATTATGAACAAAATCAACTTGGAGAGGAAAAAGTTTTTTCATCTAACAGCTTGTAATCTATCATCCAAGGGAGTCAAGGTAGAGACTCAACGCAGGAACCTGGAAGCAGGAACTTAAGCAGAGGTCATAGAGGAGTGCTGCTTACTGATTTAATCTCCATAGTTTGTTCAGCCTGCTTTCTTATATTATACCGAACCACCAGCCCAGGGAAGGTACTGTTTACTGTGATCTGGGCCCTTCCTCAACAATCCATGCATTAACCACCAGTGAAAAAAAAAGAGGTCATGAATTTAAAGGTGAGCAAGGAGAAGTATGTGGGAATGGTTTGGAGGGTGGAAGGGGAAGGGAGAAATGTAATGGTATTATAATTTTAAACAGAAAAAGAAAATGTACCATATGTTTGTCCACATGCCAATCTGATGGTGACATATTCTCAATTAAGGTTCCTCTTTCCCAAATAGCTTTAGCTTGTGTCAAGTTGACATAAAGCTAGCTAGCACAATTGATGGCTTCTTAAACCATAACCTTTCCTTTCCTGTTCATACTCAAGACTCCACATTAATATCAATATCACAATATAAATTTTTCCAACCTTCAAACATCCAACAGTTCTTAAAAAGTTTAACATTTAAAAGTCCAAAGTCTCTTTAAAATATTAAAATCTTTCTAAAAATACAAATCCTAAAATTGTAAAGTTTCTCTAAAATATTCAAAGTCCCTCTAAAACTTCAAAATCTGTCAAAAGGCCATGGCTCTTTAACAGTTCAGTCTGTCAACTGTGGGCTACTGTAAATAAAAAATAGTTACACACTGTCTTACTCCAAGAAGAAAGCACCAGGCACACTTATAATGAAAGGAAAAGGAAAACTAAAGGATACTGTGTAAATAAGTCAGTGTCCAATGTCAGAGATTCACTCACAATCTTCTGGGCTCCTCCAAAAGGCTGAGGCCACCTCCCAGGCTGCCACCCTTTGTAGCACATATAATTTATCTCTGAGGTTCAGGCAAGGTACAGTCCACAGCTGCTGCTGTCCTTGGTGGTCATCCCATACTACTGCATCTCCGAAATGCTACAACTGGATTGCACTTTCAGCAATAGCCTCTCCTGGGCTCTCTTCAGTGACTCTGACCCTGACAGATAGTGACAAGCCTCAACATCTCTCCATAACTTCTTCAATCCTGTGCTGTCTACTGCAACGGTCTGCATCTGATGTTATTACAACCACTTCATCTCCTATGATGTCTTTTATGGTAGACCTTTCCTCCAGACAGGCCTCTTCCTAGATCCAGACACTCCTTACCTACCTCACTATGTTAGTTATTGCATAAGTAGACACAATCATGGCTGTCACAAGTATCAAGAAAACTACAGATTGACTCTACTTTTCTGGGATCACCTTCCAATGTTAATCTAAGAGTCTGGGCCTACCTCAAAAATCATCCCACAGACTCTAAGTCAGTGTTTCTCAACCTTCCCAATTCCTGGACCCTTTAAGACAATTCCTCAAGTTGTGATGACCCCAAACCATAAAATTATTTTTGTTGCTATGTCTTAACTATAATTTTGCTACTGTTATGAATAAGTCAGAGTGTAAGTATCTGTGTTTTCCAGTAGTCTTAGGCAATACCTATGAAAGGGTCATTCGACTAAAAAGGGGTCGTGATCCACAGGTTGAAAACAACTGATCTAAACTCCCTGGAACAGACCTTACCAACATCTCCCTATTTGGACAACCCCAGTCAAGTTGCAAAGACTGCCATCATGGACTCATTTGCTCAGATTTAAGACCATTCCTCCCCTTGAAGTTCCAAGAACATAGTTCTGGTAGCTTCTTGGAAATCTCCTTCTTCTGTTCCAGCAAGACAGAGGTGAAATAATCCACCCCTAAACTCCTCTAGACTCCAATAAGTAGCCAAGGTTCTTTTACTTTTCTGAGCTCCACAATATAACTTTTCAAATACATATTAACCATTTGAGAATTTCATACATCTAGATAATATGTTTGTTATACCCATGCCCATATCTCCTCCAACACTTTCTAGGCACTCCTTTCTACACCTCCTTCCTAAATTCATGTCAACTTTTATAGCTCCCTGAGTGCAATTGGAGCTGACTGTGTATGCAATAATGTGGGCCATCCACTGGAATGTGGCAACATACCAGGGGCCATACCAGAAAAGAAACTGATTTTCCCTCCCCCAACAGCCACCAACTGCCAGTAGCTCCTCAGCAGAGGGTGGGAGACTCATGAATCCCCCCTCCATCCATACTGGAATGTTGACTGACTTCAACTTGTACAGTTCTTGTGAAGGCAGTCATGGCTACTGTGAGTTCACATATGCAATGGGCTGTCATGCCAGAGGACACTGTTTTTCAGCAGTTGTCCCAAACCTCTGTCTTTTGCAATCTTTTCACCTTTTCCTCTTCTGTGATGTTCTCTGAGCCTTTGGTGTGGGCGTGTGTTGTAGATGTTGTATTTAGAGCTGAGCACTCAATGGACACTTATAAACTGCACGTTTACCAGATGTGAGTCTCCATAGTAAGTGTTGTCCAGTGTAAAAATCACCTTCTTTGATGAGGGCTGCAGCTGCAGTAATCTATCTGCACTTAGAGTTGGAAGGCTCTATGATACAATTTTATAAGCTATCTCCTCTTAGTCCCAGTAAATCCAGTAGGACCCAACCTGGTTTAGAGAACTCATCTTATAGCTCTTCCCTCAGGGAGACTCCTTTGACTATTGCTAGATGGTTATCATCACTTACCTTGGCATACTCTTTCTACTTCTATATGTAAAAATTAATGTTGTGGTGTTACTCTCTTAGCAGCCTATTAATTGCCTTTTTGCTAATATTCCTCTGTTCTAGTTAGTTTTCTACTGTTGTGATCAATACTATAACCAAAACCAACTTGGGTTCATTTGGGTTACACTTCCATGTCACAGTCTATTATTCAGGGAAGTTGAGGCAAGAATTCGAGGCAGGAATCTCAATGTAGGAACTGATGCAGAAGTCATAGAGAAACAATGGCTATTGGCTTGCTCCTTCTCAACCTGCTTTCTCATACAATACAGGGCCACATTTCCAGGAGTGGCACTGCCTGCCCTGAGGTATACCCTCTCACATCAATCTTTACTTACGAATATACCTAAACAGCATGCCCACAGGATAATTTGATAAAGAGACTCAGTTGAGAATCCCCATTCTCATATATGTCTAGGTTTGTGTCAAGTTGACAAAAACCAACAAGCACAGGAATCAACCCCTTTCTCTGCTTAAAGATTACTCCTGTGTCCTTGCTGTGGTTAAGACAATCTCACCTCTAGGCAATTATTTTTTAAAATATCTGTGACTTTTTTCTATGTTGTCTCCTGAATGTCTTTACTAACTTTTGGTCAGAAATGTCATGAATGCTTTTAGAATTGAAAGGCTAACTCAAAAGCTTGGTGTTTGTTTGGTTGAATTTGCTGGAAAAAGGGTCTTTACCTTCCTAATGCTGTGACCCATTAATACAGTTCCTCATGCTCTGGTGACCCCCAAACATAAAATTATTTTCGTTGTTATTCAATAACTAATTTTGCTACTGTCACGAATCATAATGTAAATATCTGTATTTCCCAATGATCTTAGGTGACCTTTGTGAAAGGGTAATTTGACACCAAAGGGGTCACAACTCACAGGTTAAGAACTGCTGATTTTTAGATGGATGCCTGAACATGCTTTTTTCTGGGAACAGGTCTTGATTTTAAGGATATTGCACAAGTAATTGAAGAGGGTGAAAGGATTTCAAGATTTCTGTGGTGAGAGAGTGGACAAGAGATTGGAAAGCAGCAGGGAGGTCTATCCAGGATCTAATTCAAAGGCTGAGGTGACAGTCACCCCGAGAAGTGGTAGTGACTTAAAATAGGATGACAGTAGAAGAGATCGAATGAGTTTCTTAAAATATGTAGGCCAGCATCAGAGGACTAGAGCAAAGAGCGACCATCTCATCTGGACATAGAGATGCAACCAGGCTCCTGACTGGTCTAAGCAGTTGTTGGTGTGGCTCTTCTCTGAGACATAGACAAGGGCAGGAGGGACAGGGTACATATATTTTTATATGGAGGGGGACATATGAATGGGCATAGGGGAGAGGTCTCCCTTCTTTCCAATTTAAGTGGTGAATTTTAAATTTTAAATTAGGTTTTATAGTAAGAAAGATGTTTCATATAGCTTCCCTGTAAACAGAGTGTAGAGAAATCTCAAAGTAGTAATGATTCTCATTCATATACCACAAATGGATATTTTCCTATTACATTTCTTAGAAAAGGAAGAAAAATCCAAGATGGCCACCAGAGAGGGCCGCCAAGCCAGCCGCAGCTGCTGCAGTGACGAAAGCAGGGTGCATTGTGACTTATCTCACTGTGTCCTTTGTGACATGTCCAACCCTGACGCTGCTACTGGGGTGCTGAGGGCCTGTCCGCCAGACAGATCTAGCTCCTGCTTTGAGTGCGGAGTGCGGACAAGTGGCTGCGTCGGCCCAATTCTAACTTGGCCCTCAGCTTCCCAGTCATGGCAACTTCCACCACCTCACACAGGCCCATCAAGGGGATACTCAAAAACAAGAGTTCAACATCTTCAGTTGAGGATTCCACCCAACCATCGGGAAGACCTGGCGCTCAGGAGTTGCAACGTAAGAAATCGCAGAAGTGGGACGAATCTAACATACTAGCAACCCACTATCCATCCTACAAAGACTATGACTTAATGAAGACGAACGAGCCCGGCAATCCCTACATCAGTGTGCTACATGACGGAGAAGACAACACGAGTGAAGTTCAAGGAAAGGAAGCCATGACCGCTGCTGATACCTTAGCGAAGAAGCTCGCAGCCAGTGACACCTTTGGGACCAGCTATCAGGGTGAGGAGCAAGAAAGCAGCAGTGCGCATAGCAGCAAATTCTTCCTGGACAAACAAGAGCGACAACGGCAATTTGAGTTGAAAAGAAAGTTACATTACAACGAAGGACTGAACATCAAATTGGCCAGACAACTCATATTGGAGGAGCTCCAGTCTGAAGTAGAAGAAGATGACATCCAACCACATCTCCATTCAAGTTTTTGAAGAAAAGACTACTACAGAAGAAGCTCCGACAATTTAACATCTAGAAATTCCATCATAGACGCATATAACATCTGCGGTTGCCGCTGTCATTGCCTATCCATTGCTGCTTCTTGCTTTTTAGAACCCATGCTCTTAGTGTGGCACTACTTGTCCATGTAACTGTGTGTGTTTAATGGTCATGCAGGAATTAAATGGTAATGTTAGAAAACATTAAACTGGCTGAAATGTCTGTCTGTTGTGGCTGTGCATTATTTCCTGCGCTGAATTGTCATCGACTGCCTTTTTAAATTGAAAATTGTCTTGAGCTCATTTTAGATTGAGAATTAGTTGTGGGAAAGAATTCAGGAGGAAAAACCTGTGTACCCCTTATCTACTTGGTAATATGCTGGAAATGGTAATGAATATATTACAAAAAGTAATAGTGCCCTTTTTATAGCCACATTGGTTCCCCATTTCTAGAAGTTTGTTTCATGACTGGTGAACAAGGTACTGGAGATATTCAATGGTATAAAGGTACATTTCTAACAAGTAAGCATATACTTACAAAGCAGAGAGGGGTGATTGCCACGAATAGGGAGAGAAAATGGGAGAAGTGCAGGCTCTCCTAGGGGCCTAGCAGGGAGGGAGTCTGCTTGTTTTTCAAATGGTGTCTATTAAAGAACTCTGGTTGTTGTTACATACCTATTTGAATGAGAAATGGTTTCCAGATGACTAGAGAATGAGCATGCATTTTCAGAAGAAGAATGCTGTCTTCCAAGTTCCTGTTGATCTGAAGATGAAAACAAAGAAGGCTGGAGAGATGGTCCTGTGGTTAAGAGCACACATTGCTCTTGCAGAGAGCCCAAGTGGAGTTTCTAGCACCCACAGTGGGTTGCTCACAATTATCTGTAACTCCATTTCCAGGAAACTCAATGCCCTCTTCTGTCCTCATGCACATTCCCCCTGCTCAACACACATACACAATTCAAAAGAAAATACAGGGCTTAAGACACATTCAGCCATTAATAGAATTTGCTGCCCTTGCAGAGGACCCAAGTTCATTTCCAGGTGCCCATCGTAACTCCAGTTCCAAAGGATCCAATGCCATCTTCTGGCCTCAAAATTCACTGCATACATATGGTGCATAGACATACATGCATACACAAAACACCCATACAAATAAAATAAGAGTAAATACTTTAAAAAAAATTAAAAGACAGGGAAACCAGTTTGAGGACATGTTTTTACTCCAAAAAAAAGTATGGTGCAGCTCCCACTGGGCTATAGTATAGGCTAATACAAAGGTATAGGGGGAAAGAATTGCTAATTTGCCTGTATGGGGAATGGCAGAGAGACAAGAATGCTGAACAGATTAACACAGGATGTCAACAGGATGTGTATACTTGAAAATTCTCTTTGCACAAGGTGATACTTGCTCTCTTGTTTCCACAACAATCAGGAAAATATGTGGGCACAGAAAGAGGTAAAAGAACCTCTAAAATCAAAATTTGATGAGGAATATTATCACTCATTTCTTATAGACATCTTAAACAAATGAACACTACTATTTTAAAATCTGTAATTGGAAAGTTCAGTTTACACATGGACGGATGAAATATTCAATGTCAACATCCATTCTAGAATAGGCAGAAAAGGCTGAGTTTCATGTGTAAGAAGCCTTCAAAGGGCTTCAGAATATAGGCTGCAAAGATCTGGTGGAAACTGAAAAAATTGTGTGTGCTAGTGTGTGGTGTCTGTGTCTATATGCATGCACAGGAAAAGGCACTTCAGGTATTCTTATCCACCAGCATAAAGATAGTTCCCTAATACAATATTATACATTATCAGTGCCTTAAAAACGTAAGAGTTGTTATCATTGTGTAGGCAGAGCATTTTTGCACTACTGAACCTGCCTATGCATACTGGGTACTAAACAGTTTATTCTTCCAAGAACCCTGCTTTCTTTCATCTTCCCCTCCACTGTTTTAAAGCAGACTCTTTAAAAGGTGCATATGAACTTGGTTTCCATAGCAATTGCAAGCATCAGTGATAACCCAGAGCTTCTAAGTTATAATATACAGTCTGCCCTACTAATGAATTTCATAATGCATTTCCATGAGACAATGGCTCAGCCACTGATAGATAAGGTCAGACCCCATCTTCAAACTTTAAATTAAATCAGGATAGATCAAAATGCATCAGTAGGAGGAATGTCCTTTTGGGAAAGTGTTCTGTTAAAAAATATACTCTTTCTGGGGACAAGACGGTCAGTCACTTTTGTGGTTTATAATGAAGCAAGGGAATGGTCTAACCCATATAGCACACAAAGACAATAAATGGGAGACATCATTTCTTTAAGCAAGAGAGGCCTGACCAGACTTATCTTTCTGAGAGATCATCCTAACTGAAGGCATGGCCATGAACCAACCAATGTAAGGAAGACAAAGCTAGAGACAGTACGCTGGGTTCCAGAAAGCTGAAGACTGTAATATTCAAGCACCAAATTCCTTATTTTGTACTCAACAAAGTAACAACTGGCACTACCCCAGCGCCAAGACATACAGTGATCCCCCGAACAGCTGTATCAGCATTACCCAGAGGCTGCTAAGAAGTCCAAATTCTCAGACCATATCCCAAGACCTCCTAACTCAGTGTGTTGGGGTCCTAGATCAAGCATTCTTAAACTTATAAGCTTCCTAGGGGAGTCTCCCACATAATCAAGTACTACAATGTGGTGTTTTATTTACCAAGCTCCATTAGGTGGGACAGATCTCAGTGATTCTCTCTACGTATGCTTTGTCAGTACAACTGTTTGCAAAAATACATTATGTTGAATTTAAGGACAGCACACAGATTTCTGAGTTTGATCTTTGAAACTCACATGGTCAGAGGAGAGAATCCAGTCCTGTAAGTTGTGCTCTAACTTCCATATGTGTACCATGACATGTAGTCACACATCACATATACATATATGTTTAAATAAATAAACATTAAGAAAATATTTTAAAAAGACATTTCCGTGAGTATGCAGTCAGATCTCAGCAATGCTCATTCTGTCCTCATCCTTAAGAAAACATTTCTCTACTTTTTCCTCCAGTATGGCAAGTATTCTCCACAGAGTTACAGGGCTTTCCCACAGCTCATGCTTTACTAGGGCCACTCCATTTGCTCAGAATATACACCTTCTTGTTTGCACTGAGTATTTAATTCAGTCTTCCGCATTGAGTACCAACTCAACCTCAGACACCCAAATTAGAATACCAAGTTCCTCTCCTGGGAGAGGCCAAAAAGTATAATGGGCAGTAAATGTTTTAGACTCAAAGAATCTGAGTCGGAATTCAGGCTCTGCAACAGGTTAACTGAATCACTCAAGGAAAAGAAAGCACTTCACCAGCTGGACCGTGTTCCTCACAGCTGCATGAGGATAGCAATTACAATGCCTTCTGTGGATGGCTTCTGGAATGATTAAATGAAAAGGTGTTAGTAAAACACATGGCTTCTATTAAATATTCACTAGGTTGTAGATGTTATTGTTCTCCTCACATGTACACATTTCTGCTCATCTCTTAATCTGCTAATCATTTCCATGACAGTGTCAGACATTTCTGAAGTTACTTCTCTTTTCTCACTGGACAGAGAACCTTTCATATACAGAATCTATGCCCATGGGTCTGAAGTCTCTGAGCACAGTCCATGTTGCAAAGTGAAGCTGAGAGGATGAGCTTGAACATGTCTCCCCCCTGTTAAATTGGATCCCACAATCAACTCAGGATTAGTCAAACACAGTTTGGTCTCTGAGGCTACTGAAGCTTCCGTCATGAACTTTCATGGAAACAAGTGAAGGCAAAGTGAAGATTGGGTAGTCTCAAAAAGTAATAGTGCTTACTCAAAGCAGCCACAATTGCTTCACATAATCTTCTCTTTGGGGATGTCCTTGATGTTTTTCATCATCCCTAAGCCTGAAAAGCAGAAGATAAAATGGGAGGACACTAAGGGAGATTTGGATGTAAAGCCAAATTACAGTTTAATTTTCAAACATATTTCTAGGACACAGTCAAGTTTGGCATTATTTCTATCTCATCCAAACCACAGGGAAGAATCACATCATCATTTTCAGTAACGTATGGCACTTTATATTCACAACACATTTCTAATGCTCACTTTTGCCTTCTGAACTTCTTTTACTAGTTACTATTTGACTTCAATTGCAAGTTTTAGAAACTGGAAGTAGAAAGGATCTTTTTGACCCTTTAGTCCAACTTCTTCAACTTATTGCCCAAGGTTCTCTGTCACAGAAACAAGGAATACCAAAATATCACCCTTGGCTTAGAAAGCCTGGGAATCTATGTTTGCCTAGAGCCACATGCTATCTCCTTTGTATATGTGGAACATATAGTAACTATAACCCAAATACCGTGCTTCTTGTTTGGAGACAGTTCTTGTGCTTTGGACTCAGAAAAGCCTTCCAGTAGAGTATGTCCTCTTGTAGAAAACCTGACCTCAGCCAGCACCAGACTCTACACAAACAACCCAAGAGATAAAACCAAGTAACTTCTCTTGAAAAGAAAAAAAAAATCTTTTCTATCAGTCTGGTCTGGCAAATACTTGTGTTCATCATTCCCAGCATGTCATGCTTTAATAATAAATGCATGTTGTGGAGAAACAGAAGCACTGTGTGTGGAATCTAAGAAAGAAATATCCCTCAGAGGAAGTGAAGGCCTTACATCATAGTCTAGAGAAGTGGCTTTGTCTTATCTCATGAGCTATTAATGTAGGGTCATTTGAGTGGGGTTATATTTGAATAGATAAGAAGTAGGCATTTCACCATATTGTTAAGTTGTATATTTTGTAACATTCTTTTTAGATTAGCCCCTTGGAATGAAGCACCATACATCAATTAGAGATAGACTCTTATTGTTTGTATAAGGCAGTGAAAATCACTAGGTTTATTCTGGTTTATTATTTTAAGTCTACTGCCTATACCTTTTCCCCCTTGACATATCAGCAAGACTGGATAGCTGACAATGGCAGAAGATCTTTATCTGGAATTGTTTCAGAGCTGAAGCAGGGAACCAAGGGCCCTGCTAAGTGTTGCTAATGTGCTATAGAGTCAAAGTATCACAAGGCATGTATTTGTTACTTTTATGTTGCTGTTATAAAGCACTTTGACAAAGACAACCAACAGAAGGAAGAGTTTATTTGGGCTTACACTTTCAAAAGGCTATGACTCCATCATGGCAGGGAGGCATGGCAGCAAGCAACAGTCAGGGCAGCGTGGTAAGAATCTGGGGGCTCATAGCTCCAGCTCCAACACAAAGTAAAGAGAGAAAAGAAAACTGAAAGTGGAGTAAGTAAGGCCTTAGGCTCTCAAACATCACTACAAGTGACATACTTCTTCAACGAAGGACACACATCATAATAGTACCCCTAAGCATTGACCAAGAGTTCAAATACATGTGTCTATGGAAGCACATTCTCATTCAGACCAACAAAAGGCATAGAAAGCTGGAACTGCATTTTTGATAGGAGAGGAGGGTGGTGATTATAGGAAGTTCAAGGCTACACTATTGCTTGAAGATCAAGATGTAAGTAACATGGCTATTGGATGCAGTTGGTAATTTAAGATATCCATGAGGTTATCATGGATATCTGGAGATTAATGTCCTTTAGACTCTCTGTGAAGAACTGTTTGGATATCTTAGACTTGACAAGGGTAAAGGAGTCACATTTTGACAAGTAATGTTGGTTTCTTGAGAGGAATTGAAGCAAAAAAAAAAAAAAAAAAAAGAGTCAGCTCCTGACAAGTACCACCACTTACTCATTTTGTCAATATAGAAATAGAAACAGGGATTATAAATGTGGATAAGTGATGATAACCATCTAGGAATAGTCAAAGGAGTCTCCCTGAGGGAAGAGCTATAAGATGAATTCTCTAAACCAGGTTGGGTCCTACTGGATTTACAGGGACTAAGAGGAGATAGCTTATAAAATTGTATCATAGAGCTTATAAAATTGTATCTGCACTTCCAACTCTAAGTGCAGATAGATTACTGCAGCTGCAGCCCTCATCAAAGAAGGTGATTTTTACACTGGACAGCACTTACTATGGAGACTCACATCTGGTAAACGTGCAGTTTATAAGTGTCCATTGAGTGCTCAGCTCTAAATACAACATCTACAACACACGCCCACACCAAAGGCTCAGAGAACATCACAGAAGAGGAAAAGGTGAAAAGATTGCAAAAGACAGAGGTTTGGGACAACTGCTGAAAAACAGTGTCCTCTGGCATGACAGCCCATTGCATATGTGAACTCACAGTAGCCATGACTGCCTTCACAAGAACTGTACAAGTTGAAGTCAGTCAACATTCCAGTATGGATGGAGGGGGGATTCATGAGTCTCCCACCCCCTGCTGAGGAGCTACTGACAGTTGGTGGCTGTTGGGGGAGGGAAAATCAGTTTCTTTTCTGGTATGGCCCCTGGTATGTTGCCACATTCCAGTGGATGGCCCACATTATTGCATACACAGTCAGCTCCAATTGCACTCAGGGAGCTGTAAAAGTTGACATGAATTTAGGAAGGAGTTGTAGAAAGGAGTGCCTAGAAAGTGTTGGAGAAGATATAGGGCATGGGTATAACAAACATATTATCTAGATGTATGAAATTCTCAAATGGTTAATATGTATTTGAAAAGTTATATTGTGGAGCTCAGAAAAGTGAAAGAATCTTGGCTACTTATTGGAGTCTAGAGGAGTTTAGGGATGGATTATTTCACCTCTGTCTTGCTGGAACAGAAGAAGGAGATTTCCAGGAAGCTACCAAAACAATGTTGTTGGAACTTCAAGGGGAGGAATGGTCTTAAATCTGGGCAAATGAGTCTGGTCCAGGGAACTTAGATCAGTTGTTTTCAACCTTTGGGTCATGACCTCTTTTTAGTCGAATGACCCTTTCATAGGTATTGCCTAAGACTATTGCAAACACAGATATTTATACTCTGATCATAACAGTAGCAATATTATAGTCAAGACATAGCAACAAAAATAATTTTATGGTTTGGGGGGTCACCACAACTTGAGGAGTTGTCTTAAATGATCCCGGCATTGGGAAGGTTGAGAAACACTGGCTTAGAGTCTGTGGGTGGATTTTGAGGTAGGCCCAGTCTCTTAGATTAACATGGGAAGGTGATCCCAGAAAGGTCGAGTCAAGCTGTAGTTATCTTGGTAACAGTGACAGCCATGACTGTGTACTTACTTGTAACATAACATACTAAGGTAGGTAAGGAGTGTCTGGATCTAGGAAGGGGCCTGTCTGGAGGAAAGGTCTACCATAAAAGACTTCATAGGGGATGAACTGGTTGCAATAACAGCTTCTAGTCTGGGCTCTATAACCAAACCTCTGTGGTACTTGTGAATTCCAGCTCTAAGGCCTGTCCAGTTTCTGAAGAACATATAGAGCATGTACAATGGTGGTTAGCATAGGGATAGGAGCTGAGCAGTTTGAAGTAGGAGCCAAGCTGCCTGTTTAACTTGTAATCCTTGCTTGTTAGTCTCACAGATGTCAGAGTGGTCCTTTGGATCAGCTTGGAAATGTAAAATGGACACCTGGTTTGGAAGTCAGATGGTTTCTGGAGCCTCAGAGGGCGTGTTTAATACTGAGGGCAGTGAAAAGACACCCTCGCCTCCACATGACTGTATGAATGTGGCTTAAACAGAAAGCCTTAGGAAAATCTGTGTAAATATCAACTCTCATTCATCCCTGTCTTCAGTTGGAGAGTCCTAGAGAAGGTAGCTAGTTCTGATTTGGGGGCTGGCATGTGACTGCTTAGAAAGGGCTTAATGTCTATGACCTCTGTGATAATTAATAGTGTATGACTTGAATGCCTTTGGCCTGCTACCATAAAAACATTTCCACCCATGAGCAGGTGGCCTGAAGGTTGGAAAGTAGAGAATTGTCTAGATCTACTTTAGAACTGTGGCAAATGTATGTAGTTTCTGTACAACAGGACTGGAGATAGTCCTCAAGGTTTCAATCTGACAGTAAGATAGCAGGATTTCAAGTGTGTCAAGGTATTACAGTGAGCTCTGGACTTTGTAAGACATGAGTCTGGTGCATTCTGATTCTGTTATCTGACACCTAAGTGTTTCAAGGGCATAGTAAAGTTCTTTGAAGTGGCTAAATCTGATTACTTCAATGACTGTCTATAGGGCTTTAACAGTTTTATGCCCCCAGCTAAACCAGGTCTGTTTGAGAACCCTGGTTCGGGGTGAATACAGTTCTACTTTGTAATATTTGTATTTATTTTCCATTATTATCCTACTTTCCTTTCCTGTTGCTATGATAAAATACTCTGACCAAAGTAACATAACAGAGGAAGGATTTATTTTAGCTCACATTTCCATGTTAATGTCTGTCATAATGGGGTCATTAAGGCAGCAGGTGCCTGAGACCATTGATCATATTGCATCCATGGTCAGAAGAAAAGAGCAGTGAATGTGTGCTGCTACTCAGTTTTCTCTTTCTATTTATATAATTCTGGATCTCCTGTTCTTTGGCTGGTCTTACCCGCAATCAAGAAGGACCTTCTACTCTCTCAAGTTAATCAAGACAATCCTTTGCAGACATGCTAAGAGGTGGTTCTAGGCTTTGTCAAGTTGATAATTAGCCCTATAACAGTTATACTTTCCTAATGCATGTTCACAAGTATGTAGGCGGTCCAAACCTCTTTTTCTTATAAAAGTCTGCTGAGGTTCCTCAGGTGGCTACTCTTGGAGACATCAGAAGAGCCCTTTGGCTCCTTCAGTTTTTCTTTATCAATTGTGTTATCTGCTAGGACAGCAGGTGTTTTCTCCTGCTGATTGTGTGGCTTTGCTTGGAAACATGAAGGATGTTTTCCTCTGTAGTGATCTTCCTTTTTATAGAATACATGTTGATTAAAGACTATGGTGGTTTTACAGACTGGCCTCCAACCCAGAGATCTGCCTGTCTCTGCCTCCCAAGTGCTGAGATTAAAGATGTATGCAACAATGCCTGGCCATATCATCACTTTATTTAAAACTGGTTTTAACATTTGTCAAACATGACTGGAACTCAGAAATTTTACTCAGCACTAACTGAATTTCTTTACTACTTTATACAGTTTGGTTAAAAGCTGGATAAGATAACCTCTTTTCTTTTACTTTTTCTTGGGTCAGGGTCCCTTGTAGTCAGGTTATAGTTGAGGATGACTTTAGGAAAACTGCCCTAAAGCCTAGTTGTGAGTCCAAATAGTACCAACTACAAAGAAATAGAAAAATAATTTATACAAACCTGTACAATAACACAGAACATCATTACAAGTACCTGTTCCTTTCTATTACAACTAAAAGCTGGAATTCATTCATAACTTAAATATATATAGTTGCAATTAGTGATATTTTAAAAGTGGTGAAAATAATACAAATTTACCTTGTACTTTATAGTGCTTGTATTTCTAGAAAAATCCTGGAAATGTTTCAAGAACTCTTCAAAAACAAATTTATGTTTATATGTAAAAAAAAAAAAGACTATGGTGGTTTTAATGGGAAATGTCCCATACCCATGTAGGCTCAAGCATTTGAATACTTGGTCCCCAATTGTTGGCATTGTTTGGGGAGGTTACAGAACTCTTTGGAGTGTAGTCTATCTGGAGGAAGTCTATCTCTGTGTGTGGACTTCGAGGGCTGACTGACTAACCTCATTTCCTGCTTTCTCTCTAATTACTGTGTAGGGTTGAGATGTGATCTCTCAGTTTCCTGCTGCTATGTCTTCCCCCACCATTATGCACTCTAACCTAGAACCTAAAGTCAAAAATAAACCCTTCTATGAGTTACTTTTGGTCATCATACTTTACCACAGCAACAACAGCAAAAAATAATTAATATTGAAGTTGATACCAGAGAGAGTGAGGTTGTTGCTATGACGAACATCATTTGTTTTAATATGGAAGACTTTGTAACTTTGGACTAGAAAAGTAATTGAATGTTGCAAGCAAAGGTTAGTGACCTGTTCTAATAGGAACCTGAAAGACAGTACTAAGGAGATCAGACAGTCGAGGCTCAACTCATGAGCTTGCAGAGGAGAACAAAGACATCAGCAATTGAGGGAAAGGTCAGTCATATGATATTTTGACAAATAATGCAGCTGCATTCTGCCTGTGTCCTAAAACCTTGTCTACAGATACGTTAAAATAAAGGATCAATTTCTTTGGCAGGGAAAATTTCAAGACAGCATAACATTTATGTCTGTTGAATGGTTATTGCTGGTAAGTCTTAGGCAGATCTACCATAGAAAAGAACACCAGGAAATAGAGTTGTCAAGTTATATCTGAAAAGGAAGCTGTAATTTTTAAGGTGATGAGTGTTGTTATAGAGAGGTCCACTGCTCAAGAGTCTACACAGCTAAGCCTCCAATTTATATATGGGGTTCCTTCCTTCTAGAAAGTTCCTGCTGAGGGAAATTTCAGTTCAGTATATAAAAACAGCTGCTAACATGGACCAAGGGGACCAAAGATTCATCCCAACCTGGCAACCTAACCAGACAGTGTTATCAACATAGTATTAATTTTAATAACAAGAAAGATTTAGGGATCATAGATCTTTCTTCCACGGTTTCAGAGAGCTACTAAGATCAGGCAATGTGTCACCAGGATGTGGAGGTTTTGTCTTTTGTTTTTTGTTTTTAAGAAGGCCCAAAGAGGCCAGTCTGTGACACTGTGAAAGTAAATCCTGGATTGTGGTAAAGACCACCAAGATGTTGGAGATGGCAGGTTTGTGAGACCTCTGCCAAAGAGAGCTGTATATAGGGAGTGGAACCTGTAGTGGATAGCCATCCCAGCATTGGCCTAGAAGCTCCAACCCCCATTGAGGCTTCGGTCACTCCCACAAGGCGGGGTAGAGGAGGAAGCGGAAGACCCAGGATCGAGAGGAGGTCTCTCTCTTGGTTCTGGGACCCTGAACACTGGAGGTAGATTGAGCAGAGTTCTCCAGAGAACACCACCGCCGGACTGCGCCATACTTTTGCCAGACCCTACAACCTATCCCTTCATTTGTAAGTTACCCCACAAAATAAACCTCCCTTTTAACTACGTGGAGTGGCCTTAATAATTTCACCAATAGGAACCAGCTCAAGAAGATGTATGTTGCAGTAACCAAAGCTGAAGGAGTGGAGCCATCTAAAACCTTTGAAACTAAAGCCTCAGATACCAGACTTGGAGTTAAAGAACTTGGTATTTGCCTTGTGAACTTTCATTCTTGCTTTGGTGCACTAATGTATTTTCTGTGCCATTGTATGTTAGAAGTATGTAATGTATTTTTCAGTGTTTTAAGGGATCACAGTTAAGAGATTTCCTTGAGTCTCAGAAGAGACTTTGTACTTTTGAAGTTAGAGTAAATAATTTGCATTATGACAAGGTCATGTTCCCATGGGAGCCAAGGGGCTGAATGTGGTGGTTTGAATGAGAAATGCCCTCCATACCCTCATGTATTTGAACACTTATTCCCCAGTTGCTGGCACTGCTTATGGAACCCTTGGGAATTCAGCCCTGATGGAGGAAGTAGATCACTGAGCGCTGACTCTGAGGGTTTATAGCCCTATCCACATTTTTTTCTTTTTGTTTCATGTGTGTGATTGAGATGTGATCTCACAGATTACTGCTCCTATTACTTGATAATTTACCTTCATCGCCATCATGAACTCTAACCTTCTGGTACCTTAAGACAAAATCTTTCTTCTATAAGTGGCTTTTGGACATGGTATTTTATTACAGCAACAGAAAAGTAACTAACATAGAGATTAACCTCTGGGAGTTCCATGCCTTCTCTGCCCGTCCCACAGGAGATAGCTAACCTTGGAGAGTATTCTAGCTTTACTCCTTTTGTTACAAGAAAATACCTTGACAAAAAGCACCTTATGGTTTATTGTCTCACAGAAAAGTTAAGGCAGCAAGACCTTAACAGCTAGTCACATCACATCCACAGTTAAGAGCTGTGCCAGTTAATCCCTAACAACAAGCTATAAACAGTTGTCTTTATACTCACAGATAAGTAAGTACTTCACCCCTCATCAAGGAAACTTCTCTTTGCTACAGAAAAGAGATTTCTGCAGAAAACTACAACTGATCAAAATGCAGAGCTGTGGAACCCAGCTCCAATGACTACATCTATAAAACTCTCCTTCATCTAATGCCCTGGTAACATTGTGGAATAAGGGGTGAAAAGATTGTAAGAGCCAGAGGACAAAGGTGTTTGCTAGGAGATTGTACCTCCAAGTAATATCAGAAACTGTACCCATAAAGTCTCCAACAATTACTGCCCAAATGTTAGCTGAACAAGAACAACACCAATTGAAATGCCACTGGATGAGGCAAAGCCCATGAGGCCTCAACCATACACAAAGAATTAGAGGAACTGAGGAAAACTGGGAGTAGGGAAGAGCACACCACTTGACTGTCCAGTGCTAAGGACATCCCTTAAAAATACACAAAAGTGATAGTATATGGGCCAAACAGATTATATTTAGGAATGTGTATGTGTGTGTGTGTGTGTGTGTGTGTGTGTGTGTGTGTGTGTGTGTGAGAGAGAGAGAGAGAGAGAGAGAGAGAGAGAGAGAGAGAGAAGATGCTATGAATTTGAAAGAGATGGAAAATGTATATGGTTTGAAGGGAGAGGAGGAAAGAGGGAAATATTGTACTTATAATCTCAAAAATAAAATCAAAAGAAGAACAAACTAAGGAAAAAATGAGCCATGATGCCTAGTTTTACGTCAATTAAACACAAGCTAGAGTCATTTGAAAAGAGGGAACCTCAACTGAGAAAATGCCTTGTCCAGACAAGCACACAGGTTAACCCAATAAAGTGCACCCCTCACTGGGTCTCTTTTCTCAGGTGCATCTATGTTGTGTCAATTGACAATGCTAACCATAACAGAGCAGGGACAATCTATTGGCTATCCTCTTAGACTCCTTAATCTCCTTGGTTTGGCCTCTAATCATGGCTGTTGGATACTCAGAACATCAATTACAACAGTCTAAGAGTCCCTAAAATTTTAGTGGTGGGGCATTTATTTGACTAAGGGTTGATGTGGGAGGTATCAGATCACTGTTATCAGCACCATCCCCGGGTTGGTGGTCCTGAGTGCTTTAAAAAAGCTACCTGAACAAACCATGAGTAGTAATCCAGTAAGCAGCACTCCTGCATGGGCTCTGCATCAGCTCCTGCCTCTGAGTTCTAGCCCTGTCTGTGTCCCTCTCTGGACTTCTTTCAGTGGTGGACAGTGACATGGAACTGTAAACTGTAATGTGTGGGAAGAATACCAAAGGGTGGGAAGAAAGGACTTTCCATGATAGATAGAAATATCAGCTTCCAGCAGCTGCCCCAAGGCCACCTCCAAAGAAGATGGAGCACCAACAGGCTGTACCTGGAGCTTGCTTCAATATCACTATTGCCAGGCAGCCTCCCTATGCCATCCTGTATGCCCCATAATGTGGTCAAGGATGCTTCTCCACTGTGATCATAGGTATCTCTCTGAGAAATCTGGCTGCCTTAGGCATGCACCTGGATTAAAATCCATCCTACCACACTTAGCCTTTACTGTGACACCCACCCAGTGTCCTGATTGCTTATTCTCTTTCCCTCACTCAAGGGTATCTTCCTCCCTCCAACTCAGTGGTTCTCAGCCTTCCTAATTCTGTGACCCTTTAATACAGTTCCTCATTTGTGGTGACCCCCAACCATAAATGATTTCCGTTGTTACTTAGTAACTGTTACTTTGCTACTGGTCTGAATCATAATGTAAATATCTTATATGCAGGATATCTGATACAAAATCCCCTATGGAAGGGTCATTACCCACAATTTGAGAACCACTGCTTTAACTGATCATAGGCTCTTCCCATTCAAAAACTGGACTCTTCAACTCCTGTTGCCTGTCTCCTAAAGTATCTTTCCCTGCTTAGACTTAAGGGATACCATTAAGCTGCATGACCTTCTTTTTCACTTCAATACAGCTTGACTTCAAAACAAGCATGACAATCAATGTCAATGGCCAAAAAATGGCCTATTTGATTTCCAAACTCTCATGCATTGTGACAATTTTTGCGACTGCATAAACAAATGATCTGAAAATCCCTTATCTCTGTGCCTTCTTTGCTCTCTGCTGTAACCTTATCTCTAGACCTTTCTTGCTCTCTGCTTTCTTCCCCCCCCCATCACGGGGCTCAGTATTACAGAGATTCAAACGTCTTTTAGATATGAAGAATATTAGAAATTGTCACATATTGTTATCCTCTACTAAAAAGCTGGCTCTGGATGGGATTTGGCCTGCCCACTTTAGATCCAAGCACATTTGTCTAAAAGTCTCTGTCCTAGGTCATGCTGGCCCCCTGGCTCTGTGGCAGGGAGAAGGTGCACAACAGGACAAGAAAGGAGACTATGAGCTTGAGAAGAGCTAAGAGGTAAACTATTCTCAATAGAGGTTCCTATTGCTTATCACATGGTGTTTAAATATTTTTAAGCATGAGAAATTTCTTTATAAAAGTAAAATTGCTAAACGTAATCACAGATGCTTAGCCCCTTTTCTTGGTTTGGTTTACTAAAATGTTCTCCTATTCAGGGTTATGGATACCTTCAAGGCTTTTGTTGAAATGCAAACTTCCTTTATCTCAGAATCTACAAGAGGGGTGTGGTTTAAGAAATCCTATTCTATTAAAGGTCATGGGTACCTTTGAAGCTTTTGTTAAAATGTAAACTTTATCTCAGGATTTGTAAAACCAGTGAGAGTATAGTTTAAAACTGTAAAATTCTGAGCAGAAGAAAAATTAGCTTAAACTTCCTACAAAAAGATAATTAAAAATCCATACATAGGTAATCTTAATTTGCTACAGCATAACATATATGTAACTTGGATTCAACTCTTGTTTGGGAAAATAGATTTGTATTAGACTAAAGAGGTGACTTTAGGCCTCCAAGATGGTTTGCTTTATGCTATTTTCCCTGCACTAAGAAGGTAACAACAGGACAATAAGATAATTTTGGATAAGTATTGGTTTTTTTGTAAGGTTATGGTTGTCTATTTAGGCTAAGAGAAACTGACTTAAACTGATCATTATGGTCTTTCTAACTTTGCTAAGGTTTAGTAGTTTGGAGAAACTGAGTTATATAAGAAACTGTGATATTTTATAAAAGTAAAGATTTTTTAATCGCAGGCAGTGGTGGCACACGCCAGTAATCCCAGCACTCGGGAGGCAGAGCCAGGCGGATCTCTGTGAGTTCGAGGCCAGCCTGGGCTACCAAGCGAGTTCCAGGAAAGGTGCAAAGCTACACAGGAAACCCTGTCTCAAAAAACCAAAAAAAAAAAAAAAGATTAAAAAGATCAGGAAAATGAGGGTTCCAGTCTTTCCATGGATTATATTTATAGTTTAAAATTTATTTTGAAACAAAGGGATGTTCAATTTAAGAACTATAAATTATAAGGCTCACCCTTACTAGATGACGGCCCTCAAACCCCTAAGAAAGCTCTGTGGAATATGGCATTTAAGGTCTTTAATGTGTGGGAAGAGCACTAAAGGATGGAAAGAGCTCCCCATGATATTGAGAAATCCTAGCTTCTAGCTGCAGCCCTGAGGTCACTTCTAAAGAAGATAGGGCACCAAGACTACACATAGAGCTTGCTTCAAGTGTGGCAACACTGGTCACTTGGCAAAGAACTGCCCTTCACCTATGGTTTAGAACCTACCCAAATTGTAAACAGGCAGGACACTGAAGGGTAGAATGCTCTTCTTTGCCTTGCCAAGGTAGATCAGTCCTCCAAGTTCTTCCTCCACAGTAGAATTTTTTGGCTCTTCAGGGCTTAGCAGCCAAAGATTGACACTGCCTCAGCCCTCAACAACACCATCAATATTATCATGGATGAGCCTACAGTAACTTTGTCCATACAAATGGTAAGTCTCTGTCATTTTTAACAGATTTGGGGGTTACTTGGTATGGTGGTTTGAATAAGTATGGCCCTCATAGATTTTGTGTTTGAATGCTTGGCCCATAGGAAGTGACACTATTAGGAGGTGTGGTCTTATTGGAGTAAGTGTGGCCTTGTTAGAGGAAATGTGTCACTGTGAGAGCAGGCTTTGATGTCTCCTATGCTCAAGCTATAACCAGTGGGGCACAAGTCTCCTTGTGCTGCCAGCAGATCAAGATGTAGAACTCTCAGTTCCTTCTCCAGCACCATGTCTACCTGCACATTGCCGTGCTTCCTGCCATGACAATAACAACTAAACCTGTGAATCTGCAAGCCAGCTCCAATGAAATGCTTTCCTTTATAAGAGTTGCTGACGTCATCGTGTCTCTTCACAGCAATAGAAACCCTAACTAAGACACTTGGTCTATACTTCCTGCTTACTCTGGTCAAACTTAGTCTTCTTAGATCTTTATGATGGGTATTGGCAGCTGGCCTAACCATCCCAGGGCTACAGGCCCTTTCCCCCTGTTCCCTCTGGGGTCACCTGATCATTCAATCATTCTTTATTATGCCTAGTTATTCAACCCCATAATAATGGGCAGGGAGACAGAGGCCCTCTCAGTGTGGATGACAGTTGTGCAGCTTGGTCTGTTTGTGGGGCCTCTAGCAATAGGATCAGGACCTCTCCCTGACACATGAACTAGCTTTTTGGAACCTATTCCCCATGCAGGGATGCCCCACCCAGCCTTGATGCAGGGGAGGAGCTTGGTCCTGCCTCAGTGTGATACAACATGCTTTGTTGACTCTCATGTGAGACCTGCCCCCTTTCTGAAAAGAGGAGGAGTGGATGGGGGGGGACAATAGATAGGAGGCCAGGGGAGGAAATTAGAAGAGAGGAGGGAGAGGAAACTGGTTGGTATGTAAAATAAATGAAAAAAAAAACTAATAAAAAATAATGGGCAGGGATATCATGCTAAATTATGTGTTACCTTTTCTTTTAATTCAAGTCCTTCAGGAATTTTCCCTCTCCAACCTCTGAAGAGCCTCCTTGTCCACTGACTGGCCCTAATGTTTCACCCTATCCTCTTCCAGACTTCCTCAGTGACCCAGAAGTATGGGATAGCTCCTCTCCTGCAATGGCTTCCCATCTGTTATGCCCTGTTATGATCCTCCTCCAGGGCTCTACCTCCTAACCCTGTTGCTCTCAATACCATCTTTCTCTTTAAGACACAGACAAGGTTTAAAACCAATCATACAATGCCTTCTTAATAGTGGTATCCTCAAGTCCTTCCACTCGCTCTATAACACCCCTATCTTGTCAGTTCTAAAGCCTGCTGGTCTCTACTACCTAGTCTAGGACCTCAAGATTACTAATATGCCTGTTCCTCCTATCTACTCAGTGATGCCTAACCACTACACTCTGCTTTCTCAGATTCCCTCATCCACCTCTCACTTCACAGCTTTAAAACTTAAAGGTGCCTTCTTCATCATTCCTTTATATCCAGAGTCACATGACCTCTTCATTTTCACCCAGGAGGACCCCAAAGCTAGAACAGCCTCTCAGCTCATGTGGACTACTGAACCTTCTGAGATAGCCCCCATTTCTTTCACCAGGCTCTAATCACTGATCTCCTTTCTCTTGACCCATCTTCCAACCATTTAATCCAAAATGTAGATGACCTTTTTCTTTGCACCTTCTTGCTATCGCTGTCACAACTGCATACTGCTCAATTTGCTAACTTTCTAGTTAACAAAAGATACAGAGTCTCCCCTTTCTAGAAAGCCCAACTTTCTACCCTTTGGGTCAAGTATCGAGGCTTTCTGTTTTCCCCTAAGAACTGAAAGCTCACGTTTGATTGCAGACAGTACCTGAGGTCCCTCACACCTCTAACCATCAAGGAAGAAACTATCTCCTTTCTCAGCCTGACGGATTCCCAAAATTTCTTTTCTTGCCTGCCCCTGCTATAAAGCAGCTAATGCCCCCGCCATTTGAGCCTGTAGCGCCTACTTAGCCTGTCACATCTGCCTTCTCTCACCTCAAGATGCACTTTACAGACCCTGCTCTGGCTTTCCTAGACCGTGACCAACCCATTATCCTTTATACTATTGAAAACTGGGGAATGGCTGTGGGAGTTTGAGGACAAATTAGAGGACCTACCTTTGCCCCTGTTGCCTATCTTTCCAAAAAGCTAGATAAAATTGTTGAGAGCTGGCAGCCTTGCCCATAGGCACTAACACTGGCCTCCTTATTAGCCCAGGAGGCCTCTATGCTCAATTTTGATTGCTCTCCCTCTATCCTCTCATCAGACCATCTCAAAGAGTTCCTATCACATAGGAGCCTCTATACTTTGTCCCCTTATACGCTTCAACTTTTTCTCATAGAAAATCCTCATTTCTTACTTGATTCCAGCGCTCTTCTCAAGCCTGCTACACTTCTTCCCACAGCCACTAACTATCCTTACCCATTTCTACCTAGAATCATTTGAAACCGTTATCTACAAAATCCCATTTTCTACTTCCTGTTACATCCTGACTGTACTTGGTTCATAGATTGATCCTTATCTCTCAACTAGACTGGCTTTTGCCTAGCAGGTTATGTCATAGTCTTTGCTGACCAAGTTGTAGAATTTGCCCCATTATCACCAGGCACTACTTCTCAGAAGGTCCTCATCTTAGCATGGAATAAACCATCAACATATACCCAGATTCTAAATATGTATTCCACATCCCACACCATTTGGCAGGAGAGGGACTTCCTCACTATCAAGGGTACATATATTACCAATGGACCTCTAATTCTAAAGCTTCTAGAAGTCTCTTATCTTCCCAAGAAGATAGCAGCTATCCACTGTCAAGGTCACCAGGCCCCTACTAATGGCATAATTTTGGGAAATGCTTTTGCTGACAGGACTGCTGGAGAGGCCAGCCAATATCTCTACCTTCCTTCCTCTATTTTCCTCTTGGCTCTGCCAAGCTTAACTCCTACCTACTCTGAGTCCCAATGATAACCCCCCAAGATACGGGGGTTGTTGTGGGCCTCCAAAGCTGGCTCCATCCATATACAGAACAAGTACTGTGTCCTTAATGCTTGAGCAAAGTCATTCCTGACAGCTGGTCTCAAATCCTTTCACATTGGTTCTTGACCTCTCTACCTCGTCCTCCAACTTCTCTTCTTCTACCCAGCCTTTCTGGCCTTTCTGGCTATCTCAGGGATGTTCTACCTGCACCCAAGTCTCCCCAAAGAAGGCTTGCAACCCACTCGTTCCTTCAACCCACATCAGTTTCGGGGTAATCCTCCAGGGGAAGACTGGCAGATTAGATTGACTTCCCACATATATGTCTAAACAAAAATCATAAATCTCATTTTTCAGTGGTAGACACCTCCTTAGGATGGGAAGAAGTTTTCCCTATTAGGGCTGAAACTAAAGAAGTGGTCTGCTTCTACCTTGTGAATGGTATTTTAACCAGGTTTGGACTTCCTAGATCCATATAACCAGATAATGGCACAGCATTCATCTCTAAATCACTCAGTTACAAGGGACTAAAGTGTACAGTGGTATCGCCACATTTCCTACCACCTATAGTCTTCAGGAAAGGTAGAAAGGGCTAATGGACTTATTAAGATTCATTCGTCAAAACCATCTTCTAAAGTTCACCTTCCTTGGACTCAACTCCTACTTTTAGCCTTTTTTGGGCCATTCCTGAAGCCCTCTCCTTCCTCAACCCGTTTGAGTTAATGGACACACATCCTTTTTTCTGGGAAAATTTACCCCTCTGGAAGCAGCCCCACTCCATGATTGCTTACCTTCTTTGACTCTCTTCCACTATGAACATGTTTATTGTGTCCTCCCTCCGCCTTCTACTGATTGTATCACCTAAACCATTTCACCAGGAAACTGGCTTTATTTGAAAGCCTCTCACCTACAGGCTCTCAACCCACACTGTTCGGGTTCATATTTTGTCATCCTCACCACACCAAAGGCAGCTAAGTTCCAAGTGTCCGTAACTTGGACCCATAGGTCACAGCTCACACAGGCTCAGGACCACTTGCCCCCCAGCCCTAAGGATGCTGTCTCCTGTCCACTGCCTAACCCTAAGTGTGGGCTCTTTCCTTTCCTTGCTTATGTCGCTCTTTTCCACCCTCTCAGCTACCAAGACTGCATGACAGGCCTGGAAGTTTCAAATATATGCCCAGTATAAAAATCCCACTGAGCTTCTTAACTTTTCCCTCTGTCCATAGTCTGTATTTGTCTCGGCACATATCTGCTTAGCTGCTAGATAAAATCCAGGAATCATCTTCAGCCCTGCAACTGCTCCAAAACTAACTCATCTCCCTGGCCTCGGTGGTCCTACAAAACCAGCAAGCACTGGACTAGTGCCAAGAAAGAGGCACTGTCTTCTTGTCAATGAAGAATTTTGCTACTATCTGGACAAGTGAAAGAGAGGATTAAAAACTTACACAAGCAGGCTCAAGAAACTGTTAGTGCCTCCAGGGCCTGACACCAGTGCTGCATTCTCCCTATAGTCCTCTCTGGGACCCTGGCTCCTGCCACTACTCAGCCCACGGCTCTCTTTTTCATAATAATTATTACTTCTTCTCCAGATTCCTGCAAGAGAGAATTAGTGAAATAACCTGACAGGCAGCAAACCAGATGCTTCTGATAGTTTCTTCAGGTTCCTTCTCATTGGCTACTGCCTTGAGGGCTTGAGTCCCTGCATTCCAGACTCCCAGGCTCAAATTCCCAAGAAGCAGAAAGTATCCTGAGGGTTATTATGGCCCTCTTATCATCAACAAAAGGCTGGAATGTTGAGCACAAAGTGGATCTCAAAAGTATCAGTGCTACTGACAAAGTCCTAAACAGAAGGACTCTGACTATGTAAATAGAAGGGTTGTTAGTGAGTAAACAGAAGCCTAACTTAGCATTCCTTGAAAGGTGGGTTTCTGTTAATCAGGGAATCAGATCTCCTAAGGCAAGTTTCTGTTTACCAGGAAAACCAATATCTCTGTTATTTCCCAACCCCAGTGGTCAAATACTTGGGCAAAGGCATCTTGTTTCTCAAACAGCCTGTATTATCTCAAAGACCTCTACCTTACTGACTGTCACATCAAATCTGCTTGCTTTCCTGCTAAATTGCTGTCCTTTATTCTCAGAGGCATCTGGCAAGCAGTTTACTCTGCAGTAAACTTTTCTTTCTTCTCATGGAGTGGTCCTGTTTGATGGTTTCACTGCACCCTCACTTACAACAATCTCATAAATAAAGGAAATGGAAAAAGTGGGCCTAACTGGAAAATGTAGTTTACTAGGGCAGGGTCTTCCATTACTTTGTCTCTGACTGCTGCCACTACATCATGAGGTAAGCAACCTTCCTCTGCATATGTTCTTGCTGCCATTATGTTCTACCCAAGTCCATGGGTCAAAGCCACGAAGGAATAAACTCTCTGAAACTGCAAGCCAAAATAAACAATGCCTTCTTTAACTCTTTGTCAGGTATTTCAAAACAGCTGTGTAGAAGTAACTAATCCAAGTAGTTTTATTAAAATAAAGGTTAATGAGAAAAAGAAATGCTACTCTGTTATCATATGTTGAAAGCATATAAATTGTTTCGTGCTCTATAAGAGCCCATTGGACTCTTAATTAAGAGACATTTGGACTTTTAGGGAGACTTTGGGATTTTAATTTTGGACTTTTTTTTTGAGAGTTTCTCTGTATAACAGCCCTGGCTGTCTTGGAACTCTCTCTGTAGACCAGGGTGGCTTGGCCTTGAACTCACAGAGATCCACCTACCTCTGCCTCCCAAATGTTAGTAGTTATGCAGCGCTAGGAACACGTCCCGAACACGACAGAACCACTGGAGAGTTTTATTAAAGAGGACAGAGGTGACAGGCCTGGGTGAAACACATGTGGGGAGAGAGAGACAGAGAGAGACTGAGAGCCTCGCGCAAGATGGCGCCGGCTTTTAAAGGTTGGGCCGCACATGCGTACAGGGACTCCTGTGGGTACTCCACGCATGCGTGTAGATTACATGGCTGCTGCGCGCGCTTTACGCAACCACGTAAGGCCACAGAGTCCCGGTCCCGCGAGATGTCTGACCCGGAGATGGCTATTCTACACCGGAAATAGTTAGGAGGTCCGCCGGGCAAGCCCAACCGTGTAATTGTCTATCATTCCCGACTCTCATGTTTTTTAAAAAGAAAAACAATGTGGATAGATGGGTATGGGACGCCGTTTCTCTCAAAGACTGCTTCAGGCTGAATGGTGGACGTTGATTGGTTTTGGGGGAGATGGGGAAGCCGTCTCCTGAAGTTCTGGGATGAAATCCTGTAGCTGTGTCCATCTTCCAAGGTGTGGCTGATCCTAGGATGAGATCCTGCAGCTGTCCGTCCTCCATGGTGTGGCTGGGAACCTTCTATCTGACAAAACACTGGTGACATAAAAGCTTAGACAAAAGATTCATTATTATTTTGTTTTTGGAGTTGACATTTATCTGAGGTAGATCTGGCCTGTCTGGATGGAGACATGTTAAAGGTGGCTGTGATGTTTAAGTACTCTGCTTAATTTTTTACCTGAGACAAGACTCATTTGAGGTGGTTTATTTAAGGCACCTGTTTGTTTTGCTAGTTTAGCGTTTGGGAAACACAGGTGATCAGTTACTGAGTATTGAACAGTGACAAACTGTTATATCCTTACCGCCTGGATATTTTTACGGTCCCTTTTGCCTCCGGCTCTATGTGGCCCTAGTTGGGAAATTCCTCTGGAATTGGTGACAAGGCAGTGGATCCTGGTGTCCTCTGGAGCTTGAAAGTGGAAGAGAACTTTTTTTTGAATTAGGGACAAGGCAAAGATCATGGCCCTGTCTGTATGCACATGAGAAACACAGGCGGTAACTTTGAAATGAGACAGTGAGCTCTTGGAAATCTTTCTCATTAAGTAACTCTGAAAGTGCAATTAAATCTGATGAGGTAAGGCTGTCCTCTGTTCCCGACAATAGAAAGGAGGAGTGACATCCTAAAACTCCCAGGACTGAGTCAATGGCTCTGGTGTCCAGAAGGAAAGAAACTGATCGCTTCCCTGCTGAGTTCTGGGTTCCCTGCTGTGTCTGTAGCCAAGCCTAGGTTTGTTGGAGGTCTTAACTTGCTGTACCCATGCGTCTTGGCGCCTGGGGGCAGTCAGCTGACTGGTTGTCTTTCTAGGCAGCACAAGGACAAGGCTGTTGATGGGCAGGGCATTTGCTAGCCCATGGCCTTTTTCATTTAAAACAGGGACCCAACAGCTTTCAGGAGTCAGCGAGTGCCAGCATTTGGCAATTTTGTTTTCGGGCTTTTTTCCTGACACACCTTAAATGCCACAGATGACTCTTTTGCCCGTGGGGTCAGGAGCCTTGTTCTCCAGATACTTAACTTTTAGCCGGGAACAAGAGATGGATTTTACTCTATGTCCTGAATTTTTCCTGATGATTGGTGGCTTAAGGACAGCTTTTGGAAGGATCTGCCCGTAGGCAGACTGTAAACCAATCCTTTGGAAGACTTGTCTGAGGCTATAAGCTGATTCCTTTTGGTTTAGGAGCCATCCCGATTATTGTAAACTTAATTGTTTAGATCTCAGCTACTTTTAGACCCATCTGTGATTCTCAAGGCAGTTTGAGAATGAGTGGGTGGAGTTAAGGTGAGTTAGGGCAATTCTTAGGAACCGCCCAAGCCTGTGCATTTGAGCCCGCCCACCAATGGCGCGAAAGTCAGACAGAGGTTACACGTGGCAGACGCCTTAGTGGGAAAGGAAAGGGTTTAGAGCTTTAGCAGAAAGTTTGGAGATGAAGCAACTCTTATTTTAACATTTACTGGCTGAAGTACCTGCCATACTGTTATGTGGTCAGGTTCACCGGTACCGCAAAGCTGTTAAGCGGCCATATTTACCAGTACCGCCCCATCCGCCAAAGTAAGTGGGTGGTATATGCCCTCTGTCCCATGGCTGTAACTGAGTGGAAAATAAAAAATTAAAATAACAAACCGGGATCAGACTCCAACTCAGGCATCCTGAGAATGAAGTAAGATCTAAGCTCAGCTAAAGTCCCCCACTTTCGTCAAGGGATGGGAGGAGCTGCGACTGTGCTGCCGTGGGTCCACCCGGTAGACCCAGACGCCATTTTTGCTCCGAGCAAAAATGTGCCTGCCAATGCCAGCACAGCCTGGACAACCCCCGGGATTGTCCGTCGCAAACATATAGCTCAGATTTCAGCCATTAGAACAGCAGACTCACTGTGAAAAATCGTGGCGGTATCAATAATGGAAAGCCACGCTTCTCGTGGCTGGCCACCATCCGTGGCGGCCAGCAGGAGGTGCGTGCTGGTTGGCGGAAGAATCACAAGCCATGGTTACCGTTTTAGAGCTTTGAGAGAGAGAGAAAGCTAAGACAAAGAGCAACTCTTTCCATTTGCCTGTTCGCTGGTCAGAATTAGATAACTCCCGTAAAAGATTGGGATTTTTTGTTATTTTTTAAAGCATACTTGGGCCGTCTTTCAGTACAGAGACAGATAAGCTTAGGAATCTGTAAGTAGGGCTGATCAAGTTGGAAAACGTATTTCCCATGTCTGCAGCGGAGAGACAAAAACGAAAAATAAACATGATCCGGAGCCAAGACCTCCCGGAGGTCTGGACAGATCTCGGGCACAAGCCGCCTTATCAGCTCGTCAGCCGATAAGCGGGGGCCCCACGCTGTGTGAGGCAAGGTCTCCCCGGGAGCCCTTAATGCCCAGCCACCCCGTCGGGTGCGAAGAACGTGCCGGCTTCACACAGCCCCCAGGACGCACCTGACGGTGGTGGTCCCTTTCAGAAATATCTCAAGCTGCAGACGTGGGAGGTGGCTGGAAATCCGGGCCCGCAATGGGGGCCAGCGGTAGCCAGTAAAGAAAAGGGGAAAACTCACCAATCAGTAGCGGTGTTGCATGTGGATTTGTGCAACCAGGCTAATGGAGAGTGATCTGTCCCGAACGGAGCAGAGTTCCCGGTGTGTGTAGTGCAGTTCCCGTCCCGGTTCCCGGGTTTCCAGGCGCAGAGCGCCCGGAAGCGCCCGTTTTCGCACGGCACCAATGTTAGTAGTTAAGCAGCGCTAGGAACACGTCCCGAACACGACAGAACCACGGGAGAGTTTTATTAAAGAGGATAGAGGTGACAGGCCTGGGTGAAACACACGTGGGGAGAGAGAGACAGAGAGAGACTGAGAGCCTCGCGCAAGATGGCGCCGGCTTTTTAAAGGTTGGGCCGCGCATGCGTACAGGGACTCCTGTGGGTACTCCACGCATGCATGTAGATTACATGGCTGCGCGCGCGCTTTACGCAACTACGTAAGTCCACAGAGTCCCGGTCCCGCGAGATGTCTGACCCGGAGATGGCTATTCTACACCGGAAATAGTTAGGCGGTCTGCCGGGCAAGCCCAACCGTGTAATTGTCTATCACCAAATGCTGTAATTAAAGGCATACACCAACCAATCCCAGCTTTGGATTGTGTTTAACATTAAGGGAAAAGTGCTGATTTGGAGCCAACACATGGAAATGTATGATATAAACTGATGTGTTTGAGTGTTAGGTTGACAAGAGGTGGAGCCTGATGGTTAGTTTTAGTTGTTAACTTTCAAGTTCCTGCTGCTCTGACTTCCTTCCTGTGATGAACTGAAACCTGGAATTATACTCACAAATGAACTTTTTCTCCCCTAAGTTGTTTGTTGTCTGGGTATTTTGTTACAGCAGCAGAAATGAAACTAAAACAGTCATATTAATCTCTTTTTTTCATTTTTTACAAATTTAAGTAATTTTCCTTAGGGGGATAATTGTTTAAATTCATAAATTAAAGGGCCTTTGGATTAAGAATACATGTACATTTTTTTCTTATACACTAAACTGAATCAAATCTCTTTTAAGGAGTGGGGTGGCACTTTATCATATAAACATCTCATAATATATATCTAAAGGAGGCACAGAGAAACATACATACTGATAACAAAAATATAAAAACATACTCGTAGGCTAACAAAGGCACCAGCTGACAAAACCACATATAAACAATTACATGAAATTAACAGTTACTACAAGCACTCAAATAAAATTTTAAAAGAACATACAACATAACTATATTAAATTAGGGTACACTCAGTAGAAACATAGAAAATTTATACTCAGTGACACAGAGTTTAACCTAAACATTGAGAATAGTCTAGTGAAGGTGGAAAAATAAAAAAAAAAAAAACAAAGCTTGAAATGTAAACCTAGGTTAAAGAAGAAATCTACTTAGTAAGGAATAATCAGGCAAAGAGCTAGAACTAGAAACCACTCACATGGTGAAGAGAGATTTGATGATATTTCAAGACTAGGGTCCAGAAATCAGAGTAGTTTCTGAGGATGTATACATTGTTGAGTTTGAGGAGACAGAAGGCATAAGATTTACTATAGGTCCCACTATAGGTATAATGCTCACCCCAAAGGTCTAGCCTAGGGACTTTCCTCTTTTCAGGCGTGAGGCCCAGTCTGTGGGCAACCCTGAGAACCAGGACATTCCCAGCCCATGGGTGTGAAACCAGTTTTACTCTATAGCTAAACCCATCTGGTTGGTCAAAAGGACCATGACTAAGTCATGAGGGAAAAGATGACTCATTGTTCTACAAAAAGCAGTAACAGGGTTACCCATAGTTCTCCTGAATCAGAACCTATGGCCAGGAAGAGAAAATGTCAGGAATAAACACCATCAGCCAAGTGCTCTGCTCCCTCTTCTCTACAGAGAAAGCAAATGCTGGGAAACACAGGGAGTAAAGGGACACAGGGAGAAGGGAATTCTCACATTATTTGTGGAGTCACTCTAGAAAAGCTAAATGACACATTGAGACTGAATGGAATTTTCTAGAAGGGAGAAAAGTAGCCCCTTACACCCTGCAAAATATAGTAGGTTTCCCTTTTTCTGTTACCTTGAGGCCTCATCAAAGTTTCAAACTGGTCAGAACCATTCAATTTCTAATGGAATGTAAAGGATTCCACAAGAGGCTGAAAGCAATTCCTTAGTTTTCATAAGCATTAACAGCCCAGAGTAGCACTACAGAGTCTCTCCTATTTCCCTATAGAGCTGCCCCAGTCATATACTCTCAGTTACCCTTGGGCCATGCATGTGGCTTATCATCTCTGAACCATCCCACTCCCTGAGTGTCAGAAAAGGAAGTACTTAGGGTAGTCTCACAGACTCTGTTCTCTTAGCTTCTTCAATTTTGGCAATCTAAGACATGTATGTCATAGAATTTGTTTGAGCTCATGAAGTAACACATGAAGAGTCCTAACACAGTAAAATTCCAGTCTACATGGGATAAACTCAATATTCTTGCTAGCACTGTTCTGGAGGAGCTCGATATGGGCTTCAACATTGATGACAGCCAGCTGAGTCAAACAAGGACAAATTCTACAGATAGGCAGGATGTCCTTCATGTCAGAAGTCAGGCTTTGTGTTTGAACTGGGATTCGGCCGTGATCAAACTAGACTTTGTGACCACCATGACCCACGGTGGTCTAGATGCCGTTTTGGATCACAGCTTCTGTGATATACATTCCTCATTTGTTCCCTCCCAGCTCTCCACGGATACCTCAGCTAATGGATACATTTGACTTAAGATCAGTCTCTTTCTCAGGTGGCCCAAACTCAAAAATTGCTCAAAGCCTGAGTCTAGAGGGTCTGTTCATTTGGGCCTGAAAGTACTCTGGTTTCAGTGCTCCCTGGTTAGCTGGCTGAGGGGCCTTATTGTAACATCACCACAGTCTGACTACTCCGTCTCCTCAGGCATTTTCTTTCCCTTCCCTATTCCTGGGGTTGCTGGCAGAGTTCCCCCTCCTAATGTATGCCAATGCAGCACCCAATTCACTGGGAAAACTAACCAGGAACATAAACTAGTACAAATCAACTCCTCTGTGCCCAGGCCTCAGAGAGGGACTACCTAATGGCACTCTGGCTGTTGCTCTTCCAGAGCCATGTCTGGCTCTTGGCTCATTCTTGGTAGTGTACACAGCAAATGTTAGGAGGTAGCCAGACATGTGAAAGGAGCAGAAGGTAGACCACTCCACTGCCCTTAAGCTTGGCTGTACTTAGAAATTCTTTAAACAGCACCCTTCCAACTCCACCTCTTGACATGGACCTTCTGAAGAGGCAGGACCTTGCAAGACCAACAAGATCTCTTTTTTAAAATCATAAACATATCAGGATTTTTGGTCCTAGTTCATCAGGTGTTAGTCAGTAGGGACCGTCAGAGCCGACACAAGGACAAGCCAAAGTCTGCCTGACAAAATACATATTAGCCACATTCTTAAAGGCCAATCAGATGCACTTAAAAATATAGACAGACACATTCCCTATTATCATCATGAGGTAGAAACTCTTCTTTGTTACCTTCGAAGTCTGTTGAAGCTTGAAGATTAGAACCTTGCACTTAGTCTTAATGTACTAAGTGCAAGGCTCTAATCTATGCCCCTCTGGTACCTTGTGATAAGGAAGAAAAATATGCTTTTTCATTTTCTGTCTATTTCTTCTATTGAAAAATTATCTTCTCTCTGTGACAGTGGATAAATTAAAATGGAAAAGAATAACAGTAATATATATATATACTATTAATATTACCTAGTTATTTTCATGCACTATCATTAATATTCATGAAGTATCCAAACGTGTGTATATCACATCTATTTTCTTCCTGATAAAAACCAAACTTCCATATCCTAGAAAGCTTCCATGCCACAGCTTTGCAGCTTCAGAAAGAATGTGGAAGGTACTCTGCAGTATATATACACCTTGGGAACAGAAGGAACAGAATGAAAAACATAACCATAATGGTATGCTAGAAGGTATGTCCTCAAACCTCATTTCAGGATCAGAAATGAGGGTAACTATTGCTGAAGTTAACAGGTCTCAGCAGGTTCATAAGCACCTAGGCTTCTGGCTGCTTTTATCTTTTAGTTTATCTAAAAAAAAAAAAAACTTATTGATCTGTTTGTGGCTGAGCCCTTTTGACATGCAAAGAAATTGAGTGGTATGAGTTTTCTAAAGAAGCATGCACAGTGACAGTCTCACTTTCATAAATTTATTGTCTCCAACATGCAAGAATATGGAAGTATATACATAAGTTTAGTATTGCCACTTAATGTCCCATTAAATAACTTTTGGCACAAATTTCTGAGTTTGAATTTTTATATAAAGTTTGTGTATACTATAGTGTGAATGCAAAAATAAATGAGCTGGTCCATGTTCCCAAGGAGCTCTTTTACCTGGGACAAATGTTTGCTTGCTAACTGTGACATATCAAGGAAAAACTTAATAGTCTAATGCTAAGGAAGTGTAGATTAAAAGTATTGAAGATCCATCTTATAGAGATATCCCCACTTGTATCCATACGGTTTTCACAGCTTCACATCTTTGGTTAGTGCTTAAGAAGAGGAGAGAGCTTTATGTGCTAATCCCCAACTTAAATGGCCTCTGCTGGCTCTTTAATCTTCTTATGCATGCTGAAACAAGGACTATTGGAAAGAACTTTATTATTTATGTCAAGGATCTGTTCCATATTAATTTAATCGAAGAGTGATTTGACTGACACTGTGCTTTGTCATTTGTGTTTAAAGGGACAATGATAAAACACGATTACTACTGGTGCTGCTGCCTGAGAGTTCTGGGATAGTTGCTGTGTGCTACACCCTGGTCTAAGAAGTAAAAAGTATTATAGTTTCTTAGCACCACTTTTTGAGGAAGTTACTATTAATATTTTAAGTTTCCAGTTACAAAATCTTAAGCACCAGGACAGGGAAGTAGGTTACAGAAGATTTGGATCGTTCTCATCAAGTTAAGTAGCCACTCTGAAACTGCACAGTGTGAGTTTAGGCTGACACATCTACCATAAAGGGTTGAAATATGACTCCACTGAGATATATGTAAATATTTGATAAACAGGAAACTTTGTAAACATGTACACATCAATTTTAATTGTGCAGTATGGGTAGTTTATTTGCATATAATTGTTCAATTTGCATCACATGTAATTAAGCAATAGTGTATGCCAACCAGCATTCTAATGTTGAGAATACTAAGGAAACTTCTGGGAGCAGAATTAGGAATATGGACCCACTATATAATAATTAGTATAAATAGCCTGACTCCAATAAATCTCTTTGCCATAGAACAGACTTCAGTAGAAATAAGCGTTACCTAAATTTCAGTTAGGTTCCTTCAGAAGAGCAGGCTTGGCCTCTTCTTTCCAAACCCCAATGAAATGACACTAAAGACATATAAGGGAATAAATGCATCTGTAAGATGTTTGTAATTGCAAAAAGGATACAGGCTAAGGACTGACCAGAGATTTTTGACAAATGCTGCAAGACTAGACATTTAGGCGACAATTAGACAGGTGAATTTCTAGTGGAGGCTTCAGCTCAGCACACAGGAGAATGCACAGGCAAAGAAGTCACTGAGAAGCCTCTGATAAGTAGAAATTTGGAACTCAAAGCTCTAAAGTTGGTATGGGGAAAAGGTGGAACTCAGACGGAAACACCATCACCCTAATAGCTGTAGCAAGAGTGGCACTCTTACATCCTTGGGGACGGAGACGCCTTTGCTTTCCACTAGAAAAGCTATTGCTTTAGAGGGATGGGAAGGTCTGATGTCCTGTGGTGCTTCTCAAGTATCTTGTAATAAATCCATGCTTGTTTTGACAATGTGTTCAACCTGCCTCCTGATTTCTGTCTTTTCATCTCCTAAAGTAAAGCTCCCTCAAAGATCCTCTGCCTTCCATCTCAAGCAGAAAAGAAGATTGACACAGCATCAGAAGAAATCAATACAAACTATTCTTTTCTTCCTCCAAAACCAACCTGCCTCCACCTTTCTAAGTTCATGTATACAAGCTAGGACTGCATGGCATTTGAGAAAACCAACAACTCAGAGTAGAGAACCTAATGTAATTTATATTTTTAAAGACTCTGTAGAAAAAGAATATAATTCAAGTGATAGAAGTTCAAAATAAATCCATTTGAAATCTTTTTTTAAAAAATTAAAATATGTTTATATTTATTTTTATGTGTATGGGTGTTTAGCCTGCATGTATGTCAGTGTACTACATGAGTGTGGTGGCCACAGAGTCCAGCAAGGTGCTGGATCTCCTGGAACTGAAGTTAAAGATGGCTGAGAGTCACCATGTGGGTGCTGCGAACTAAATCTGGGTCCTCTGGATGAGCAGCTGGGGCTCTTAACTACTGAGCCATCTCTCTAGACACCCCTTTGAAATCTTTAGAGTGACTGCCATTACTTTCTTCAGGCTTTCTCCTATTGCTTTCACAGGCAGGGGCACATGATTGAGGGCTCTTATTTTCAGAGACCTCTTGTTCCATCCTTTGGAGCTGTTTACTATATCTGTGAATATGGCTTCCTTTCCCTACAGACTCGCACCTCATAGTCTTGAAGAAAAGCATAGTTTTCAACTAAGATGTAAACCCAATAGTGACAGGAAGCATGGTCAAGTCAAAATAGGATAGTTTCTTACAGATGGAGCCACTCTTTTCCATACCCTTTCCCTAAGAGAGTCTGATTTCATCCTTAAATGTTTATTTCTGATCTAAGACTAACACTCTAAGCACCCCTTTCTAGGGTCCTACTTTAGTCCTTCCTACAGAAAACAACAAAGATAATTCAGTGTTTATTTCTTGAACTATGTGGTAGTGAAATACAGCCCAATCTCATTTCTGTGTCTAATGTTCTACAAAGGCAGAGTTGAATCCTTGCAATAGTCTGGAGATCTCATAGACTTAAAATATTTACCTCTTTTAGAAAAATTTACTGATTCTCAAGTAAATCATGAAGAATAACACCTAAGGTAAAACAGCAAGGTAGCTAGCTGTTTGTCACAGATACTATGCTTTTACTTTTTATGCTTTTATTTTTACTTTTTTCTTGATATTTAGATTTAAAGAAGTTTGGTGCATTACCTTTCCCAGGACAGATGTGACCTAACATCTCCTAACTCTAGATAGGGCACATACTGCAGACTCATTTTGAAATGGTTACACTTAACTCTACCTCTTCAACCTTCAAATAGTAAAGGGCTACTTACAGGGAACTATGCCATCAAAGGAAAGTCTCCCCACCCAGTTAATTGCTTATATATCTTTGAGGAAAGACTAATGAATTCCCCTCCCAACCCTAGTCACTATAATTTTGTAAAAATCCTCAAGGAAGGGTGGGGCCTTGTGAGCCCCACCCAGAAACTGTTAATTGTTTATATATCCTCAAGGAAGTTTGGAGATGTATAAGCCCTACTGTCAGCAACCATTAACTGCTTTTGCAGGATTTCCCTCCCAGTAACTGTTAACTGCTTATATATCCTGAGGCAAGGGTGGAGCCTTGTGAGTCCCTCTGCACAGTAACTGTTAACTGCTTGCATATCCCCAAGGAGGGATGAGGCCTTGTGAATCCCCCTCCTACCCAATGCCTGTTGAGCCCCTCCCTACTCTATGATGAAATTCTAATAGGCCCCAGTATTGTACAGGTTTCCTGAAGGGCAAAGGTCAAGTCATACCCAGAGGACAGTGTTACACAACATTCCTCCCTTCCTTCTAGCTTTGACTTTCCTTCTGCCCTCTCTTCTGGGATGTTCTCTGAATATTGGCGGGAGTGATAAAGGTGCCTACTTTATGGCTAGGCATTCACCAATCAGTTATTCTTAGTACTTTGACCAGTGTGAGTCTTGACAGCAGCCCACACCCACTGTTAGGACAGAGCTGACAGCAGAAGTCCTCTCCAAGCACAAACATAAACATTTAGAAGGCAAATTGACATAGTACACATTTATGAAAACAATCACAAGAGTTTCCCTACTAGGACCTATGACATATGAAGCCATAGGCTTTTGACTAGGTTGCCAGTACTAGACATGAATTCCTTCCTGTGGAGTGGGCCTCCAGTCTAATTGGAAAGTAATTGCTTGTGCTCCTAGTAGTTGTATTATTTCGTCTTGCTTAGCATGTTGGTAGCTCTTAGGACTCACAGCTTGCATCTGCCTCTGCTTCTCCTGTGCACTGGTTTTGCACTATCAAAAGGGTCACTTCTCTGATTGCTATTCTTTCCCTAATGCAGAGCAGAAATCACAGAAGTAGGCTTTTCTTATCTCCAATGTAAAGCTATGCCTTTTCCTGCCTGTCTGATTAGGTCATTGTGAGGTGCCAGTGAAGTAGTCATGGCAGTGGTTTGAAAAGAACAGAGGTGCTTATCAAGGTCAAGGTCGTCATGTTCCTCCACTACCATTTCTTCTTCAGAGAGTAGCTGAAACCCATTTGGCTAGTAGGAGGAGGACTTAGCTGGCTTTCTCTTACTATAATTCCTACTGGGCATTCCCCTTCCTCAAACAACTTCTGGAATGCATGGGGGCCACAATGGTGTGATTCCTGGAGCAAGGGCCATATTGGGAGGCCTACTGTCTCTGCCTCCTTTGACGTTTAATTCCTCTTTAATTTGAGGAAATCTGTGTGCTCAAACCATTGGAATTATTATCCAGTGTTTATACTGGGCATTAGGAAACAGTGACTTGTTGCCATAGAAACAAGGTTTCTTTTGAGTGTTTTTTTCCCCCAGCTCTACCACCCTTTGTTGTCACAAGGACAATAGAGTACTGTATTTGTTATCTATGGCCACATAATAAATTACTCTAAATTGTAATAGTTACAAATAACAAATATTTATCATCTCCTAGCTTGTGCTCCTAGTAGTTGTATTATTTCATCTTGCTTAGCATGTTGATAGCTCTCAGGGTTTATAGCTAGATGAAGATGGTCAATCACAATTTTTCTTCATCAGCCTTTATAGCACCATCTTGTACTATGTGAGGTAGCTAGCATGGGAGAAACTTCCATCCTGGCTACAGTTTGATTTTCCCTTGTCCTTTGACGAAAGAATATGACATCTTCACCAAGAGAGTCTTACCATCTAGTTCTTGTGGGCAACTAACATCGGTGGCAATGGGCCTCTGTTATTTTAGTGGACTCAGAGACATCCCCTCGCCTCATACCCATCAATTCTAGGAAGCTATCATAGCCCTGGTTTTGTGTGAGTCATATTCACTTATTATTCTGCAACTGTCTTTCCAAATTCAAACTCTTTAACCATTGTCCTAATGTTTACAACCACAGGTTTTTAAAGGGTTTTTCAGTTTGTCAGGTATCATCTGTTTCTTACCCAACTATAACCTCCCCCCACCAGTAAAAACAAAATTTATAGCCATGCCTGAACCTTGCACCCTGTGTTAACTGTGTATTGTTCCTCCTTTGGGTGTGCCTTCACATCTTTTTAATGCTTTTCTAAATCTGTAAATCTCTCGGAGGCCATCATCATATCATCTGTAACATAAAACCACTTACAGGAGTATAGGATCTCTGAAGGCCAACCACTCTTCATTCCAAGCAATTTCCAATTGGTCGCAGAAGTCAGCAGCTAAGGGGACACTGAAGAAAAATGTTAGCATGTCCAATACAGCTTGAAAATATTTAATCATTTTTATCAGTTATTCCCTCAGAAGATGTATGTTGGGCACTATCAAGAGGGACAGGGAAATGGTGCACACTCTGTCACCTGCAGCAGTCTGAAGAGTTTCCCTAATATTTTAAGGACTTCAACTTGGGCTAAACTAAGACTTGTGGCTTCCATGCAGAAAAGAACTTTATGTCAAGCCAGTATGAATCAGAGATGTCATTTAATAAAGGTATTTGAATAATATAACTGTAATCAAAAATGGAAATGGAACAAAGATGATGTTCAGGAAGAAACCAAGAACATTGTTGTGGCCTTTCTAGGAGAGAAGTACACTTCATTGTCTTTAGAATTGTCAGATAGAGAAATCTGGTGGGTTTTGAAGCTATTTTTTTCAAAGACTTGATAAGTAACCTAAATGAGATCAGAGGGTGGTCCCCGAGGGTGCTTTATAGGATTATAATTGATAAGATCACAAGGATGAAGGAAAGCAGGGTACCTAAAGTAAACTATACAGGGAGTTAATGATCTTGTTTAAGATTCTCAGAGAAGGAATGCGGTCTTATCCAAGGTCATACATGCTCAGATGATCTTAAGCCTGGTTCATTACCACTTTGACACAAACTAGTTCTTTGTGAAAAGAATGTTATTTATATTTTGGCAATATTTATAGTCAGTGTTACTAATTGTACTGGAACTCTTTATTCTTAGCTGGTGAGAAGGTTCAAACAAACTCCAGGATGTGGGGCTTTTAACTTCCCATATCACTAGCCTTTTCCTTGGATTTCTATCCTGCTTTAGGAACATTGGTATAGATAGAGAGCATTATCTCAGTTAGCCCTTCACAATCTGCACTCATTCTCCACTAGCTGTCCTACTTCCTCACCCTGGGGTGCTGCCATTGGGTCCTCATGCATTGTTCCACTTCGTACCTCTGACATGTTTCATGGAGCCAGTGTAAGCTGCTCAGCCTGGCACAAGGCCAAGAAAGGACAGGGCTGGGATCCTGTCTGCCATGTCTGCAACAATTACTAATGAGCTGACATTTCAAGCATGGCAGGTCCTAGGCGGGAGCTGTGACTGAAGCTGCCATCCCTCCATCAAGCCACATTCGAGTGCTGTGATGGCAGCAGACTTGGTGACCGATCTTCCCCGGGCCCCCTACCCCCTGCCCCCCGCCCCATGCACTTTATTGAAAGACAGATTGTAAACAAGTTACTATAGGGAGATAACTTCTTATGCTCAGGACAAACTTAGTCTTCTTCATTTGCATCCTTTTTAGCATTTACACTCTCCATCAACTGCTGCTCAGTTCCTCATTTGCACTTAACTTGGCTTTCTGTCAACTGTTCCCTAGAAACTTTGGCCAGACACAGATCATACCACATTGGCTTTTGAATGACCTAGATAGAATCCATCTGTCTGCTTTTTCTTTCTCTAATCTCCTTTTGTGTTCTTTAGCACTTTTTGAACCCAGAGTACATGCCTATCTAAATCACTCAGCTCTACCAGAGAATCTCCCACCTTGTATAGATCATGTGCTATCATGGAGCTTACAAAAATTCTTATATCTATATACCAGTCGTAAAGTTCCCATTGAATCAAACTCTTTCCTAACTCTCCTGTAAGCACAGTGCTATCTGGCCTAGTGAACTGGACAGCAAACACTGCCTCCCTCATGTCCAATTTCCATAGTGATGCCTGTCCTTCCTCTGCTGTCCTCCAGTGCCTGACGTTCTGGAGTACCTCAGGTGGTGAAGAACAAATGTACCTAATAGCTCATGTGAGTCTGTCCATCACAGCTGATTTACCTTCTATTGCTCAGATTAAGCAGCTTTTATCTTAAGGATGAAGTGAACAGTTATGCTACTCTGTTTCTGTACTTCCACAACACTTAGACTTCTCCCATCTATGACTAACTATCCATCTCCCAAGGCAAGCTGTAAAGGCCTCTTTCAAAAATCTTCCTCAATTTAAGCAGTTCAAAAGCAGGGTCCTCCCTGATTACAACAGTTCCTTCTAGTGTGCCTTTACTGAGGTCTTCAACTGTATATTGTCTCACTGAGTTTTCTCTTCCACTGAATTAAGGGTTGGACAGGGAGTTTCTTTATAACTTCTACCTTACTTTCTTCCTTCTTCTCTTCCCATAGGTTCCAAGTTCATGGATCCCAGGGGAGACGATTTAGTAAAGATATAATTTGTTCTCTTCTTTTTAAGCCTTTAGTCACAAGAAACAAGACAATACCTCATCTTTCTGGTTTTCCACTTTTCCTGCCAATCCACAGACAAGTGCAAGTTTAACATCTGTATTAATTCTCTTGTTACAGTCACTCTTCATGTGAGTGATTTCTTCTGGGGGAGAAAACTCAGCCTCAGCTGTGTGTATTATCACCCAAAGCAATACCCACACAACTGATGCCACAGTCTGATTATGATCCCATCCCATACATGCTAACTTCAGGAATTATAATATATTCTATGGCCAGTCATTTGGGGAACATCTCTGTCTTCATGGTAGACACCATTCATCAAGGTTTGTCACTCTTTGTTACGATGGAATGTCCTCTATACATAGACTGCCTTCTGATGAAGCAGCCTTAGTTGCATATCATTTCATTCACTGCAAAAGTTAGGTGTGCCATCCCATACTACTGGGGGAATGATGGCCACATCGGTATGACCTCCAGGATACACCCACCCAGAGAGATTATCTTCCATTGCATATTTTATCACTCATTCACTCCACAGACAATTCAAGTGCTCCTCTCAAATGCATCTTTGGTTCTTCAGGCCATCACACTAGGCACCAAGTATTTATGGAGATATGTGAGTAAATATGTACTTATGTCAGATATGGCACCAATACGATACCAAAGAAATAATTCTATTCAAGTCTAGTTTGATGAAACAGGGAATTTAACTGGAGTTACTTATATAAGCATGGGTGGAAGTCACTTACAGGATTATAAGTAATTTATGGGTGGCCACACCACTGAAGAAAATGGCCCTCCCCTTAGCAACTAACAACCCTGTCAGGTAGAGGGGCTCAGGGACTCATATATCCCTAAAGATAAATAGTGGTTGATGGCATGTATGTGAAGGGGCACTTTTTTTCAGTGCTGTAATCATCCAGAAGTGCCCATGCTACTACAAAGTAAACTCAATTAAACTCATTGCTTCTTGGACTTGGGTGGAACTGTTTCTTCAGTCTGCGATGGGTGATATATCTGGGGGAAGTAGAAGTTTGTTCAAATTTCTTTATTAACACAAAAAAGTTAGTGCAAAAATGCTACTTGCATCAGAGGACACAAATGATGGGAAGAATGTGCAGAAAGCAATGTCACTCATGGGACTCTGCAGCTGATAGTAGCTAACTGCCTGCTTCCTTAATGCAGTTTTGAGACAATGCATTTTAAGGGTTTTCAAAGAATGGTATTGAGACTATTAGCATGTTGAAAATTCAGGTTTTCAGGCACAATTAAGGCCCTCTAAATGAGAAGCTTGGAGTGAGACCAACTTTAACAAGCCCTCCAATGATACTGAAGGATGCAAACATTTGAGAATCATAGCTACAAGTAAGAGTTGTTCTAGACTTTATGGACAATACAGGCTGCTTCAGTATTAGCAAAGCAGAAGGAAGAACCGAGATCAGTGTTGACCTAAGTACAAAGGGATACTAAACATGCTATAGAGGAGAGCACAGAGTTAGATGGCTGAGAAATCTGGATAGATGGAGGGAGAGGGAGAAAGAAAAGAAGGGAGGAGAGAGTGAGGGGGG